>NC_090658.1:96954819-97257849 GCF_013368605.1 Nyctibius grandis | reverse complement strand
GTAACAATTTGTGCTCATGCCTGTTGCTCCCTGTTCTGTCTATGAGAAATTGTTACTTTTAAACCATTACTTTTAATCATTACTTCAGTGACTGAAGAAGTCCAATATAAAATACAGTTTTCTTCACCTTCCACTCTATTCAGTATTATAACTGAAACGGATGTCGTGCAAATCACCTGTGGGTTCCTTGTACCTGAATATTATCACCTTCCAATTTTACAGCAGTTTTTATCTATTCTTTGGGTACCGACGTTTCTGAGGTTAATATCCCCACTCCTGTGTTCACGTCTTCTGGTAGGAGCCTTGTTCTCCCTGTTAGCTCTCCTGATTATAGTCTTTACCTGATGTTCTTCTGTTCTGCCTTCCCTACATTTCCTTTCCCTCGCAAAAGTAAGAGTGGTGATTTTTCTCTAGCTTAGTGTGTTCTCAGCTAGATGATTTCGGGTCAGGGTCAGAGCCCTTTTGTTGTTGCAGGGAGTCACAGACTGAGCTGACTCTCCTGCCTGAGTAAGGATCACCCATCCCAGCACCTCCATGAGCCAGCCAGAGGGTATGGCAGCTTTGTCGGGGCCTGAGGAGTTGCAGGGTCTGCGGCGTTATACCAACAAGCACAGCATGAGTGAAGTGACATTGCTGTAAATCTGATAAAAGAAATAGGAAGGCCAGGACTGAGCTGCACAAAACCATCTTCGCTTTCCAGAAGGCGATCCAGGAGAGCTGCCCCAAAAACTGGAGACACCTCTTCACTCTCACTCAGCTGCATCCTGGTGATACTGCTGGCACCCACGGTTTGGCTAGACTCCCAACATTCGTTTCTTCCCTTGGTATCTTCTTACTTCCTCCTTCCTTGCAAAACCAGGAACGTGCAGCTAATAGTGACTGTGCTGATCAAAAACAGGACCCTGGAAAGCAGCAGATCAGCGACTGTTTTGTGACGCTTCAGCTAAACGTAACCCTCAGATGCACACTTCCAGTTCTGCCGCTTCAAAATCTGCTACATCTGAATAGATTATTTGTGGTGTTGTGAACACATTTTCGAGGCAAAGATGCATAAAAGAAAAAAATGCATGTCTGTTAAGAATATCCATGTTTAAAAAAATCCAAAATTTAAGCTCAGCATGGAGCATTGATTTTCCAGAATCAAAAATAATTTGAATTGGAAAAATAAGTTGCATTTCACCTAATGCAACTTGAGAAAATTGTAAGAACAAATGTAAAATATAAGCCATCAGGTAACTTGAGCTTGATGGAAGCAACTGATGCAAAGACTTTCCTAAGATATTGTCACAGCTAATGTTACATTTTGTAACTTAAAGCTTTCTTTCTCTAATGAAAATAATAATTCTGCTTTGCAATGTTAGTGAGTTTTGCAAAATTCCTATGTAATAATATAATTAAATATTATTAAATGAACCCTTTATTAAAATCAATCAAATGTTTAGAAATGCAATATCTATATCTCTAATTTCAGAGCTCCACTAAAAACTTCCAAACAGACTGTAAGCAACTGCCTTTACTTTAGCTTGAGTCCTCTGGCAGTTGTCCCCTCTCTGGTCAGTTATGTGGATTTGCCCTTTCTGTGTCTAAATGCAAAGTCTTTTTTTTCTGTCCTACGAAACTCTTATTCATCTGAATTAGAAAGCAGAGAAGTCCTGGTTCATCTCTGTTTGTCCTGCTCTAGTAGCGTACCTGAGAAAGTAGCTGAATTTATAATCAGAGTATTTACCCTATGAGTGGCACGGAGGATCCATGCAAAGCTACAGAGTTTGCACCCCACATCTCTTTACAGATCCTGTCCTGGAGACATTTCAGCCAAGTACCTGTTAGGCTGCATGCTTCATATGTACGCATAACTCACAGCGTAGGGAGAAAGAGCCCCATCGTGTTTTTATAGGTGTCTCCAAGCTGCGTGGGAACCCGAGGAGCCCTCTCTTCCGACCCTGTCAGTCCAGCAAGTTCCCAGCTTTCTCCTGTGAACTGCAGTTACTGCATTGCTCGGAGCCTCCCCGTTGCTGCACCTCAATTCCTACACTGCCTTTTCTGCCAACGGCATGTGCCCTTCTGAGGTCTTCTGCAGGGATTCTTGGGAGATAACTTTGCCTCCTTTTTTTTATGTATGTATTAAGTTATTCTGTTAGAGGCGTAATGCCCAGTGACCTCAGAGAGTAGCAGTAGTACTTTGGGGAGAAGATGAGATGAGAAAAGAAGCCCTGACAGGATCAACTTCTGTGGCTATGCAACATCCAGACATGGCCTCTGTGCTTCTGTCTCTCCAAAGACATGGATGGAACAGCTGGCAGGAGGAGGCTTTTGCCAATCACACTGAGCCCTGCCTTTTTACAAAGTGAAAAGGAAAATAGATAACTCTAAATAGATAGGTGTACTGGGCTTAATTATTTAACCTCATAAGATGCCTCACATAAATGGCTTTGTACTTGTAGTAATATATCTTACTGAAGATACTTGCTGTCCTTACTGCTTCTACAAAGTACAAACGGTCTTAAGAGGGCTGCTAATTACATTGGTCTGCCTTTTGTGAGGGTGGATCCAGCACAGAAAGCTGTATCTTCTTGAGGCAACTGTTAATTTCTGCTTTTCGAGTGATTTATTGCTCCTTGAATAATTAATCTTTGTGCTTAAAGGCAGGTATCATTCCTTTTAGTGTACTCTCTTCCTAGCCTTAACTGAGTTTAAATCATCAGTTGCTGCATTAAAGCAATGAACATATTGCTTGTTTTGTGTAGTAAGATAGTTTACAGTGTTTTCACAAATGGCCAGCAGGTTGAGGGAGGTTATCTTCCACCTCTACACTGCCCTGGTGAGGCCACACCTGGAGTACTGTGTGCAGTTCTGGGCCCCCCAGTTCAACAAAGACAAGGAACTACTGGAGAGAGTCCAGCTACAAAGATGATCAGAGGACTGGAGCATCTCTCTTACGAGGAGAGGCTGAGGGAACTGGGTCTGTTTAGCCCGGAGAAGAGCAGACTAAGGGGGGATGTTATCAATGCTTACAAATACCTTAGGGGTGGGTGTCAAGAAGACAGGGCCAGACTCTTCTCAGTGGTGCCCCGTGACAGGACAAGGGGCAACAGGCACAAACTGAAACATGGGAAGTTCCATCTGAATATGAGGAGGAACTTCTTTACTTTGAGGGTGACAGAGCACTGGAACAGGCTGTCCAGGGAGGCTGTGGAGTCTCCTTCTCTGGAAATACTCAAAACGCACCTGGACATGACCCTGTGCAACATGCTCTAGGTGAACCTACTTTAGCAGGGGTTTGGAATAGATAATGTCCAGAGGTCCCTTCCAATCCTAATCATTCTGTAATTCTGTGTAAATCTGGGTATTTTGAATGGCAGTTCTACAATTCCAAATACCTTCCAGTTAATAAACGAAATAAATAAATGTTCAATAAAGTAGTAAACAGACCGTGAATCTGAATCACTTCCTGTTTTTCAAGCTGAATTTTTCAAGGAAATTAGTTTGTGAAGTAGATTTTGAAGTCTGGACTCCATCAGTCTCGAGGAGAAAGAGCTGTAATTACATTCTCTCTCAATTTATGCTGTGTATCTGCACTCCTTTTTTAGAATTTTTCTTTGTAATTCTATTACATTGAACTTAATTTTATATGACAAGTAGCAGAATCATGCAGATAAGTAACAGAAGAAATATAATTGTTCTGTAAAGACCCCCACAGTTTGCTGTAAGGATATGTGTCCGTTCTAGTCACTCACTCAGACTGCAGCTTTTGAGGATGCATCAAAGCTAGCTTTAAACTCTGGGCTAGAGTCCTGCAAACAGGAGTTTCTCAGTAACTCAAAACTCAGGTGTACTAAATTCTTCTTGGTTTATCCATTTTCATGGATTTTATTTTGCAGCTCACACTGAGCAACAAACTACTGCAATGGATGCCCTGTTTCCAGTACAATTTTGTTACTTTTGCTGTAAATGAGCTGAAGTCCTAGGACCAGGTTTAGTATGGCCATATATCTTAACTAGAAGGAAGACCCTCCACAACTTTGTCAGTAGTTTCTCAGAGCTTTCTCTTTTGTGCTTTCTTGAACTTTGAAATATTGAACTTTCTTTGTTACTGATGAAAAATATGTTATAGTTGCATATTAATCTACAGTTAATTTTTCCCCTGATTTGAAATCATGACTGTCTTAATTCCGCTGATAAAATACTGTTTTGTAATTTTAAAAATCTGAATAATCTCCAGACTAAGATGTTTTCATAGTATACTTCAGTATCAGTGTTTACTGTTTGACATTTAACAACAGGTAAAGAAAATTTTCAGTGAATGGACTCCATCCTCAGTTACTGTGAAACAACTTGCCAAGCTGTTTGTCCCTGATGGAGATCAGTAGTTAGTTGTAGCAGCAAACTCAGAGTGTAGAGACTTAGGAATTTTTATCCTAACGATGGTTTTTTTTGCCATTGAATACACTGGAACTAGAATTCTTAATTTAGCATTACATCTAATTTTTTTTCATTCAATCTTATTTCACTAATAAAAGTTGCAGGAGTTATTCTGTTGAATTTTTATTTATTTTTCAGATGCAATAGGTATTTTCTGAAAGTGTTTCCATCTGTTCTGTGGTAGCATAGTTGCTGGTATTCACGTCATGAACTTTTTGTCCTCTCTTGATAACTTTCCAGGAACTCTGAACTTTTGGAAATGTTTTAAGAGATGAGATGCATTTTATATAATATAACTTTTAAAACCTGGTTGTCTTGTTAAATCTTTCTTTCAAACTTCCTTTAAAAATTAATTTTCTTATTGGAAAAAGAGAGGATAAACTCAATAATGGCATAGCTGGTTAACTAGGCAAGTTTTAATGTACAGTAATCTCTCATTTAATGAATAACACTAAACAGAATTAAATGTTCTCTTAAAGTATGCTTCTCTGCCATTCCTTACTATCAATGCCCAAAGGACTTGTGATACTATGCTTATTCATAGTCACTATTCGTTACTAATTCTACTTTTCTTCCATTGTTACAAAGGGTAACAGTGAAACAGTGTTTTTTTTATCATATAAAGCCAGAAAGGTATATATGGAAGTGTCTGTTTTGTTTGCTGGCACAGACTGTATCCCACTGTGTGCTCTTCAGGCCATATTCACCAGCTCCAGCACTGTAGACACAGCCCACAAGGTTGAAACATTTTTTCTTCTTGGTACTTCTTGTCCCTTCCTAAAAGACTACTCTTTTCACTCAGCTAGAGTTCAGTGCTCCCAATGATGTTGGTAATGCACATGAGCACTGGTGGTCACTTAGAAAAAGGGACCAAAACACTGCACCTCTTTCCCCTCACAAAAAAAAAGGCATACAAGAAAAACTTGCGTCTGGTTTACCTGCAAGGAAAGAGGTCTTCATTAATAACAGCTCATGCTATTTCTGACACCATCAAAGAAAATGAACAAAATGTGAGTTAAAATATAGTGAACCTGTCAGTACCGTAAGAGAAATGTTGTTCTTTGTGTAGAGGAAATACAGTGATAAATCACAGTAAATAGTAAGTGCAGAGAGTACGCCACTTTTAGCAAGTGCAAATCACAGATATTACCATCTTTTTATTAGTAACCCATAAGATATATAGCCAAAATGACAATATGTCTTTTATTGATTACTAATGAAAAGATAATATCCATGATCTGCACTTTATATTTAGCATGAGATAATTTGCAAATAAAAGATCTGGTATTCAGTAAAACTGAAAGGAATATTATTCTTTCCCTGCACAATGTTTTTCTTAAATTGCAAATCGAAGTTGCTAATAGGTCATCCAAGAAATATTAGACTTGAAGGAGGATGAATAGTTTTAATTATGTGTAAATAGATTCATTAAGAGGAATGCAAAGGTCCAGCAATTATTCATTCTCTGAGATTAGGTTAAGAATATAGTGTTTAGAGTCTTGTATCTTAATAGACCACTTTAATTTCTGTTTATACCTCTTATTCTGTTTCAAATGCACATTAATCTTCTTCTCAATGAAATGTATCCATTTATCTAAGAAGAGGAATTGTTATATGTTCCTAGCTATTCATGCAATTATTTGAAAAGAGTAGTGATTTAAAATTTAGGTTGGCAATAAATACATTTTACTTTGTACTTGCCATTGTTGCCTTCAGTATCTCTAGACACTATTGAGCATGAGAAATTCTCTGCTGTAGAGAAGAAAAATAACTTTATAAGCCAGGGGATTATTAATGGCATTTATATACACCTTGTCAGTATTATCTGTTCAAATATAATAATTACTTTATTTCTAATGTTTGCTTTCCTGTGTGAGCTCATTTAGCTGAGTTTTAGCTTTGCTTCTGATGAAGAGAACATTTACACATGTTTACAAGACGCTTCTCATATGTGATGCAAATACCTATTCTCACACACAGGATTATTTACATACAGATGCAAGTAATACCTACAGCTGAGAGTTCAGAAACTAGCTAGAAAGCACCCACTTTTGAGTGTCATAATTGTGGAAACGTATATTGACAAGTGGTAATAGTGGTGTAAAGGCTTTCTCTTAAGTACTGTCACTCTTAATTATACAGGTGTAAATATGATCAAAACCAAGCCTATTACAACCAGGCTTGTTAATCTAGCATAACATTGCAGTCTCACTGGCACGTTAGTTTCAATTACAGTTTTTAACATATTACCACACAGTTCCCTTGTATGTTTTTGTGTTTCTCAGGGGGCTTGACTATCATGGTTACCAAAAGACAGAAAACACAACACAGTAAGAGAGAAATGAAAAGTGTTTGGTGCCCCCAACAGGCCTCAATTGAAGGGAAACCATTGTAAGAACATTCATGTTATTTTCTTGTGTTAGTCAACATATTGCGTCTGAATTTTGTCAAAGATCTGGTTATACTGCCAGGTACCACAAGAAAAAAGACAAATACACCCTTCTAGTCTGTACTGCTGGTTTTTGTTGCATCTGTATTTCACACCATGCCAACTTGACGTCCGAGTCCAGGATCCCGATTCAACTTCTGTCTATAAGTGCCACGTTCCACTTCTGGAACCCATAATTTAAATGCAGCATCTGCGAGGGCAATCAGAACGCTGCCAGAAACAAGCAATGAGATGGAAGGAGGAACCCGGAAAAAAACAAATAGTCTTTCTTGGGTTTTAATTCTTAGAATTATAATTCTAGAATTCTGATTCATTCGTCTTTTTAGTCAAATCTGTTGACCAGCTTTCTACTTTCCCCTTGAACTTTCCAGGACACTTGAGACAATACAAAAAGTATCCTTGTAATTTACCTTCCCTTGGATTAACTGGCTCCACAGTCATCTGTTTTCCTGATGATTTCTGTCTCTTCCTCCCTAGTTCAGTTTTGTGTGAAGGTGCACAAAGTGTCTGTTTTTCAAGTCTTTTTTTTTTCTGCTGCTTCCACAGCAGTGGGTGATCTTCTTGAACACGGACTCAGTCATCATCTTTGTGCTGATGGCTCATAAATCTGCTCCAGACGTACTTTCTCCTATCTAGGACCTATCTGCTGTCTTCTCTTCTTTCCCAGTTGTCTCTAACTGAAATTTAAGTTGAATCCATTTTTTCCCATTCAAACGCACTCTGATGCCTCCTTTCCTGATGTATATGGAAAGCACTATCTCTGTAAACTAGCATGTGGGCCAATGGCCTGAGTGGCGTCTTTAACTCAGTCTTCTCCATAGCAACTCGTTGCCAGACCATGACGTGTCTTGCAGGTCACCTCTCTGCGTGATCTCCAAGAAACCTCTCTCCCCCTTTCATCCACAGATGTAAATCCCTTATTTGCACCCTCACTGTCTTGCATTGTGTTTACTGCAAAATCACTTTCTCTTGGCTTGACAGGTCCAGTTCTGCCCTTACGATATCCATGTAAAATAAGGATGATACAATTATCTGTCCAGACAGTCTATTTGGCAGTCTCACCCTGTGTCCATGAATCACTCCACTGGCTCCCGTGTCTCTATTGCATTAAACTTAAATGCTTGTCTTCACTTTTAAAGCTGTTTCTTAAACAAACAGTCTGAACATTGTTCATCAAACTTGTGGCTGATATAAAATCATAGAATCATAGAATGGTTTGGGTTGGAATGGACCTTAAAGATCACCTAGTTCCAAACCTCCTGCCATGGGCAGGGACACCTTTCCACTAGACCAGGTTGCTCAAAGACCCATCCATCCTGGCCTTGAACACTTCCAAGGAGGGGGCATCCACAACTTCTCTGGGCAACCTGTTCCAGTGTCTCACTACCCTCACAGTAAAGAATTTCTTCCTAAGATCTAATCTAAATCTACCCTCTTTCAGTTTAAAACCATTCCCCCTCGTTCTGTCACTACTTGCCCTTGTGAAAAGTCCCTCTCCTGCTTTCCTGTAGGCCCCCTTTAGATACTGGAAGGCTGCTATTAGGTGTCCCCGGAGCCTTCTCTTCTCCAGACTGAAGAGCCCCAACTCTCTCAGCCTGTCTTCATAGGAGAGGTGCTCCAGCCCTCTGATCATCTTCGTGGCCCTCCTCTGGACTTGCTCCAACAGCTCCGTGTCCTTATTCTGTTGGGGGTCCCAGAGCTGGACACAGTACTCCAGGTGGGGTCTCACGAGAGCGGAGTAGAGGGGCAGAATCACCTCCCTTGACCTGCTGGCCAAGCTGCTTCTGATGCAGCCCAGGATATGGTTGGCTTTCTGGGCTGCAAGCACACATTGCCGGCTCATGTTGATCTTCTCATCAACCATCACCCCCAAGTCCTTCTCCTTAGGGCTGCTTTCAATCCATTCTCTGCCCAGCTTGTATTTGTGCTTGGGATATGCAGTAGTTGAGTTCCTTGATTAATATATACTAAAACAAATTATATGAAAAATAGATCATTTTCTCATCAGTTCAAAGTTTTCACTTATGAGTCACAGGTTACCTCTTTGCATTAAAGCCTCTCTGATAACAAAATAGGTGTAAAACACTGAAGGAAACAACCTTTAATTTCAAGGAAAAAAACCCAAACAGAAAAAAAGTGGTTTGGTAAAACGGTACTGAAATTGTAGAAACACAGAAATGTTGGCTGGAAGACACTTCTGGAGGTCATTTGGTCCAAGGTCTCACTCAAAGCACAGGTATCTCCAACTGTAGAGCATGTGAGACATGAATTTGTCTAGCCAGGTGTTGGAAATATCCAGGGGGGAGGTTCCACCACCTTTCTGGGAAACCTTGTCCAAGCTGCATTGCCGTCCTTGAAGGGTGTCCAGCCTGAAACTTCCAAGCCACAATTTGAGGTCATTGTCCCTTATGCCATCTGGCACTGCCAAGAAGGGTTTGGCTTCATCATCTGTACATCTTCCCTTCAAGCAGCTGCAGGCTGCTATTAGATCACCCATTAGCTTCCTTTCTGCAAGACTGAGCAAGCCCAACACCCTCAACCTCTTTCCACAGGTCACTTACTGTAGGCCCGGACCAACTTGATTGCTCTCTGCTGGGTCTTCCTGAGTTCCGTAGGCCCAGACCAACTTGATTGCTCTCTACTGGGTCTTCCTGAGTTCCTCTGCATCTGTTTTGAACTGGGATCCCAAAATTGGATGCTATATTCCAGATGCAGCCTCAGTAGTGCCAAGGGGGATAATAAGTTTTGCCTGTGATGACTGCACTCCTTGTAACGTAGCCCAGTGTGCAGCCCTCTGCAGTGGCAGCACACTCTTGGCTCATATTCACCCTGGCATTCACTGTAACTTCCAGGTCCTTTTTAGCAGAGCTTAAGCATGAATAGATCATGCCATTGCTTCATGCCAGCAATTTGCCATTTGTAGAAAACTGTATGATCAGTGTCATCTTGTCTCTTCATTTATTATGGCATATTGGTTTATTTTTTGTTTGGTTGCTTTGATTCTCTTGGAGTTTCTTTAGTATGTGAAGCAATGAAAAATGTTAAAATACCATTCCTCAGTATGTTGCTCATAGTGTTCTTTGTTCCTTCTTTTCTTTTTTGGGTAATTGCTCTGTTTTTTTTTCCTGTTTTCAAAAAAATATTTTCATTATAAAACAAATGAAAAAATAGCCCTTCAAACTTTGTCTCCTTTTCCAAACCTACAAAACCAGCCCTTACCTAGTAATTCAGTTTTGTTCCATTGATTTAATTTGAAAAGGAATAGAAAATGATTGTTAGATTTTCTTATAGTCTAGTTGCAGCGCTGAGATCTGTTTTACTCATTTAATATTTATTAAATATGTGCTGTTGATGTTGGAATAGCGCAGTACATGTGTTAAGGCCCAATAGTAATTTCTTTTAGTCACCTAGCCAACTGTGTGGAAATGGTTTTGGCCTTACTGGGATGAAGGGAAGTTCATGCCCTTTCACTGTTGTAAGCCTTGGGAGGCATGTTAAGGATGTCAGAGTATTCCTGTCACCCCCTTTGCCTTGGATATTCAACAGTTTGAAGTTCATACCTGTAAGGGATTAGTACAACAGCAATACTGCTGAGCTGTGATAATATAAATACAAGTAGACATTGATATTAATGTAGTGGCACCACAGTGCCTTTGTACAAATTCTATTTATTTGCTTACCCCAAAAATCTATGCATCGCTAAAACATAACTTTCTGTACTTGTGTGGCAGAGGACGTGTCAAAACCCCACTGTTTGGCAGAGTGAATTCAAGGAAGCGCAGGAAGAGCAGATCCCCGGGCATCCATGTCTCTCCTGCAGATGAATCTGCAAGAATATTTCAAAAGAAAAAGAATAATTAATCTAAAGCGTAAGAGGATTAGAAATAAAGTAGAACAAGTAGAATTTGCATTTTACAAACCATGTATTGGTTTGTAAAAACCAAAGCTATTACATTAGCTTTTTTACATATCTGTGGAGTTACTGAGAATAACTTGTTATTTTCTCACACTTGCTTATTTATTCAAATTAGTTTGCATTTTTGCAACTGATTTTTAACTCTTTGGATCTATTCAAAACGTTTTGGGGAAGCATTCATACAGATCTGTGCTGAATCATTGTGTGGCTGACCAGACGGGAGAGGCATGATGTTACTCATCCAGTTTAACCGTGGCACCAAGCAAGCCTTTCTGCCAGTCGTATTTCACTCACATACATAAAATGTACTCTAGGTGCTGCTCAGCCAGTCACTGTCACTCAATATTTGAATGTTTGTTGCGAACATCAAAGGACACAAACTCGACTGAAGTTAATACTCCTAAAAATCTTACAGCTTCTTTGTACTATGTACCGTTTCCTTTTTGTTCTTTGAATGTAAGCCACCTCTAGGGATCAGAGCTAGTGCCAAATTACTATTTTGGCTTTAAAATTACTTCCAATTATGTGGGCTGGAATACCTCCCTAAAAGTCTCCAAAGAGCATATGTAATCACTACTTTATATTTCAATGTAATTTGAAATAGCTTGGATATTAAAATGGAGTTTATAAGGGCAATTGTGATTGCCCTCAGTCACAACACAAAGATTGTTTCTGTGGATCTGAAAAGTTGTGCTTGCTGTAGGTAGTCTTCTGCTATCATTTCCACATATTGTTTGTGAGCTGAAGCACTAGAAAAATCTGATAGTGCACATTAATTTTCTGGTTTTGCTTTGCACATCCTGTATTCTGACAGTAATTGGACATGTCATATGTTTATTTAAAAAAAAAAATTGGTAATTTTCCTGCTTTATAAGGGTCTTGAATTTTTAATAGCATTTCCTCCTATTTTTGAGGCAGTGTGCCTTCTCTCTTGTTGTAGACCCATGTTTTTAAAATTCTATTCTGGAGTCTCTCAAACTTACTGAAGTTATTTCTGCAAACCGTTGTCTAGTATTAGGCATAAACAGACATTTCATCTGTTTTGATTTGTACTTTACAAAGCAAACTAATGAAATTAGTAACGTGTCAGGACAGTTAAAAAATGCTTACTACTTACATATCCATTTAGAAACTTGAATGAAATTTGACATTTTTAATAAACCTATTCGTTGATTCTTTTTTTTCAAGTATATCTAATTCTTGTTTACCCATACAATTTCAATAACAAAAAACACTGAATATTAGCCATCCTAAATCTAAAACATTACATTCTGCATAGAGAAAAAACCTTCACTGTGTTGTTTGGAGATCAGCCTGTTTGGTGGATGTTATTTTTTCAGGGTAGGAATGCTATTGAAGAAACATGGAGAGTAATGTAGGCTCGCTTGTGGAGGAGCGCTCATGTTGCTTCTTGAATAGATGTTGCCAATGACTCAACAAAGGTCGGGAGAGAAGAACAAGCCTTCAGCTGCACCAAGGCTGAACGAATGCTGCTTGGGGCTCCTAGACAGCAGAGGAGGACAGAGAAAAAAACCAAGACTTGTCCTCATATTTTCCCAAGGTGGCAGTGACCACTTTTCTACCAATTCTTGGGTTATCTGTTCTTGTGAATAGCAGAGGAGACCATAGGCAGAACGTCTGTACATGCTTCTGGGCTCAGGTGTACCTCTCTGCCACAGCTGAGGGGTGGCTCTGCTCTTCATCTGTTGGTCATGGATATGCAATTAGTGGAACCAGCCTACAGCAGAATTTTTAAAAGCTGGGAAGGGAATGGGAATCCTGCAGAGATTTGTATCTTCAAACATGTCCAGGGAAGGAAGGGGGCAAGGGCACACACTTCAATGGGGTCTGAAAAATGCCTCCTAAGTTATTCTCAGCCTGAAAGGTCCCAGTGAGGTATGCTACCTGTTATTTAATTGACTTACCTACCTAAGGATGCCTCGAGGTGCATGAGAAGGTAATTTGTCTTGTGACTTTTTACCAGTAGGTAAAAAGTAACCATTACTTCTGAGTGAGTAAAAGCTGAATTTGGATGTTGCTTCCTTGCTGAACATCTTCAGAAAATGTGGTGTTTGTACAGTTTTTTGAAAAAAAAAAGAAAAAAATCTGATGTTTCTTTTTTGTTCTGAGGAGTCTGTTGGTTGTTTCCTGTTTGTGGCTTTTGAGGCCTAACTAGACCAGTTACGGTTGGTGAGAGGATGTAAATGCACTTAATCACACACAGCCCATATATTTCTGCAGCATGGCAGCAGGAACTAAAGAGTGGAAAATGGAAAATATTAGAAAATAAGGCTCCCTGTCGCCTGTCTCTTTGGATAATGAAAGTATTCATTCATACATCTTCTCCTTTGCCATGATTTCTTTTTTTTCTGACGCAGACATTATTAAGTATTTAAAACAGATATTGCCTCCCAGTCTGATGAAGATTTAACAGATTGATCCAGTTGTTCATCTTGTGATACATCAAAAAGAGTATTTGGCCTTCTCCCGATGTATGTTAACTGCCAGGTTGGTGGTTTGCATCTGTCCAGGGGATATATTCCCTCCAAACATACTCTGTCTGGTTGTGTGTTGCATCCTGCAAAAAAAGAATCATCCCTTTCCATTTGAACCTCAGCAGGCAGGTACCTCATCTGAAATACTGCTTGTTGCAGCTGGAAAGGAAGGCCAGAAACAGATCTTAAATTCTTGTAAGCACAGTATCCTTCCAGGTCAGGCTGGTTTCAGACACAGCCTAGTGATGCTTGTGTCATATGTGTGCAATGTGTAACTAGATGACTTAATTTTTCAGACCTGACAATGGACACCCAGTTCATATTAATATGATTTTCTGGAGTTTTGTTCACAAGTTATGAGTTTGGTTTTTCCCTCACAAAATTAATATATTTTGTCAGCAGTCCACAAGCACAATCTTTAAGATTTTACAATATTTGGATTTATTTTGAAATCAGCATAAAATATAAATTTGTGCTATTCTCATGCTCTTCTCTACTTTTTATTTCCTCTCCATTTTCTTTTATTCTGTCAAGTTCTCACAATCTTTTGCAAAGTGGGCAGGTATCTGAGGGAAGCAGGTACGGAAAAAAAAACCCTTCTATTTTCTCTTGCAGGTTTTAATTTAGAATGGCTAATTCAGCACATTACAGATGCTACTGTTTCTTTGCCAATGAGAAATTAGCACATAATTATGGTAAGGGTTTGTCTTGTTTCAGAGACTGAGAAAGATAATGATAGCTCTCAGAAAAGGTGAAGATAGTGCTTCAATAACAGACTTCTTCCTTTCAGAGTTTGCCCAATTTAAAAATAAGTGCTTTTGTCATTGGACTAAAGGTGAGTAAAAGGTACCTGTGAAGGGAGTGAGAAGTGGAAGTGACTACGTCATTGTAGTAAATTGGTATCATCCTTATTTCTTTAGAAGCTCTAGACTTGGGTTTATGTGAAGGAAAACCATTTTCACATACAAAGAAACAGCATAACAACTTAGATGTCAGACAAAAAAAAAGAATAGCTTTGTGTTATTTTTGAATGCTTCATTTCTTGTGATCCAGGCCCTCAGGAAACTCTAGCCCTAAAGAGAAAATAAAACGAACCATCAGGATTATCTCTGTGTGCCATGTATGTTTGCTTCTAGGTGGGTATTTAAAATCTCCTTCTGTCCTTCTGCAACTTATGATCATTTTGGGAGAGGAGAATGTAAGGTCCCTAGTAAAAAATATTCTGTGTTTTAGAAACTCCAAAGCAAACACATTTAATGTAGCTATCAAGTTCATCAGCTGGGAAATGTTATATATTATGGGAACTTGCATATAGCATACAATAGCATTTTAACATCCGCATAGTTGCTCTTTTTTGCTTTTCGAAATTCTTATCTCTGTAAAACAGTATGAAAGTTAGAGATCAGGAAGAGACCAGCTCTGGCAAATTTGAGGCCAGTTCTAATTCTGTACATCTGCAATCATTTATTTTCCTAGCTGGACGTACAATTACCCAGTGTAATCCCTGGCATCTCACTCCTCATTAAAAATCAGCTTTGCCACTAGAAAACTATAAAAAATCTCAGAGAAATAGAAATTATTAGTCCAAACCCTAGGTTACCAATCCTATCCATCGCTGCTAGAATGATTATATCTGCAAGTAACATGAGGATTTTAACTGTAAAACTGCAGGCTTTAAAGCTTAAGTGTTTTTGCCTCATTTAGATGTAGATCTAAAAGAACAATGAATCCTGCTAGCTTAAATAAATTTATATCTTCAAGAAATTTATGTACTTTCCTACAGAAAAGTCAAATGCAGTTGTTGTTCTTATTTTTTTTGTCAAGATACACTAGCATTAAGTTTTTCAGTTTGTTTCTTATTCCCAAATTTTCCTATTTTTCATGCCACTTACCACTGCTGCTTATTTTCACTGTGTTTGACCTCCTAGTTTCTCTAAAAAAGCCAATATTCTAACTGAAATGTTATTAGTGTTTAAAGTTGATTACTCCACCTTTGAAGTGGATCAAGCAAAAAGCATTCTAGCAAGCTTGAACATTATTATTTGAACTGCTCCATCATTACATTGTAGGTAGTTTATTGGTCCTATTTGCTGTCCTTCATGTTTTCTAGACTCTGTACATTTTTTTATTATGATTGTTTTTTCTTAATCTTTCTAACGAGCTCCTGCCCATAGCATCATTAAAAATTACTGCCTAGACATAAATGTATTTTCCTGAAGTTATGTATGTGTTAGATGTATCTGTTCTGTTAATCTTTGGATGAAGTTGCAAAACAGCTGGGGTGGACCTTCCATGTTCTAGTACATCTTGTATCCCGAATTCCCCCACAGCACAACATAATTCTTATGAAGACCTACATTCCTCAAACGGAAAGAGGCAGAACGTCCCAGGTCATTTCAACCAGTTAAATTTTCTCCAATAACCTGCTTTCTAGTGTGCAGAGAAGCATTTAAAGATAAGAGATGAAAAGCTGTAACAGAAGTTACCAAAGACTTAGACAATAATGGCACCTATAAACTTTTCAGCTTGATGGCTAATCACTGATGAGATAAAGGCTAACAGTATTGTCCAAATACAAAGATTCCGAGACAGAAGTAGTAGAAATGTAGTCAACTACAAAGGGCATCCAAATCTGGAACAATAAATCTCCTTGGATGCAGAAACAAAATGAAGCCCAAGCCCATGGGGTCAAACAGAATCATGAATTTTCTAATTACACCATAAAATGTCAGAGCTCTTTCAGTTCTCTCCTTTTGATTCACATTGTGCTTTATTCACAATATCCCACATGATTTTGCCATAGTTGCTAATGTACTTTTAACACTATTGATAAATAACCACTTCTGTCTCTTCATGTTATGGTTTCAGACTTTGGTCTCATAAACCTTAGCATATTTTATTAGAACAAATAATGTTTAGAGATTGTCAAATTTTGTCTTTGGACTTACCAGAAAAATACATGTTCTACTACCTCTTTGCTTGTACAAAAATTGTACAAATTCGAAGTTTTTGGAGGCATTTAGTCTTTATTCTATCCACGTAGCCCTTTTTTCTACTTTTAGATAATAGAAGATTTCATTTACAGACATTCAGAAGTTTTATAATGTCTGGGTATGAGAATGCTCTTTATCTGACACTGAGTTCTTCTATTATGTATTAAAATATTCCTTCAATACGGAACCAAACCAAACGAATGTTTGTGTTTCTTGCTTACAGCATGTATTACTGGATTTAAGAGACAGAGGGGAAGTAAAGAAACTGCATTAGAAATGAGTTAGTGTACACTGAAATAGAGTAGTAAGTTCATAAAGGAAATGACAAAAACCTATATCTGAGACTTGTCAAATAATCTCTGCTTCTTTATAGAGGGTATAGGTTGATAAATTTGAAGTTTTCTGTATAAAAGCCTTCATTTATATTATAAAGAAACCAAATAAATTTAAAAATTTACATCAGGGTTTCACACATTTGTATGGATCTTGGACAATCTCTGCAAGGATTGCCTTCACCTCCCCAATGATTTTTAGGTATTACTGGAGAAGAGGAAAAGAGGACTTGTGTTTTTATTTTCTATTCTTGTTAATTTTATTCTTATCTTCTAATATATTACCATATAAGATAGTGAAGTCCACTCCAGTAGCATTTATTATGCTGTAGTGTTTACTTCTACTTCACTGTCTTTTTTATACAGAATCTTAAAGCCGACATATCCATTCTAGCAGATTATATTTTGCCCTATGTTAGGAAATATTTAATATAAACTGATGTTTAGGTACCATACTGATTAGCAGAAATGTCTGAGAAATACTCCAAAGTGCATATTTTAAACTGTCTCCATTCTTTGCATAATCAAATCTGACAATCGTATGCCCAGGAAATGTTCTTCCAAATGAATGACAAGGCAAGATGTGTGAATGAAACGTTTGCCCGTTCTTGATAAATTAATTTTAAGGGGACATTTTTGTTAGATAAGGACGTGTGAAAGAACTCCTTATAGTAATTTATGGACCCTGAGAAAAATTTACCACTGTGTTTAGTCTGTAGTAATTGCCTTGTTGAATGATAATTTAGCAAGCATTTCATAGTTTAACAAGAACATAGTTGTCACTGTTATTTGATGGGTCATATAAAAGTGTTATTGGTGCCATATTTGTTGTTCTTTGCTTCCTATATTCTGATTTTCTCGGATTAAAAAAAAAATGGTGAATTAAAGTTTTGTCTGTTGCCTAGTACTTACAGCTTTTTTTTTTTTCTTTTCTTTACATCTATTGATGGGTATGTTGTAGTTTAACTTTTACTGCTGAGATAGGTCACCATATTAGCTTTGAACATTAGAGCTTCCTGAAGGATTTTATTTTTTATGTACAGAAAAGAAAACTAGCAGACCAGTTAAAATCTCAAAGGAGCACTCACAGTTTGACAAGCAAGGATTGAAGAGAGCAGGAAATATAGCATCTAATTAAATAGTGGTCATGCTATTTTGGTGCTCGGGGAAATTAAATATGAGATGTATAGCTTAAGGACTGGAGCTTATCCTTGGGGCGTTCTGTCAGAAATCGCTCTTTATGCCGTTGGTGAAGCCTGATCTCATTGTAAATAAGATATTAACTTTGATTAAGGCCATGTATAACTCACCTTCTAGCATGAATTCACAGATTCATGCATTTGGTAATGTGCTTTGCTTTAGTGTTACCAGCTTTTAAGTACAGTTTTGCTATACCTAAAGTTTTTATTTATTTCACTAGTTGTTATAACACCAAGAATTATTCTATGTTAAAGCATTACCTAGTCTATTTATCTCATTACATACACATAAAAGAATGGATCCATTAACATCCTGAACATATTGGAAACAGATTTGAAAACACATACTTTAAAAACCTCCTGTACCAATTAATTAAAATCTTTCAAACATTTGAACTTATTTGAAGAAAGATGCAAAATGCTAAGAAAGGTGAGGAAAAGAGAAACCAATGCCTTTTGCAGGGTCTGTGAATAGTCTTGGTCTAATTTTGAGTTATGTGGATTGTAGAATGTGAGTGGCAACTGCTGGCTGAGCGCTACATGGCAGCATGTTGAATTGTTCAGAAGTGTGTTTTGGAAAATTATTTTCAAGTCGATATATATTCTGTCTGCAATAAATGTGAAAAGGATTTTTGTGCTCTTGTTGTCTGAGGTTAGAAAGAATAACGCCATTTTAGATCCAAAGAATGTGTGAGGAAGAAAATCTTGAAAGGCAGAACAATTTCTTTTCATCTTGCTGGAAATTGTTCCATTAGAATTATAAAACAGTAACTAAACTGTTCAAGTTCTATTGTATTGCAGGTTTTTGTACATATTCATTATTCTTTATATAAGCATGTACAAAGAGGTGGAACTAAAGCAGACTGTCTTGCATTCTAGCTGCAGTGTTTCACCAGCTGCACACTCATTTAGGCAGTATTTACCATGGTAATGATTATTTTAATGAAATCACAGTCTAAATTGGTGGTATCAGGGAGCAATCCAGGAACAGTCAAATGATTTAGTAGCAAATTAGCAGATAGAGAGGGAAGCATTGAGAAGTTCACTTGCATGGTTCTTCAGATTTGTATGTTCTGCAGAAACAATCAGACTGAAGTGGAAATGGTACATAATCTTCCTCATCTGTCTTCTCCAGTACTCTGTTCAGCAGAAGAATACTGAGCCCTAAAATGTCTGAAATGAGGGGGGAAATGGAACTTCAGGCTACCAGCATCAAACTGGCTTGAAAATTACACACAGACAAACAGTTCTTTTCAAACTGTTGCAAATGAGCAAAAGGTAGAATATATAGTCCCACCTTCAGCTGAAATGTTCTTACTAGTGCAGTTGCTTTAGAATGTCTCTTCTAAAAATAATTGTGCTGAGGCTTTTGATGAGTTCAGTCAACATTCACATTTCGTATCAGAAAATTTGCTCTGGGAGTTTTCTACATAAAGCAAGGGGGAAAAAATTGTCCACATACATATATAATAGTAAATAATCAGCCAGACTGTTCTGGGATATGTTACATGGCAATAATACTCAGCTAGATCCCACCTAATTTTAGGTACATAAATAAGAAGGCTAATTTAGGAGCACTGACCATCTGCCAAGACTCTCTCCATAACTTACCAAGACAAATAGGCAACTCCAGCAGACAATTCAGATCTTAGCAGGACTGAATTTCTTTGGGAGGTTTCTCTTTGTCTCTACCAACTATAGCAGAGAATGCAGGGCAACCATGATCCCCTAGCCCAGGCACCCTGTTACCTGAAATCAGTTTCAGATGAATCTGGACTGGAATATGTTCTCATACGGACAAAGTCAATCTAGGTTTATTTAATGCACCACTGTACACTTGCCACAGCGTTCATCATTTGCGATAACACACTTTTGTCTTGGTATGTTGTTCTCTGAGGGAATTTTTAAAACTTTGCCTTTTTCAAAAAATACTCCAAAGAGGATGCACTAAACTAGAGAATGGCACTAATTCTGATGAAGTTTGAATCTTGGTTTTCCAGCATAGCGTGCATTGGACAACAGACTTAGATGACTTGCTCTCTGTCGAACTTAGAACAAAAAGTGACAGAAGAAGTGACAGAATACTCTTTACCTAGAAGAGTGTTTAGTCATGCTTCTATTGCTTGTTCAGCAGGAGATGAAATAGCCTTAAGTAAGAGTATACTGCAACATTTACTGTAAACTACATTTATATTCATCGACAACCACTTTCATCATCATTTCTTATATTCATCTGCCCCACTTTCATTTCTTGATGGGGCAGAAAACTCCCTTGTTGAGTATGGCATAAACAGGCCAGTCACAGAATCACAGAACGTTAGGGATTGGAAGGGACCTCGAAAGATCATCTAGTCCAATCCCCCTGCCGGAGCAGGATTACCTAGACCATATCACACAGGAACGCGTCCAGGCAGGTTTTGAATGTCTCCAGAGAAGGAGACTCCACAACCTCTCTGGGCAGCCTGTTCCAGTGTTCAGTCACCCTCACCGTAAAGAAGTTTTTCCTCATATTTATGTTGAACCTCCTGTGTTCCAGCTTGGAGGAACAACATACAGTCAGCACTATGCCAAAGCAGAACTTGAGAGCTAGTAAATATTACCACTGCGTATTGTTCTGATTGATAGTTGATCAAAGATAACAGTGGATTCTTCACTTCTTTCACCATCAGAAGTTGATAATGATTTCAGCAGGATGGGTACACTGTTTTTTTGATTGTGAGTGGTTTGTTGCTTATTTAGCATGGGCGTTTAGCTATAGGCAGGGCGGGGGACTGCATTTATACCTGGAGAACAGATAGTAGAATAGGTGTTTATTTTTACTGTCTGTACAAATGGTGGAAGAATTCTGATTAACATTTGCATCCATAAAGCTTACATTGCTTTATGTGCCTTTTGTATTTCTTTCCCTAACAGTTTATCTGTATAAAGGAACTGGTCTGATATCCCCATGTGACCGCTCTGACCTCTCGATTTCCCTGTGTTCTGTAGTTAGAACTAAGTAGTGCTCAGTGCCCAAAGCATGAGTATGTGACTGCTAGGACACCTGAGCCAAAGGAAAAATGAAAACTTGGTATTAGGGCTAGATATCGTAAGGATAATCTTAAACAATCTACAGATGTTATCCCAGAGCCTGGATAAACTTAAGGTGGATTTTTTTTTCTGGGTTCATTATCAGGATTTTGTGATAACTGCCAACTGGTCAGGGAAAAGGCAAAACCAGTTTCTGGGGTTTCTTTATTTGAACTTCTTTTATAATTTTTCTTTTAAGAGTTCTATGAAGGACAATTGGAAACCTGGGCGGGAGTTTATCTGTGTGGAGCCTTTAAATATAAATACAGATAAAGGCTTAGCTCTCAAGGGTTATTAAGCAGTTATTATTCTACAGTACTTTTTGCAGTGCAGGCTCTGCCTTTCAATTAATATGTTACAGAACTGTTTGAATTTTATCAGTGCTATACAAACACTGCAATGTGCCAGACGTTTTCATTTCTGACTAGCTGATCAGTGTTTGGGTACTTGGCTGTTTATAGGAAACACCAAATTTCAGTTATTTTTCTAGCATTGTTAGTAACACCCTCTATGTACTCTATTTCTATTTTGTGGGGGTTTTTAGTGAAAACCACCATTTCAGTCTTCTGGAATTGTCATGCTATTGCAGATGTTATTAAAACAGAAAATCTACATGTTAAGGTTATTGGGTTTTTTGGACTCTTGTCCAGACTAAAAGATGCACATCCAGAGTAAATATTTTCTAACATTTTTCCTAAAATATCCATCCAAACAGAGTGGAATGAAAAGTTCTGTTCTACGACTATCTTCTAAAAGAGTCATTACAGAAACTAAATCATATCAATTTTGTTGTGGACAAGCATTATATACTTACACAGCTCAGCTGAAACTGGCATCTGTATTACTCTGTGAAAGGAATATCAGCAAATAAATATAAAATCAGGTAATTATATTTGTTAGGAATACAGAGAAGTCTTTCTTTTGAAAACAGACTATTTGTTATTCCATCTACTTTACTATGGATATCAAAAGTTATAACCCACAAGAATACTGATTGAAAAACACATCTATTTTCTGGTTTTTGGGCACTCTACCTCTTCAGAGATGTAGAATTTTGTGTAATTGCAATTACTGACGGTTCTTAGTTCAATAAAACTGAGTGAAAAATAACTTCAATTACTACGAAAATCCTTGCATTTTTCATCGAACTTCTTTTCCAGTTGAGTTTATCCCAAAATTCAATTTTTTGTTCTGGAATAAACACACAGAAGGCACATTTTGAAATATAAGCAATTTTGAAGTAAGAAAACTATTTTCCTGGGGAGAAGGAAAAAAAACCCCACATTTATTTTAAATACACTTTGGATTGAAAAGGTCGTTCAGCTGGAGCTATTATATGAAATCTGTGTCTGTGTTTAATTTAGTTTATCTGGCATTTATAAAGTACTTGACATAGTTGTACATCATCTAACTTTGACGTGGAAAACACTAAGTCTACTTGAAGTACTTAATTAAAGTCTATTTAAGAATGGGATTTTGTTATACGATTTGATAGGAAGGAAAATGTTCCGGTGTATTCAGCCCCCTTTACCAATAAACATTTTGATTGCTAAAATTACTGAAATGCTTGTATCAGGCACTCTACTGAGTCCTTGTGTAAAGTAATAATTATTCTGTTGGAAAGGAGGAAGAAAGGTAGTAAACTTCTCTAAATATAGTCCTGACTTCTCTGTGTGGCATTTTCAAGACCTTTATTAAATGCCCTACTGCACTGAAGTCTTGAGAGTCCATAGCTCATCATACACATATTCCTGCACTCATAATCCTTCAGCTACCTCTGTGGGCATAGAAGGAGGGTTATGAGTGTTTAATTATGCATAACACCAGTTTTAGAAGCTGGGGTGAACTTATATTGGAAAGTGAATCAGAAAAAGCACTTTTGCACATTATGTGAGTGGACGTACCTTATGAATCTATAAAGCAGATGGCTACTCTGCAAGCAGATGAATCAAATATAGCCCTCAACAGCTGGTGATTAGACATGAAGACCCAGTAAGACCTAATTCTTTTGGCTATCACAGACAGGTTTTGTTTAATATTAAAAGCCTCTGTTTAAGGCTGAACAAGTTACTCTTCAATTCACTGTCATCCTTGTCAAGATATAAAGATCCTATATGTGAATTAAAATCAGGCACCTTTTGGGATATTTAAATCTTCCAAAAATAGTCCAAGATTCTGACCACAGCTAAATTCTTATTTAAAGTCCTTGAAGACTGGATTTGTGTAAATTATTTTTATTTTCCTTTGTTGTGCTGATTTTGCCCACTTGGAAACAATTTATGAATTTCTGTTGAATCCTCAAATAGATTTGGCTGAAATATCTTTGAAAAGAGTAGAGACCTTTGAAAAGATGAATCATGCCATTTCAGTGGTTTCTAAAATAAATGTTTCAGCTTTTCATTTTGAAAGAATGTGTTTTGAAACCAAATAAAATTTTAAAGGCTTTTAAAAAGTGATTAAGTAACCCAAGAATAAAATGAATCATTTTATTGACTGAAAGTAGGATAAAAAATTTTGGTGTATTCGCATTTCATTTCATCAACTGGGTGAAAAAAACCCCACTATCAGAATTTCCATTTGGAGTCAACCAGAACTGGTTTTTCCTCTAGTCTTTCTTTGGTTTGGCTGCGTGTATAAGTCCATTATTTACATAGTATTACTCCTGAGTTGTTGAGTCTAATCACCAGCTCCCACAGGTAACCATGACATATGATCATTGTAAACGTTCTTGTTTATGAACTCCGTCTTCAAAAGTGCTTAGTTTCTCTTCACTTCTTACTGCCACTGAGTGTTTCTAACCTTTGATTAGAAATCTCATATTCAGCCCTAGTTTTCGTAGGCAGTTTATACAGTTTGTACAACATGTGATAACACTGATTATTGGTTAAGTATCTCCTCTTCATGATTATCCCACTCATATCTAGAAAAAAAAAATGTATCCACTTTCAGCTATTGCTTTACTGGGCCGAAAAAGCCAAGCTGTTGCAGTTTCATCTTGTGTTGAATATACTTCAATGACTTGATCCTTCAGTTGGACCTTCTTTTCTCTTGCTTCAGATTAATTTCTCTTTCTTGAACAGTGGCCAAAACTGTACATGGTATACAGGATGTAGTTTCCAGACAGTGCTGCTAATATCCCCCTGCCTATACTGGAAATACTTCATCTATTAAAACCCAAGGTCATATTTAACATTTTTTCCACAGCAACCTGACACTGATGGTTTTTAGCCATTCTTGACCCACTCATATGCCTCTTTTTTTCTCCTCTGCTATTTCAGTTGAATAGCCTCAGCTTGAAGCCAAAATTATTAATAGGGTATAGTCTTTTAAGATTCATATCTAGCTCCTTCTCAGTGGGTGGATATTTCTGAATTGGCATTGACATGTTTCCTCTCTTTGGGAAATTGCTAATTTCAAAACTGTAAAAGAAACCTCTGGATTTAGTCTGCTTTCATCTGTCTAATTCCAGACAGCTTTCATATATTTTGCTTCTCCTTTATTTTCTTTATATAAGTACCTCACAGATATGTTCTGAATACTTGCAAAATACTAAAATCTCTTGCTCCAGCTCAGACTCCCCCTCGTCCCTTTTCAGAGAGAGGTAAAAACTCCACCATTCCCTCGACATGACTGGCATTATTAAATGTCTGTATGCAACCATATATTCATTTCAGGTGCCACTTCTCTCTATGTTTTGTAAAGGTTACCAAAAGGTACAAGCTCCACCACAATGAGAGTGCCAAGCTTTGCAATTGCTTCCATGTCAGAAGTGGTAGTTTCTGAATATATTTATCATTTCCTATTAGTCTTGCTGTCTCCCACCTTCTGTTCTTCGGCAAAAAAATATTTGGAAAACAAGACAAATTTTAATTCAGGTTTTGGCTCATTTTAAATTGTTCAACATTGAGCTTCTTATCTCATCTCTTGTAAATGCTCTCTGTCATCCCAGTTTTGTTTGAGCCTGTGTTCAGACCAAGTATTTCTGCAATGGTACCACAAGATCCTTCACATTATGTAGGATACAAACTCCAGAAATTTTTCATCTTTAGCTTAAATAAATTTGAAGTCAGCAGTACAGCTGCTCCAAAAGGGAGCAGGGAAGAATGGGGAGGCAGTTTTTCAGCTCCATATTTTAGCTGGCAGCATTTGCTGTGGGAGTTCATCCACTCCTCAGCAAAGATTTGAGTCCAGAACTCAGTATTAGAAGATCTCTGCCTCTCTTACATCATGTAGTTGACTAAAGCCAAGTTGCATTTAATCTTTTAATGTAAATACCTCCATTTAAAATTTAAGGCACTTCTCTTTTCTTCACCATTCCTTCTGCTATGTGCAGATTTTAAAAAACACTGAATAAATTTTGCATACTGGTTATTTTGAGAGTAAAAAGAGTAAAATTAAAGACACTAGACAGATGCAATATTCTGCCAGGCTCCCGACAGTAGTGCCTCACAGAAGTATCCGTAATGAGTATAGTGTCCTCATAAGTGGGCAAACAACCTCTTCCGTGGTAAGAGTCTAAATGGTCCCTATATCTGTATGTTTACATCTGTTACATATTAATATTTCTATGTATTTTGCAGACATAGGAAAATCACTCCAGGTTCAGTGATTGGTTTCCATAGTAGTTTGATTAGTGCATAACAAAAAATGGACAAAAATAGATATTTTGCAATTACGGAGGTAAGACACCAGCTGTGTTACCCCTTCTGTTTAAAATCTATTTAGTTTTGGTTACTCCTTGTGGACCAATGTAGTGAGGATAGTGAATACCCCTGCAGCATGTAATATTCACACCCCACCAAGGAGAATGCATTTCCTCAGCCTTCCTGAGGGAACCTTTGATTTTGGGACCAGGGGAGAAGCAATCATTACTGGCCTCTCCTGAGTTACAGAGAGGTGGTCAAAGGCTTTTATGAAGAACAAGTGTGAGCATAGGCAGATGAAAATCAGATTTCTTCCTTCTCACTGTCCCTTTCCCTGCCTGCAGAGGTAAGGCTCGAGGGTTTTATTTTGCTGAGCGTGTTTCTCTTGGGAGGGCTGTTCCTCTCAGGAGGGAGGATGCTTCTGCTTACCTTCACACAGGGGATCAGGAAAGCAGCTGTGCAGACCCATAGAAAGCCTTTCTGATGTCTGCCTGCCCAGCCTCCCATGCCATAGAGACCATCCTGCTGCATGCCCCTGAGCTAGACCTCCCTCTTGGTCGTCTTCTGGAGCACCATGTAGCAGCTTCACCTGAGACCTGTGGGTACCATTGGTAGCCTGTTCTCATTTGGGACAACCCTTCTCATCTGCTTTTGCTGTGACCCTTCTGACAGACCTGAAGCATGGTCCAGGGTGTCACAGGGTGTGTCTACATCAACATTTTAGTTCAGAACTGTTGAAGTGAACCTCCTGGTTTTCCCTCACTGATTGGTTTGCACCATGAACAGTGTTGCAGCACCTTACATGGTTTTCTCTGGAGTGAACAAAACTGAAAAGATGTGTCCCAGGTGTTTGCATCTAGTGTACTCCAGCCACCAAGAGCTAGTGTTCAGTCCACAGGACTAAGCTTGATTTGGGCTGCAATTAAACCTTCAAATTTCCATGTTGTAAATACCAGGTCCTCAACACCAGCTGTTTTGCTATTGCACCACATTGTTTGTCCATTGTGCATGTCAGCACAGCTGTGGTTTAGCAGGTGTATCTGGTAGGGAAGCTGAGGAAAAGTGTTGTCAATGTGTGTTAGGGAGAAACAGCCCCTTTCTTCATGTTCCTCAAATGAGTAATGGCACAAAACAGAGGTCCTCATTGCACATACCTGTTAACAGTTATAAAATGAACAGTTCTGTGAATCACAGAATCACAGAATGGTCAGGGTTGGAAGGGACCTCTGGAGATCATCTAGTCCAACCCCCAAATGGCATGGTCTATTGCTGAGCAGGGGAGGGGCAAGATAAATTAATGAAATTGTGACTTAAACCATACCCTGTCCTGCACACATCCTGTTTTTATTCACATATTCAACAGGATTTATTTCAATTTTTTTTATATATCATGTCAGATTTATTGCTCCAGAAAGGACTTCGTTTGTTTTCCTGAAGTGGTAATAAACTACCTGTGTATTAAGTTAGTTACTGAAGATAGGAATTTAGCCCAAAGCATCTCTGAAGGCTAGTTTAAAATTAAAAAGAAGGAATGCAAGTAGCATGCAATAATGTGTGGCTCTCTCTCAAGACAGATACAGTATTGACACTAATAATATTTTCATTTCTTAGGAAGGGGAGAATAATTTAGGATGCAAATACTAAATTAATCATAAATACGTTCTATATATGAAAATCTGAGCTGGGGCAATCACCTCCATTTTGTTAAGCATTGTACTATTTTGGGAGATTGTATTGGTTGGATATATTAAACTACTATTCTTGCATTGCTATTTTCCTAATTGGTACTTACTTTACACATGCTGACACAATGATAGTTACCTTGGTTTGCTGCTGAAAGATTGTTGAGTGGTTACGTACAGTTTTTCTGGATTTGTACTTTGGTGCAAAAATTGGAGTGTGGGTCCCATCCTCCATTGTAGGGAACTTGAATAATTCCAGGAATAGTTTCAGGGAAGTCAGTGGGACTCGTCAGATGATCATCCACTGCTTGTTTCTATTGGTTCATCATCTGGATGAAAACTAGAAGAAATATCCTCAAAGTCTGCTTCAGCTAAACATTAATGAATAAGTACAAATTTCTATTGCACATTAGCGTACGACATGAATTGTGCAATTTTGCATGCCTGTTTGTTTGCTTTTTCTACAAGTGCACTGATAATGAGGCCATCAATACTAACATGAATACAAATGTGCACACACTTTACTGTAGGATTGTAAGGGACTGTGTTAGCATAAATGAACATTTTGTTGCTTTTGCCCCCACACTTCTCCCTGAATACACTGCTTGCTTTCTGAATCTATGAACACAGCCAGGTTCTCTAACGTGTACTGTTTTGTGGCAACAGAAAATAAGCTTAATACTTAAACCAACTGAGGATGTGTTGGCCTTGAAGGGATGAGGTATTATAAACACTATCACCACAGACAGTTGAAAGAAACAGTGTGGGCATCACAATTATGGGTTCAAGAACCTATTTTTCTTTTTTCTCCCACACATGCTCATCTCTTGTCATGTTCTCTTTCAATAGTTTGCAAATTTCAAGTGTTTCTCAGAATGTCCTTCTGCTAAGGAGATTAATACAAGTATTAACAGCAACTCAGAATCTGTTATCTGCATTTGTTCAAGGCTCCTCCATAAAGCAGTACTGCAGTAATGTTTACATGGCAGAGAAGAATAGCCCAAGTTAAGGTATAGATTTATGTGCTGACCAATGTGTGGGACTTAAGGCAATGAAGGAGACATTACTTCAAAGAATGCAGTATACTGCCTGTGAACCCAGATATGTGCTGGATAAAATGTCTGTATTATAACTGAACACAAAATTATGGATGCCCTGTTTCTTTCATGTATTGTTGCCTTCTTCAGGAAATGCTGTAATTAGTATGCTACAGGCCTTTAGATGTTGAGAGTGTTCAATTTCTCCTCTGGACTTAAACTATGTGTCTTTTGAGTAGTTCAAATAATGGGTCTTCAGAATTTTTTACACGAGCAGAGTAATGTTATTTTTCCTAGGCTATGTGGTTTCAGTTCACATGGCTGAAGTCTTATGTAGTTCTAATTAAAACAGAAAAAACATCTTGTGGCCCTGTTAAAGTTAAAATAAGACACCTTCTTATGGAAAACGTTTGATATCCTTAATCACAATCAATAATAATTATTGCAGTCAGTAACTAAAAGACAATTTTCCTGCATTCCAGTGCCTCAAGCACCTAACTTCTCTTTCAAGCAGTAACTTTAAAATTAAGAGGCAATACAGGATTGCATTTTCTCATGCCTTAGCTCCAAATGAGCCATTAGCATTCAGCAGCAGATAATTTGGCCCTGTGAGTTGAGGTTTGCTTAGAGAACATTTGCCAATTAAGCAAAATGAGCCTCGGAGTTGTCAACAGTGGACTGATAATGTACCAAGTGTTTCTGGTGGGATCATCAGCTCTTCCAGGAAATAACAGGTGTCTGAAGAACATAGTCTGTCAAATCTGTACTTGGCGGAATCACGTGCAAAGGAGTAAGTCAGAAATTGGAAGTCAGATGATGAACCAGAAGTAAACCTAGTCAGCTTTATATGAAATATTGTTGTCATAAGCTCCAGTCAGCCTAATGTCTGCAGTCAACAGAAGCCTGCAGTATATGCCTAAGAGAACAGGAGACAGTACTTGCTCAGACTTGTAGTCTCATCACTAATCTGTGTCAGTAATGCTTGAGGATCAGAGTACAAGATACTAAAGAGGCATCATAGTCAAGAGTAGTTGTCATCCTTTGGAAGTCATACAAGACCAGTGACCCTGTCTGTACTGACAGTTAAATGTTTTATCCTCATCTTTTGAATGCTCAGACAGTACCTGTAACAGGAGTTCCCTTCATGTTTTCCTGTTTGTTTGTCTCTCCCCCTCTCTGTCTGTCTCCATTTTTTTCTGGCATAAGGAACTGGAAGCAAGACAACTCAGCAGCTCTTCTAGAGGTAGAAGCATGAAGAAGAGCAGCTGCTAATTTGATTGAAATGGGAGTGTGGCCAGAGATCTGAGGAAATAATTACAGCAATTGTTCTGAGAGGCCTTAAGCTGTCCTCTTCACACTGCAGAAAAAGCCATGCAGGGGGCAGTTGAAACCATGCTGAACTTCAGTTAATGTAATCAGTTGAGGAGGGATGTTTGAAATGTTTCACTTAAATGCCTAGCATTATTTTTAAAAGAAGAGAGTTAACTGGAGCATATATCTAGCTTAGTAATTATTCTTTTTTTTTTGAGTGCTATGACATTATATTGTAATATATAGTAATAAGAAATTAATAAAAAAGAGTTGTCAGGTTGTTGTACCATTTTAAAGATCTTAAAATAATTTTGTACAGCTTCAGAAGAAGACACAAGAGGCAGAAAGATGGAAATTTACTTAGTGTGGAAATTCTGAAACTTGTAACATTTCAGATAAAGTGCGTTTTGCTTAACTCCAGCTCTGAGTTGAGCTTCCTCCCCTAGTCCATGGCAAAAGAGAGCTGCCAGTTAATCCAGTGGCTCACAGGCTGGTTTGATGTTACAAAAGTGTGCTGCCCTCTTTGTTTGGCTGCATACAGTAGGAGAACTGATAAATCTTCAATGTAAGAACCACTGAGAAACTTTTTATCTACACCATTAATTTCCTCACTCTGTATTGCAGCCTGGCAGCAGAGACCACTGCGACACCTGTGTGGCATGGAGGAAGGAACAAAGTGCAGTGAGGGGAAGGCTTATATCTGTCTAATGCAGCTACTACTCACTTCCTCATGGCAGATTGCATCAGCATATGTTTTTGGAGGAATTAACACTAGGAGATATCTGTGTCCTGGTATTTCCAGGTGTCATGGTGTAAAGCTGGGCCAGCTATTAAACCTGTGGCAGACGCTCTCTGTTAGCCCTCCCACCACCCGAAGGGAAAGGGAAAAGGAAAAGAGAGAGAGAGACTTACAGGTTGGAAAGTTAAAACAGTTTTAATAAACTATATTAAATAAAAAGACTATAATAATAATATTGGAATAATCAAATATATACAAATATATACAAAACCAAAATCGAGCTCCCCCGATGTCGGCCACGTCACCACCGGCACTGCAGGGTGGGCTCCAGGAAGGCCCAGGCTGGGCCCAGCGACGGTCGAGAGCTGGATTCAGGGATGCACGGATCGGGAGCAGCAAGAAAATGGACAGAGTCCTCTTCGGACACCGGCCATAGCAGAAAGAGAGCGAGACCCTTGTGGTCCCCCCTCTTTATGCCGAGAATGACGTGTATGAGATGGAATACCTTCGCTGGTCAATTTTGGGTCACCTGCCCTGTCCGCTTCTCCCTGCAGGTGCGACCCCCCTTCGGTTCTTCGCTCGTAAGCAGTGAGGAATTCAGCAGTGACCTTGGTTTCTCTAAGAATAAGTACAGCAAGAGTCTTTCTGAATAACATCCGTACTGGTGCCTCAGCGATAACTACAAACTTTGAGCATTATCAGTCCTGGAAGCAGACACTGTCTGCAAAACATGCAGTTAGTTTCAGAAAGTGCAGTTACTTAGAAGAGACTTAGCTGAAAGTAAAAATCGCTGAAAGTAAAAATCACTGAAAGGAAAATTGGCCTGGTTTAGGCCAAACCAGGACACCAGGAAGCCTAGATAATTTTAGACAATATGACTAACCTTAAGATAGATGAAAACTAACTGAAGTGAATACTACCCTTTCTGCTAAATATTTTTTAACAGAAAAAATGCTTTTTTCATTAGAAGATTTGGGGTTGGTTTTTGGTTTTGTTTTTGTCTTTGTTTTTGTTTATTTTTAAAAAAAATGCTGACTTTCCATGAAAGGTTTTCGGTTTCCATCAAAAGCAAAAGTTTCTGAAACCTTCTCAAGGAAAGCTGCAGTGTTTTCACTTGGCCTCTCTGCCATATAATCTCATGGAATTTGTAGAGCAGTTTATTTCTGGTCTCATTCTCTGGTCAGTACATGTTCCTTCAATCTCCTGTTCTATTTTCAAAGACATAGTCCATCAGAAGGTATTGTGGCACTGGGAAATCTGGCTTATAAAGGAGAAGGGAAATGAGAGATATGGGAGTGACACTGACAAGCAGAAACATTTCCTTGGGGGAAGGCGGTGACCAACTTCTGGCTAGCCACAGTCATGCCACATGGGGCTAAATTGTGCACTGGACAGTGAGTTTATGAAAAAAGATTAAGGGACAGAGATCTCCTCCATCATAAAAGAGGGATGATAAGAGAGAGCTTTAGATCCACGTCCCCAAAGCAATGACTAGAAAAACAGAGTAAGCTAGCAGCAAACTGCTGTTCCTGGGAAAGAGAAGGCAGACAGGACTCCCTTCCTTTGCTGGGATACTCCATGTTTGATTAGAGCCCTGTCTGAACACTATCAAGATACTGTCATTGCAATTAAAATGAATTTAAAAAAAAAAATAAAAATTTTCATCTGGACCAGGTTTTGGGTTCATTGGACTGATGTGACAGATTGCATTATGATCTTTGCATGTTTTCTTCTTTGGGGAAGATCAAGCCCAACTCGCTGTGTCCTGATGAACTGCCAAGAACAAATGCCCCACATCGTATTTAAGTACTAATAGTGGTATACTTAGAAAATCTGTAGCCTTTCCACCATGAATGCCTTCATTTACAAAGAGAAATATGTTTACATTTTGGTAATGTAGCTATGACACCAGTGCGGAAAGATTGGAGAAAGAAAGAGAACTCTCTCAAGTTTAATTTAAGTAAAATTAAATCTGACATCAAGAACTGTAAGCTCTTTAAAAGCCTTTTTTTAAACCTTAGTATCTTGTATTTTTATAGCAGTTTCAGAATAAACTGTGTTTCTTGTAGCCACCCCTTGTTATTCATGGATATTTTTTGATTATCTGTTTTGAATGGAAAGAAACTAGAAGATATTACTGTGATCTCTATGACAACAGACTTAAAGTGACTATTGCAGTCGTGGGAAACCAAGATTTCAAGGATTCCAAACAGAATTAGTTCAAGAAAATTTGCTCATTATTGCAACTTAACAGAATAAAAAGGTATAGTTAAATTAAAAAACATCAACAGACAAAATCTTCTGTGGTATCAGACTTTTTTTTGAGCTCACGTAGGGAGCAGCACACTGCTATGGACATGGTACTTTGGTATTTTGGCAGTTATCTGGAAAACTGCTGAAGTGAAATCTTTCTTTACAAGTTCTGCTCGAACAATTGACAATTTATTGTGAATACATCATCTAACTATTCCTATCAAAAGTTAGTATATACTTGCCCCATTTAAGATTAGTGTCCAGTCTCATTCTTTGGACTTATGATAGAGAATACCAACAGTTAAATTAAGTGTGGAACTACTGTTAAATGGAGGCATACCTCTCTAAACACAGCACCCCATAAAAAATTTTTCTATGGTGTCTTTTTAGCATTAATTTCAGTGCTTAGCCACAGGCATCTGGTGCTGTTTGAGACACTCTCAGGTCTTCTCCAGGCCACCAGCTGTGTCTTCTGGAGGATGCAGGTCTCCTGCTGGTTGTCTGTCATCTGCCAGCCCTGTGCAGATGTCTCAGTACGTCTCCAATGGCAATGGGTGCCAACATTTAGGCAAGTGGATTGAGCCCTTAGTACGCATTTTGCCTAACTGCAAGTGGTTGTAATTTTCTACTGTTCGTGTTTTCTGTGTTTTTTTATATGTCTAGCAATAAATATGGTTCAGTGCCTAAGTTAATGTCACACCTGATAGGAAAATAATGTACGGACAGGTTTACAGTGTTTCAAATCTGACAGTGTCTCTTGTGAGACACACGTCTTCTTGTGAAACTAGAATAGCGCTAGCAGAAGTATGCTGCTGTTTATTCCTACAGTGCTTGGCCAGCATGATGACCACAAAGATTTCCTTATTTGCTGCCAATCTCCTGTGGCTCACTTGTACAGATTATTGCTGACGTGATTAGGTGTAAGTTATTTTTATCATCTGCATTCACATACCCCTGTTTCAGAGAGTGGCATGCAAGTAAACTACATGCTTTTCTTAACATGCCTGAACATGATTTAATTACCTCATTCTTTAGAAAGTAAAGAAAGAAAAGTGGAGAACAAAGATAGCAGGCTCTTCTGGCAGTGTGTATTTATTGGGGAGAAAGAATTTTCAAATACATATGATTTGAAGTAGACACTAATAACCCCTCTAAATACAAACTGCTAGTTCCAGGAGCTGGCAGTTCAAAGAAAAGGAGTTGGTCCTTACTGTCCCGCCTGGGTGTCTAATGGTCTTTAGATGTGTTTGAGTCTCACTGGCGAAGGCGATCCTTGGGAAAGCGAAGCACTGCCTATTGCTGGCAGTGACCTTTGTGGTGAGCCCCTGGCTGTGCCTCACTGACACCTATAGGTTTTCAACTACACAATTTACTTTTTTAACAGAGAAGACCACTGTAAATGTGTCGAGGATCTTAGATAAAAGAGAAAGCAAGCACAATTAAGCTCATTAAGTATCTCTAAAACCACTTTCTGATTATGCCAGTCATTCTACTGCAGCCAAGCAAGACAGGAAAACTAAAGCAACATTTCTTGAAAAGTGTAGAGGGAAATAAGAAATGTTGTTATTATGGATTTGTTTGGCTTTGTTTTGTTCCTTTTTGGAAATGTGTTGGAGGAAAAACATCACCAGGATGCCTACACCAGCACCTTGACATGCGGAGCCCTGAGTTCTTTTGCAAGGTTTTATTTTCTTCCTGTGCATGTGTGGCTGCCATCCATGCTAATCAAACTCAATCAGCAGAAAGAGTCAACTGCTTTGTATTAACTATTGTTCTCCTGACTGCGGTATTTTATAATAGATTTTTAAGATCTGCACTGACTCATACAATGCATATCTAATCAAAAGTAAATTAAACTGCATATGATGACTTGATATTAATGACAGAATAGCATTTGCGACAGCAGAATAGTGACGCTCTTTATTACATAAGATTAAAAAAAAGTCCAGTATTTTCTTTGTTTTCTTGGTGTATGTTATTGTGTGTTGTCACGGTTTAAAGCTGGGCCGGCTATTAAACCTGTGGCAGACGCTCTCTGTTAACCCTCCCCCCACCCGAAGGGAAAGGGAAAGGGAAAAGGGAGGGAGACTTACAGGTTGGAAAGTTAAAACAGTTTTAATAAACTATATTAATTAAAAAGAGTATAATAATAATAATAGAAATAATCGAATATATACAAATATATACAAAACCAAGATCAAGCTCCCCCAATGTTGGCCACGTCACCACCAGTACTACAGGGCAGGCTCCGGGAAGGCCCAGGCTGGGCCCAGCGACGGTCGAGAACTAGATTCAGGGATGCACGGATTGGGATCGGGAGCAGGGAAAATGGACAGAGTCCTCCTTGGACACTGGCCAAAGGCCCAAGCCGCAGAAGCAGCCCAAGCAGTCAGAGGCCCCAAAAACAGCAGGAGAGGAACGGGCCGAGACCCTCGTGATCCCCCCGCTTTATACTGAGAATGACATGTATGGGATGGAATACCTTCGCTGGTCAATTTTGGGTCACCTGCCCTGTCCGCTCCTCCCTGCAGGTGTGACCCCCCTTCGGCTCTTCGCTCATAAGCAGTGAGGAATTTAGCAGTGACCTTGGTTTCTCTAAGATTAAGTACAGCAAGAGTCTTTCTGCATAACATCCGTACTGGTGCCTCAGCGATAACTACAAACTTTGAGCATTATCAGTCCTAGAAGCAGACACTGTCTGCAAAACATGCAGTTAGTTTCAGAAAGTGCAGTTACTTAGAAGAGACGTAGCTGAAAGTAAAAATCACTGAAAGGAAAACTGGCATGGTTTAGGCCAAACCAGGACAGTGTCCTTAGACTGAACTTTTGAATTTTAATTAGTGTTTTTATTCAAGGTGATTTAATATATAGCAGATACGTGTCTTTTAATCTGAGTTCTTAAAATTTTCTATTTCATATGCTTAAATGGAATAAGAGTTCATACATATTTATAGTTTGATGAATTATGCTAACAACAAGTCTTTGTATTTTTAGGGAGTCTTTATCAATTTTCGCAAGCATTTTAAACCTGTTATGTAGCACTTATATTTATAAAATTGCTATAAGTTTTCTATCTGGTTGTCACTAATACAGCTATCTTTCCTCTGCTCTTTTGATACTTTAATTGAAAATATGGATCAGCATTTTTTTGAGGGAGTTATAGTTTTACTGCAAATATGAGTAATAAACTAATGTCTAGAGAAATGACACCAGTGTAGAAAATAAAGAGACAAGGTAGGTTTAACTGGCTGATATGGATGCTGGTCAGTGTAAACGCCTGCATGAGCTACAAAACCTGCTCAAGAAGCCAATTAATTCTCCTTAACACAGCGCGGCAAGTTCATACACTGAGTTACTGAGCTTCAAAGTAGTTTCTGTCCACTTCAGTCACTGTGGCTTCAGACTGAGGTGTCAGGCAAACAGGGGTGTATTATATATTTAACAAGTGCTTTCTGTGTGTAAAAGACCCAGAATGGCCCCGTCCCAAAGAAACGTGTCCTACGGCATTCCAGAAGGCTTCAGCTCTTGACTCACAACATTTTGTTTTTACAAAAGAAGTAGCTCTTCAGTCCCTAGTTGCAACCCCTGTGAGGGTTTGCACATGCATTCAGATACTGTGCCCCTAGATGCACTATTCCCTAATTCCAGCACCTTTGGAGAGACACATCTTCCTGTCTTTACTCAAGAAGTAGTCTTTTTTGTTCTAGATGGCTGTTGGCAAACATAAACCAATAATCTTTTCATTGACTCCTTTGGGAGTCCTGGGGATGTAACTCCTATTCTTCTGAGCTTCCAAAAGATTCTCCTCTGTTAATATGCGATGCTTGTGCAGCATTTTTAAAGTATTACCTGACCATTAATCCTCACAGCAGCCCCAGGAAGTATAAAGTAGGTAACATTATCCCGATTATTTGTATTTGAGAAGGTCTGCCTTTGAACTCGTCACAGCATCATACTGTCAAAGTTAGAGCAAAGGGTCCCAGATTCCCAGTCCCACCTCCTCTCTTCCAGAAGCCCTGCCATCTGCTGTGCCTTACCAAAGGTTTCTGCTTAGGATGTGCATGTTTGATGCAATCAGAGCAGTGAAAGCTAGGAGCACTGCAGATGGAAATACTGTTGCCTATATTTCTTGTGGTTTTCTTGTGGGTTTTTGTTCATGGTTGTAGGTAAAGACCATTATCACTTTCATCATAATAAGAAATTACTTTTAACTTAATAGTCTGGAGAACTTGGAGAGTTCCCTTGAGTCAGCATTTGTGCTAAGTTAGCTGGTTTGTTTCTGGATTTTTACCTCTTTTGGATTCTCTATTTTCTTTTGAAACTACTCAGAAAAGAAAGAGCTAGAAAGCCTGTCATGGAGTTAGGAAGACAATTAAGAGGTACAAAATTAATCTAAATTGTAATAAGAATTCAGTACTTTTATTATTAAATTATATAGGACTTTAAATGAGAAAGAAAACAACTAATAATGTGCAACAGCCACTAAAGAAAGCAGATCATTGGTAGATAATTAGTATCTACTTTATATTAATAAATCTAAACCAAATCATCATCTGAAGGAAACAACAACAGGTTATTTTGCTAAATCTCCACAGGAAGGTATCTTATTTGTTCCTTCAGTAGGTAACAGTTTGTACTATTTATCTTCAGTTCAGCTACACTAGTGGAAGTGGTGGAATTGCTTCCATGAATTTACCAACCAAAGACTAAAAGAAATGACAAGACTCTGTTACTGAATTGCTTATATTGTGGTATAATGACTTTAGAAAAAAATACAGAGCATAAAGAAGTTTTAAAATCCCTGTTGTGTCTTAGCATGATTTTGCTAAAACAAGCAGTAATTCTTGAGGTGGAAATATGTGAATGTGTATCAATCAGTGGCATATCATCACTCCTCTGGCAAACTGTTTCTCAAGATCATATGCTTGTATCAGGGATGTCACTGAGAGACTACCAAGACTCATACAGTCCACTGATTGTTATCTGCTGCTGTTGTTTCATGTGGGCACCAGTGATATAGCCAGTAGCAGTCTGAGATGTATCCAAAAGGACTACAGAGCCCTGGGAGCGGCAGTAAAGGACTCCGGAGTGCAGGTAGTTTTTTCATCAGTCCTCCTGGTCAAAGGGAAGGGGTTTGAAAGGGCCAGTTGAATTGGGCAAATCAACAAATGTTTACAGGACTGGTACCACAGCCAGGGGTTTGGCTACTTAGACTATGGGACTTGCTTTGAGATACCTGATCTACTGACAGCCGATGAGGTCCATCTGTCAGAGAAGGGGAAGAACATCTTTGGTCATAGGCTTGCCAAAATAGTGAAGAGGGCTTTAAACTGAAGTTGCCGGGGGAGGAGAACCTCAATCCATCCCACTCCTGCCAGTTTGATGCCAGGGCCAGCAATAGATGCCCAGAGCCTGGAGGAGGATCGCAGGTCAACAGGAGAGCACCTGAAGAGGAACACTAAGGAATCCACAGAATCACAGAATCACAGAATGTTAGGGATTGGAAGGGACCTCGAAAGATCATCTAGTCCAATCCCCCTGCCGGGGCAGGATTGCCTAGACCATATCACACAGGAATGCGTCCAGGCGGGTTTTGAATGTCTCCAGAGAAGGAGATTCCACAACCTCTCTGGGCAGCCTGTTCCAGTGTTCGGTCACCCTCACCGTAAAGAAGTTTTTCCTCAAATTTAAGTGGAACCTCCTGTGTTCCAGCTTGCACCCATTGCCCCTTGTCCTGTCAAGGGATGTCACTGAGAAGAGCCTGGCTCCATCCTCTTGACACTTGCCCTTTACATATTTATAAACATTGATGAGGTCACCCCTCAGTCTCCTCTTCTCCAAGCTAAAGAGACCCAGCTCCCTCAGCCTCTCCTCATAAGGGAGATGTTCCACTCCCTTAATCATCTTCGTGGCTCTGCGCTGGACTCTCTCTAGCAGTTCCCTGTCCTTCTTGAACTGAGGGGCCCAGAACTGGACACAATATTCCAGATGCGGCCTCACCAGGGCAGAGTAGAGGGGGAGGAGAACCTCTCTCGACCTGCTGACCACACCCCTCCTAATACACCCCAGGATGCCATTGGCCTTGGCCACAAGGGCACATTGCTGGCTCATGGTCATCCTGCTGTCCACTAGGACCCCCAGGTCCCTTTCCCCTACGCTGCTCTCCAACAGGTCTGCCCCCAACTTGTACTGGTACATGGGGTTGTTCTTGCCCAGATGCAGGACTCTACACTTGCCCTTGTTATATTTCATTAAATTTCTCCCCGCCCAACTCTCCAGCCTGTCCAGATCTCTCTGAATGGCTGCGCAGCCTTCCGTTGTGTCAGCCACTCCTCCCAGTTTGGTGTCATCAGCGAACTTGCTGACAGTGCACTCTAATCCCTCATCCAAGTCATTAATGAATATATTGAATAGAACTGGTCCCAGAACCGACCCTTGCGGGACTCCGCTAGACACAGACCTCCAACTGGACTCTGTCCTGCTGACCACTACTCTCTGGCTTCTTTCCTTCAGCCAGTTCACAATCTACCTCACTACCCGATCATCCAGACCGCACTTCCTCGGTTTAGCTGCGAGGATGCTGTGGGAGACCGTGTCAAATGCTTTACTGAAATCGAGGTAGACCACATCCACAGCTTTACCATCATCTATCCACCGGGTAACATCCTCATAAAAGGCTATCAAGTTGGCTGAGCATGACTTCCCCTTGGTGAAGCCATGCTGAGTGCCCCTAATGATCCCCCTATCCTTGATGTGCCTAGAAACAGCACCAAGAACAAGTTGTTCCATCACCTTTCCGGGGATGGAGGAGAGGCTGACCGGTCTATAGTTACCCGGGTTCTCCTTCTTGCCCTTTTTGAAGACTGGAGTGACATTTGCTTTCCTCCAGTCCTCAGGCACCTCTCCCGTTGCCCACGACTTAGCAAAGATGATGGAGAGTGGCCTAGCAATGACTTCCGCCAGCTCCCTCAGCACCCGCGGGTGCATCCCATCAGGGCCCATGGATTTATGGACGTCCAGGTTGCTTAATTGGTCCCTGACCCAGCCCTCATCTACCAAGACAGATTCCTCCTCTATCCTGACTTCTTCTAAGGCCTCAGGGGTCCGGGGCTCCTCAGGACAGCCTCCAACAGTATAGACAGAGGCAAAGAAGGCATTCAGTAACTCCGCCTTCTTTTTATCCTCTGTCTCCAGGACCCCCACCTCATTCATCAGTGGGCCTACATTGCCTCTAGTGTTGGCTTTACCTGCAATGTATTTGAAGAAGCCCTTTCTGTTGTCCTTGACCTCTCTTGCAAGTTTTAATTCCAAGGAGGCCTTAGCTTTCCTAGTTGCCTCCCTACATCCTCTGACAACAGACTTATATTCCTCCCAAGTGGCCAGCCCCTCCTTCCACGATCTGTACACCTTCTTCTTCCACTTGAGTTTGCCCAGCAGTTCCCTGTTCAACCATGCAGGTCTCCTGCTACCCTTCCTTGACTTCCTACCTGTTGGGATGCTCTGATCTTGAGCTCGGAAGAAGCAGTCCTTGAATGCTAACCAACTATCTTGGGCCCCCTTACCTTCTAGTACCCTGTCCCATGGGATTTCCCCTAGCAATTGCTTGAAAGGCCAAAGTTGGCCCTCCTGAAGTTCAGGGTTGCGATTCTGCTAGCTATTCTGTTCCTGCCACATGAGATCCTGAACTCTACCATCTCATGGTCACTACAACCAAGGCTGCCCTCAACCTTCACCTCTTCAACCAGACCCTCCTTGTTCGTGAGGATAAGATCCAGCAGCGCTCCTCTCCTAGTTGGCTCATCCACCATTTGCATCAGAAAGTTATCATCAATGCACTGGAGGAACCTCCTGGACTGAGGATGGCTGTCTGAGTAGGCCTCCCAGCAAATATCAGGGTAGTTGAAATCCCCCACGACAACCAGGCCCTGTAATTGCGAGACTGCTCTCAGCTGCCTGTAGAAGGCCTCATCACCCTCCTCATCCTGATCCGGTGGCCTGTAATAGACACCCACAACAGTATCACCCCTGCCAGCCTGCCCCTTAATTCGCACCCACAAACTCTCAACTCGCTCCTGATCCGCCCCGGACAGAACTCAATACATTCTAGCTGCTCACTCACATAAAGAGCAACTCCACCACCTCTCCTTAGCGGCCTGTCTTTCCTGAACAGGACATAGCCATCCATGACCACATTCCAGTCATGCGAGGCGTCCCACCAAGTCTCTGTAATTGCCACTAGATCATAGCCCCCCGACCGAACACGGATTTCTAACTCCTCCTGTTTATTCCCCATGCTGCGTGCATTGGTGTACAGGCATTTCAGGGAGCGAGCTGAGCACACCGATTTCACCCTAGGGGGATGGGAGGCCTCCTGGTCTGCCTCAACACTAGAGCGTTGCCCCAGTGGTGCAAGCCCAGCTACTACCCCATCCCCCTTCGAATCTAGTTTAAAGCTCTCCGCATGAGCCCTGCTAATTCCTGTCCCAGAACCCTTTTGCCCCTACGACATAAACCTTTCCCATGTATCACTGTCACGCCTGTTGTCTTATAAAACCAGCCATTATCAAAGAACCCAAAGCCCTGCCTGTAGCACCAGTCTCGTAGCCAGGCATTAATAGAGAGAATCCTACTATTCCATCCCATGTCATCACCTGAAAATGGAAGGAGGGAGGAGAAAACAACTTGTGCCCCAGACTCTTTCACCAACCGTCCTAGGGCCTTGTAGTCTTTCTTCATCCCCTTCAGACTACGGGATGCAGCTTCTTCCCCACCTGTCTGGAAGATCAGCAGGGGGTAGTAGTCTGTGGCCTTCACCAGGTTGGGGAGTTGCCTGGTGATATCCCTGATTCGGGCTCCAGGCAGACTGCAGACCTCCCTGTGATGGGGGTCAGCTCTGCATATTGGGCCCTCAGATCCCTTTAGGAAGGAGTCTCCAACCACTAAAACTCTTCTCTTCTTCCTTGTGGAGGAGGTAGCTATACGCCCGTCAGACAGTAAGTCATCTTCATCGGGGGCTGAACTTAAATGCCTCTATGTAAATGCACAGAGCATGGGGAATAAATGAGGAATTAGAGGCGTGTGCATACCTGCAGGGCTATGACCTTATTGGCACCACAAAGATGTGGTGGGGCAGCTCCTCTGACTGGATTGTTGGAATGGAAGGATACAGGCTCTTTAGGAAGGACAGGCAGGGGACACGAGGAGGGGGGTGTCACCCTCTATGTCAATGAGCAGCTGGAGTGTATGGAGCTCTGCCTGGGATGGAGGAGGAGCTGACTAAGAGCTTATGGATCAGGATTAAAGGGAGGGCAGGGACAGGTCTGCTACAGGCCACCCGACCAGAAAGACCGAGCGGATGAGATCCTCTACAGAAAGATAGGTGTAGCCTCATGTTCACAAGCCCTGGTCCTCATGGGAGAGTTCACCCACCTTGATATCTGTTGGAAGGGAAACACATCAGGGCATAAGCAATCCAGGAGGTTCCTGGAATGTGTTGATGATAACTTCCTTCTCCACGTGATAGAGGAGCCAACGAGGAGAGGTGCTTTGCTGGACCTTGTTCTCAGCAACAAGGAGGGGCTGGTGGGGAATGTGAAGCTCAAGGGCAGCCTTGGCTGCAGCGACCATGAAATGGTGGAGTTCAAGGGCAGCAAGGAGGGCACGCAGCAAGCTCACCACCCTGAACTTCAGGAGAGCAGACTTTGCCCTCTTCAGAGACCTGCTTGGTAGAGTACCTTGGGATAAAGCCCTGGAGGGAAGAGGGGCCCAAGAAAGCTGGTTAATATTCAAGGACCACCTCTCCAGGCTCAGGAGTGATGCATCCCAACGAAGAGGAAGGCAGGCAAAAACACCAGGAGGCCTGCATGGATGAAAAAGGAGCTCCTGAACAAAGTCAGGCACAAGAAGGAAGCCTACAGAGGGTGGAAGCAAGGACAGGTAGCCTGGGAGGAATACAGGGAAATTGTCCAAGCAGACAGGGATCAGGTCAGGAAAGCTAAAGCCCTGCTAGAATTAAATATGGCCAGGGATGTCAAGGACAACAAGAAAAGCTTCTATGGGTACATCTGTGATAAAAGGAAGACTAGGGAAAATGTGGGCCCTCTCCGGAAGGAAACAGGAGACCTGGTTACCCAAGATATGGAGAAAGCTGAGGTACTCAACAACTTTTTTGCCTCAGTCTTCACCGGCCAGTGCTCTAGCCACACCACCCAAGTCACAGAAGGCAAAGGCAGGGACTGGGAGAATGAAGAACCACCCACTGTAGGAGAAGATCAAGTTCGAGACAATCTAAGGAACCTGAAGGTGCACAAGTCCGTGGGACCTGATGAGGTGCATCCATGAGTCCTGAGGAAACAGGGGGGTGAAGTTGCCAAGCCGCTATCCATCATTTTTGAGAAGTCGTGGAAGTCTGGTGAAGTTCCCACTGACTGGAAAAGGGGAAACATAACACCCATTTTTAAAAACGAATAAAAGGAAGACCCGGGGAACTACAGCCCCTCTGTGCCTGGCTAGGTCATGGAACAGATCCTCCTGGAAACTATGCTAAGGCACATGGAAATCAGGAAGGTGATTGGTGACAGCCAACATGGTTTCACCAAGGGCAAATCGTGCCTGACAAATTTGGTGGCCTTCTATGATGGGGTTACAGCACTGGTGGGTAGGGGAAGAGCAACTGATGTCATCTACCTGGACTTGTGCGAAGCATTTGACGCTGTCCCACATGACATCCTTGTCTCTAAACTGGAGAGACATGGACTTGATGGATGGACCACTTGGTGGATAAAGAATTGACTGGATGGTCGCACTCAAAGAGTTGCTGTCAATGGCTCAATATCCAAGTGGACACCAGTGACGAGTGGCATTCCTCAGGGGTCAGTATTGGGACCGATCCTGTTTAACATCTTTGTTGGCGACATGGACAGTGGGATTGAGTGCGCCCTCAGCAAGTTTGCCAATGACACCAAGCTGTGTAGTGCGGTCAACACACTGGAGGGAAGGGATGCCATCCAGCGGGACCTTGACAGGCTTGAGAACTGGGCCCATGCTAACTGCATGAAGTTCAACAAGGCCAAATGCAAGGTCCTGCATATGGTCAGGGCAATCCCAAGCACAAATAAAGGCTAGGTGGAGAATGGATTGAGAGCAGCCCTAAGGAGAAGGACTTGGGGGTGATGGTTGATGAGAAGCTCAACATGAGCCAGCAATGTGCGCTTGCAGCCCAGAAAGCCAACTGTATCCTGGGCTGCATTAAAAGCAGCGTGGCCAGCAGGTCAAGGGAGGTGATTCTCCCCCTCTACTCCGCTCTCATAAGACCCCACCTAGAGTACTGTGTCCAGCTCTGGTGCCCCCAACAGAAGAAGGACATGAAGCTGTTGGAATGAATCCAGAGGAGGGCCATGAAGATGATCAGAGGTCTGGAGCATCTCTCCTATGAAGACAGGCTGAGAGAGCTGGGACTCTTCAGCCTGGAGAAGAGAAGGCTCCAGGGAGACCTCATAGCAGCCTTCCAGTACCTGAAGGGGGCCTACAGGAAAGCGTGAGAGGGACTTTTTACAAGGTCATGTAGTGATAGGACAAGGGGAATGGTTTTAAACTGAAAGAGGGTAGATTTAGATTAGATCTTAGGAAGAAATTCTTTACTGTGAGGGTAGTGAGACACTGGAACAGGTTGCCCAGAGAAGTTGTGGCTGCCCCCTCCCTGGCAGTGTTTAAGGCCAGATTGGATGGGTCTTTGAGCAACCTGGTCTAGAGGAAAGATGTCCCTGCCCATGGCAGGGGGGTTGGAACTAGGTGATCTTTAAGGTCCCTTCCAACCCAAACCATTCTATGATTCTATGATTCCATGATCATAAAAAAGAAAACCAACCCCAACACATTAATTAAAATGTTTTAGTAACTGACAACTTTCTTTTCTACATGTGGAAAATCCTGTTGGCTTTTCTGCCAGGTTTTCTCTGCACCCTCTAGTTGTACCAGTGGTTGGTTATCCTACTAGATCCAAACATGCATTGCTTAGGAGCTCCTAGATCCTCAAAACTGATAGCGGATTTGCATACATTACAACATATTTGGACCAAAACGTATATTTGACCATGCAGATATGGCCTTTATTTTCCCGTGATTTGGTCCCCAGATGCCACTGCAATGGATTCACAATTCTGCACTAAACAATAATAGCAATACAAAAATGTTTTCAATATGCTTTAATGTTACACTGCATATACCATTGAACAGGAACTACTTAGACCGATTTAGTGGAAAAGACTTAATTTATATTGCCATTTTTAAATATTATGTGGATGTTACTCTATTAGAATGCCAGGACCATTATATCACCATTAGTTGAGGGATTTAATGTAAATTTGGCTAAAATGTGTCTCATCTTTAAAGAACAGAAGTGCCTTCTTCACTTTATCAAAATCTAATTTAAAGAAAAAAAAATTGTCTTGTGCTTCTTTGGTTGTTGTGTTCTGTGTTGTCATAGGCTTCAGAATAAACAACAGCACTTTCTCCTTGCTTGCTGAAAGCTTATTTAAGGAGGTTATTCTGGATGCCGTACACCTGGAGATGAAAAGATTTTTCCTTCCATATTGAGAGAGACATTAAATTGCTATTATTCATCTCCTGTGTTTTCGTAAGTGGTGCTTAATGATTATTTATTATTACATTTACACACATATGCATGCATATTTATTGCACCTTTTTAGACCTTATTAACTCTGTTTAAGAAACTCAAATATCAGAGAGTAACTGGGGGGAAAAAAAGAGAATATTCATGCTGATATAATTCAGATTTGATAATGAAGAAGCTTTTGCACGTCTACCAAGGAATTTAAATTATAGTTTTACATGCCTATGAAATATTCTAGACTAACACTCGGACCAGGTATAATGAATGCATTTCTTTGAGAAAAGTATCTGGCTGTACAGTCATTTTTTAAATGCGCAGGTTTAGAAACAACAGAATTTTAGAAATATAATAAACCCTAACTGTGAAGTAAACATTGATGAGGTTCAGATACGCAACACAGAGCAGTCTGAAAGTTCTCCTTCCAAAGCAGAGAAATCCGTACTATATAAAAGTATCTCTTTTGCTATATCCCCACTTTCAAAATTCTGCCCTTAAGTCGTAAATTCATCTTCTGCCAGTAAGCTAGAAATGGAAACATAGTTGCCTGGGAGTGAATAAATTTTATTTGGATGCAGTTTTATTTCTCTAGTACATTTTTAAGCTAACTTTTATTTTTATAGTCGGAGGGAGTGAGAAGGGGACTAAGACTAGAATTTCTCAAAACAGTGTTTCCTTCAGATGAGTGCTGGCTGTGAGAGCCTTGCATAAAGAAATCATTCACATGTGCCCTGGTAAGCTGGAGTTCATTGAAGTGACACTGTGCTGCCTGTAGCAGTTCTAGCCCACAGGCAAAACATTCTTCTGTCAAAATGCTATCAAATTCCCACTGACTCTGTTCACTTAAAGAGTAGTTCATAAGCAAATACCTCGTTTTTTAAAAAGCAGAGGAGCTGTATGTTCCTGACACTCCGAGATGCCCAGCCCTGAATAGGAGAATGTATTTCCTCTCACAGTATGAACTCAAGGGCAGGTTATTTTCATTTAGAATTTTTGGAATATTTTTTTTATATAAGAAAATATGCCATAGTGTGAATGCTCTGTGTGAAAAGATCACACTGCATCAAATATAAGCTATCCTTCATGCATATGACAGCTGAGGGACAGAGAAGAGCATTGCAATACAAAGCATTCTCCCATTCTACATTTTGTATTGGTATTCACCCAGCTATGTGCTTTAAAGGGGGAGATGAAGAATTAAATGTTCCCTCTGTTTGTTTTTATCTCTTTTGGGTTTACAGTCACAATGTATGGAGCTTAGAATTTCATTTTGATGATCAGAACTTGGAGTTAGTTAAAACATTTGAGAATATAAATTCAATTACAAAATTGGTACAAAGATAGGATTTATTGAAAAACTTACGATATGTAAAGAGTACCAAATTCTGTCTGTGCTGTTCACATGTGTTACCAAAGGCTAGTCTTATTTCTGATTTTATGCCTTTTTAGTTTTATTTATGGTATTTTCATCTTGACTTCAAGGATTGATTCTCTTTAAGTTGATATTAAGTTAGTTGTAATGATACTATGCCTTACAGTTTGTATAGGTTACACAACAGATTCCCAGTGTATAATTAGAAGTGGAAACCTATTGACTGGACAAGTATTAGGTTATCATTCCACATTAATATTATAAAATCAGATGGATCATCTTGATTTGAGTTTATATATAGTGTTATTTCATTAAATATATTTTAGCACCTCCTGTACAGCTTTATATCTTCTTTAGCCTTTGTTATATACTGAGATACTTATGATACTGTAATTTCTATGATTGATTAGTTTGCAGTGATCTCCTGTTCACATCATCCCTCGCTGAATAAGTAAATTGGTATACCGCCATTAAAATACGAGTCTGTATTATTATAAATGGAAGAGGAAGTTGGTACAAGTTTTGGGGATATTGTTTTTTAATTCACTGTTTGATTGCCATAAGTTGTTCTTGATTTATCCTTGTACAATGATGAAAAAAATCTATGTCACTCATCTGTGACAAGTTACGGAAGCTAGGCTACTTTTTCAGGCGGGACCAATATTAGGGTCCAACTTTACTCTACAAACCATGTGAGAGTATTTGAAGTCACTGAAGTTTTGTACCTTGTGATTCATAAGATAATTTGATGAGGGATTGTGATAGGGCCATGAGATAAATAGTGTGTGAATTAAAAGCTGGTATTTCCACAGGTAATGTTCTCATCATGTCAATGCAGCATCACGTACAGTGTGAATTTCCTATTAGCTCTTCTGTTCCATGGACTGTCATCTTCCCTGCACCTGCTTCACTGATGACTAAATTCTCACCTGTTGTCTTCTCCAGCTTTCTCCTTATCTCTCATTGCTGTTGTCCTGGGCCATTTTATTACCATTATCCTTCCTCTGTGCTTCATTAACTCTCCCTCTCCTCAGCACACTCTCTTCCAAATTTCCGATTTAGCCTCAGATCCACCGCTGCTTTCTCTGTTCTTTGTCTTCTACCTGTTAATTTGGAAACCTCATGGATTACTTTTTTAGGATTGTTTTTGTAAGTAAAAAAAGTAAAAAACCGTATTTGTTATTATTTAAAGCATGTTCTCTATACATGTTATAGTAAATACCAGTTGAGAGCCCCATTATATTTGTAAATCATACTGCTAGGTGCAGCCTGGCACTGAGGTGACATGATGCCCACCTGCTACTCATGGGTCCCACGGAGACTGTCTGTAAAGCTCTGGCCTAACCCATTTCAGCAGCCAGATCTACTTCCCGTCCATGTTCCCTCTCTACGAGGATGACTTCATGCAGAAAGCCAGGCTGGTGTCTGAAACTCCCGTCAAGATGACTGCCCAGGCACGCTCAGCATCTTTATCCCAGGACACGAGCCCTCACTCCTGTTGGCCACGGGAGCGGGCACTGCCAGGACTGAGTGTTGTACAGCTGTCCAGCAGCGGATATCCAAAGTGCCACTGCCTGTTAGCACAGCGTGAGCTCTCTCCTCTGAGCAGTGGGCTTGCCTCCTGGCAATAGCAAGGGGAAGAGGTTCGAGTTGCAGGACTGGCAACATGCAGCGTGCCTTTAATTTTGCAATGTTGTCACCAAGGGGACAGTTGGTGACAGCAGGCACAAATGCCACGCTGCACTCCTCAGAGTTCAGAGGCAATGTTCTTCATAGCTCTGGGGGCCAGAGGTGGGCTGGGGATAAAAGCCGTGGTGCCAAATTCTCTTCTCCCACTCCATTTGCTTTCTGTGTTTGCTCCGTTTGATTCCACTCTGTTGGAATCAAATTTCCCTTGTCACCATCTAATACTGCATATTTTGAAAGAGGAAAACCAGATACCGGTTTTCTGATGTAACTCCCTTCGCAGAAGGGTCCACGATTGAGTCAGGCTGGTTGAGTTCTGAACGTTGCATAATTGGCCATTGAAAGTTCCTATAGTTGCCAGAGCTATTAACTCTTAATAAATTTTACACAATCCAGATTCCTGAGAGTCACTGATGTGCTTTCACAGATCATAGAAACAGGTGATTTTGTTGGTTCAATGCATCCTTTTTCTTTCTCAGTAAGTTTTATCTTCATTACTCTAAGAGGCTTACAAATACACTATTTGCAGTAAACAACATTTTCTTGAGAGGAACTGATTTAAGTGTGCTTAGCCATACACTGGAATTGTCAGTGTGGATCTATGAGAACTAAATAAGTTCATCATCATTATCTTTAGCATATTACAATTTATTTGCTTACTCATTATCTCCTTGAAATGGAAAACCCTTATGAGCAATACAAACAATCTCAAAAAGACATCTGATACTCATAAAAATAGCTATGCTAGTTGCTTTTTTACCAACTCATATCTCTGATGATGAGAATTTACTAACTCCTGTAGCTGGAAATTAATCGTGAAACTATGAGTGCCACCAAACTAGGATCAACATCACAGTGAACGAACTTGCCCTCTTCCGTTGTCTAAGTGGTAATTCCCCATTATCCGTCTCACAAGAAATGATGTCTTGTCTTACAACTTAGAAAAAAAAATGATTGCTTGGTAATGCCAAAGTATTCCATAAAGTGATATGATTAATGCTCTTCTCACTAGATCTGCTGATGGAAGTAAAGTCTCATTCAATTTCCCTGTGGAGACAGAGTGAACCAATCTCTTTGGCAGTAATTTTTAAGCAGGAAGCTTTCTGCTTGTCTCAGCTGTATTGTATAGTCATTTCAGAATGCACATTAAATAGTTGGAAAGAGGTTATAATGTGGGTGGATTTTCCCTAAGTCACTGTGGCTTCTTTCACTGAATACACGTTGTGGTGGAGCTCTTCCTCTTTCTACCATCCGAGATAATTTAGACTTCTTCAACTTTATTATTGTTTAGTATAACTAATGCCAGATAATATGACACTTCCTTAATTGAGTGCAAGTAGTTCTGTATTCCTCATGCCTTTTATTGGTTTTGGCCAACCATCTGCCACTGACGGTTGTTATATCTACTGCAAATATCAGCTCAGATAACTGACAAGACCCACAGCATTTCATTAAATTGTTTTTGCAAGTTAGCTTCTTGATTCCTTTAAGTGGCTTTTTTTTTTATTATGAGAAATCATAAAGAAACATTGAACAACTCTTCTTCTCTTTTACATGTCTTTATTTTAAACATGTACCACAAGAGAAAGCAGTAAGGCAGAAAACTTTTTTATATTTGGAAATTAGCTCCAGAATGCAATATAAGCACCTTGCCATTGAATAAGCCTTGCAGTTTTTGTTGCCTGGTATTGGGGCAGTTAATGTACTGAAGATGGTCAGTGGCAAAAGTGAGCAGCATCACAGGGCAGCTTTCCTCCCCACCACTGCATGCTGGGCTCCCATACAGTAGACAATCATGACTCAGTGTCCTGCTTGGTGGCTTCTGCCTCTTTGCCTTGCTGGTTTTGATTTCTCCAGACTGTTGGCTAAACATAAAATAAACCTAAAAGACTAGATCCTCTTTCTCAGCTTTTTAATTCCTTTATTGGGAGTCAAAAATGTATGTGAAGCTATCACATATGGCATTCTGAAAAAAAATGCTTAACTTTTCTTACAAGCAAAAATAAGAAGTCACTCCCAATCTGCTCTATACTGAGAAGAAATCAAGCAAACACTCACAGGGTGAAAACACAGTATGTGTCTGGCAAACTTTTGGAAATAGTAGAATCAGTCAGCTTTTAGATAGACTTTCGCCATAATTTGCAAAAATGTGGTTATTTGCAAGCAAACTTCTGTGCGATGTAAAGCAGTGTACAGTGTTCTAGCGTGTAGTGATACCCTTTTTATCCGTGCCTCTTCTAAACCTCCCCTTCTCTATAACACAAGGCCTGTAACTGAGTCTTTTAAGGCTCAGTCCTATATATTATAAGCAGCTGGAAAATTTCACACACCCACTGAAGGTTCCAATGAACACAAAATACCAGAGAACAGATGCCAATAAGAGGTATTTTTAGCGGCTCCTGTCGCAGTTGTGTTTGCCTCCGCTGTGACAGCTAATGAGCTTTGCATGGCTGGGACAGATAGTGCATCCTGCAGTAAAAGCCTGAGACTGCTTCTCCCTTCTTTAACACAGGCAGTAAATGTTTGCTTGGGGTCTATCTGAAGCTTTATAACAAACCATTACAGCATATTCTACGCTGGTTAAATGGATTACACCACAGACCTCCATTTCATACATTTATTTCCATAAGAATCTGGCATGACAGTTTATTGTTTGTTTGCTCTGTAATATTGGCTGCTAGAGGTAGTGTTATCATAAACAGAGCTTGACTGAGTGAACATTTGTTACTAGTAGTTAATATAATTTTCTTACATTTTCTTGGCTTTAGACAAGGAGTACCTAAACGTAAGGAAATCCATTCAGTACATTTTCAACTGAAGTTGGAGCTGTTTATCGTTACATAATGGAAAAAATTCTAAAAATGTCATCGACTGAGTGAAAGAAAATCATCCTTACGTTGGGGTTTCTTATTCTTTCTCCCTTACTTTGCACCATTATATTACACAGAATGTAGCACGTTCCATTCCCAGGAGAAAGCCAGATTGATATTGAATGTGTAACCAGCTGGGTGTTTACCCTTTGTTATACTGACAAGGCATGAGAGGAAGACACAGAAAAAGAAGGAAATCCAGAATTTTTGGAATAGTTTTTCCTTTTTGTCTCAAAAAATGCCGATTTGAAAATTCAGTTCAAGTGACTTTGGAGGAAAGCTCCTGCGTACTCTGTCAAATTACCAGCTGTTTTTATGATATATGTTCATAGAAATTATTGACTGACATATTGAGGTGTGTGGCAATTAGCCTTTTTTCTTTAGAAATTAGTTTATTATTCTTATGCTTCCTGAAGAACAGATGCTGAGTGTGCAATTACAGAAAGCACTGGATGGACCTCCTTTCACTACTCCAGAGTGAAAGTTGTTTTACAGTTGTTAGCCGAGTGTTAAAAACCTGTGTAAAGCCATTGAACATTATTTCACAAGATTTCAGAAGATGAGTGGAAATAAATCAGAGCAGAACTGAATCTCAAATGATCAGATCATGACACCTTTTATATACATATATGCAGGAAGTACCTGTGGGATTAGAATCCTGCATCCTGGAGAGGGGCTGCCCAGCATCTGTCACGGGATTTTGAACACACTATTTAGTCTTTCTCAGATGGTATAGAAACAATATTTATTTCTTGAAAAACATTCTTTAGTACAAGAAATATGTAAGTTTATATTAAACATCTTCTATTCTCTTCATATCTAGTGTTCAAATTATCAGTGAGAAACACGTAAATAAGACTGTTTGCTCTCTTTTTATCCTCAGGAAATTGAAGTGGAGTGGCTCGGGGATTCCCCTGCTACAAATACATTTCTGCATACTGTGCAGCCTGAGACTTGTTACTTCCGGCTTGACTGCAAAACGTTACTTATTCATATTCAGAAACTTTCATTTTGTGTGTATTTTTCATTTCTCTCTCCTTGTTTTTTCTTTGCAGTCTTCAGAAATCTGGTTTCTGTTTTCTTTTGATTTCAAAGGTCATTGGCTCATCTGCACTGCATTTTGAACTGATTTGGCTCTGGACAGTTCTCTTAAAGTCAGTTTTCCTGGCTGCTAGCAAATTGTAGGAGAGCCTTTGATGGTCCTGAATACCTGTATCAAACTTAATCTACAGAAGTGAACTAAACTGGCCAGGGCAGACACCAAACATTATTTCCTGACCATCCATATAATTAAATGTTTGAGTGTTTTTATGATCCATGGGATGTTTCTGCCAAGGCCAACTGGATCTCTTGCAGACATGTAAACATGAACCCCATACAATGCAGGCTTTGGCTAAAGAAAGTGGAGGAGGTTGGGATGTGAGTCCTTCTTGTTGGGTGGTAGGAGAGTGTGAGACATCAGGGACATACAGTTGAAGTCCAGCTTTTGGTCCAGGCATTTGCAGGTCCATTCACAGGGAGTATTTTTGCACCCACTGGGGTGGTTCACCAGGACAACCTCCCATAGGCAGAGGCCTGGTTTTGGATGTGGCACTCCATTACTGTCTGACCATGGCTCATCATATAACTAGGGTCATGAACACCTCATGAGACATGCTTGTAGTAGAAGTGGAAATGGCAACTTTAGTCCCTTAGCTCTCGCTGGTAAATGTGTCACTAATATCTAGAAGCATCATGATCATCTCTCTGCTCACAGTTTTGAATATGTAGCCAAAACTGAGCTTTTGCTTTCTGTTGTGCCTGAAAATATTTCAGTTTGTTGTTGTCTGTTACACCAAAATGTCTTTTGGTCATTGCTGTGGAACAGCAGCATGGATGTCTTCAGTTATTTCCCACTTTGTCCAAGACTGTCTCATCAGTGCCAATCAATCAAATCTCTTTTCTTTTTTGTCTGTTTCCTGGTATCTCTAATGTTTCTTTATGCTTTTGTTGTTCATTGTTATTCTGCTGCCTTTTAAAATCTTTTCTGTTCTTTACCATCTGTGATATTCAGCAGTTTGGCTCTTTTTTCCATATCATTTATAACGCTCTAAGATGAGGTCTGAACTCTTACTGCAAATTACCAGTGAAATATGTCAAACCAGTGGCACTCTTGCTATAGGTGATAATAAAATTTCAGTAATGTTTTCAAAAATTTTTTTCTGTATGTTCATTTTCACTGCCAATATCTTCTTTTTTAGTGGCATTCATAACTATTATGAATGGTTAACTGCGTAAACTGGCATACCTTGAGATTTTTAGTAAACCCTGGAAATTACTTTTCTGTTTACAGCAGCCTGTTCTGTTGGCCTTCCGTCAGGATCTTGAATTTTTCACAGTTCTTCAGCTGCCAAATGTTGGCTATGAAGTGATTAGTTTTCTGAGAAATCCACTCTTGGCCTCTGTAATGAAGATAAATTCACTGGTTTTCCATATCTCTAAAGAGTAGCTTTTAAATAAAGGATACAGATTCTGGTGAATTCTGCTTGAATATAGCTGGGCTTCAGAATTTTAGCACTTTTCCTTCTTCCGCAGCAGCTGGCTGTCTTCTCTTTATATTCCTGGTCAAATGTGGGATGAAACTGTTGCGTGTAAAGATTTTTAAGTTTTATAAGGTGTTTTTTTCAGCCTGCACAACCAAGGCTTAGTTTCTACTTATGCTTCTATGAACTGAGCCTGAGATTTATGCTCTGTGCTAGCAGTAAACTTAAATGTTCTCAGGAAGAGGATTAATAATTTGTATATTGTAAAGGTAGTGCCTTAGAGGCATCGGTCTTTAAAAATAAGGAACAGTGGTGGCTGTGTTTACTTTAAACAGGGAGAAAATTGATTTGCCTGAATTAGATTTCAAAGTAACTTTATGACGTGTAAGGAGAAGCAAAAAATGTCAGGATATTAGAAATCTACAGGAAAACGAAAGTACGCTCATAAATAGTATAATAGGAACAGTGGATAACAAAAGAAGATAAAAGCCTTTTTTTAAATTCAGTGGAAATGCAGAAGCATGTGTTTGCAAGAAGACTCCAGTACCTTCTATCTGAGGGTTTCCTAGTGTGGTTGTATTTTATGTATTTTCAGCAGGAGCTGAAAACTGTTCTCTGTCATTAGCAACTTGTAAAATAAGTAACAGATGCTTTGGCTGTGTGTGGCTGAAAAAGAATGAGCTTGGGTTGTTCCACTTTGTATCCCTCTAGCTAAAATAGCTGTTTTTACCAAGTACTGACTGATCTGGATAGAGTCAAGGTAGGTTCTGTACTAAAAACATCTGAACGGTGATTTAAATATAAAAAGAGGTAAATGTGCATTTCTTTAGATTCAGTGCAGTTTGGAGAAACTGTTTGGAGAAGTCATGGGATTTGCACTGGAAAATGTTGAGATGAGGTTGGTCACTTGGCTGTGGGGGTTGGAATAATGTTTTTTTTTAAAAAGGAAAAAAGAAAAATCAAAATAAAAATATAAAATCAAATATTCACACCCCATGGATACTGTATAAATGAGTAACTCTATCTATCTAGAGATAAGGATTTATATATGCAATAAACGTTAACAATATTTCTTACAGAAATTTTCGTCTTGGGGTGAAAACCAGTTGGAGAGGTATCGTTTATGTGATTCTAATATGAGCAAAAAATATTTTTTGTTATAACCCACTGAACTTAAAATGTATCACTATAACATAAATTGTATCACTATAATATCAGTGGCAAGATTATTCTTGTGCTCTTTCTCTAAATACTGTTTTTATTTCTGATTTCATTTCATCATTTGAAAATCAAAATTTAACTAAGTGAAAAATGTCTTACTTTTTAAAAGCTAGAATATTCATGGAAATATGTGGATTTCCTTTCCATTTTCATTTATTTCTTTTGGGTTTTTTTTCTTTTCACTCTGACAATGTTGATTAGTTGGACTGGCCGCTTTATGGGACTTTCTACAGTTGCTTAACATTTTATAAAATTAAAGCAGTTGCAGGAAACATTAGAAACAAAACTAGAATAAAATTAAGAATTTAGTGATGAACAGGGAAGGGCATTTTTGGTTCTCACTCGGTGTCTGGTGAGCTCTAATTTTTCAAGATTTCTGTGTTTCCACTTTGGCACCAGAGTCTATCTAATCTTTTAATATACGGTAGAAATAATTCATGAAATACCTAAAAATGATATGCAGTGTTGGCATGAAGTAGTCAAATATCAAATAAACTGCTAATATCAGTATGGTGCAGGTCTGCACATCATCAAAATAAGCAAAAGGACGAATAGGCAAGAAGTCTGATGGTTTTCGGTTTATTGCTGGTCCGTCTCCACTGGCGTTGTGAGATGGCAGTAACGCCATGGTATAACAGCAAGGCCCATTATTATGGTGTAATCATGTGATGGTGTTGCTCTTCTCTCAGGGAAGTTGATCACCAGTGAAAGACATGAAGAGAATAATCTGGAGAAAATGCATCTTTCAGATGCGTTCTGTATTTATAATGAGGTTCTGTATGTTTATAGTAAGTTTCTCTGTTTGTAATGAAAAAGACTTCTTCATGTTGAAGAGGTGAAGGTTGAGGGCAGCCTTGGTTGTAGTGACCATGAGATGGTAGAGTTCAGGATCTCATGTGGCAGGAACAGAATAGCTAGCAGAATCGCAACCCTGAACTTCAGGAGGGCCAACTTTGGCCTTTTCAAGCAATTGCTAGGGGAAATCCCATGGGACAGGGTACTAGAAGGTAAGGGGGCCCAAGATAGTTGGTTAGCATTCAAGGACTGCTTCTTCCGAGCTCAAGATCAGAGCATCCCAACAGGTAGGAAGTCAAGGAAGGGTAGCAGGAGACCTGCATGGTTGAACAGGGAACTGCTGGGCAAACTCAAGTGGAAGAAGAAGGTGTACAGATCATGGAAGGAGGGGCTGGCCACTTGGGAGGAATATAAGTCTGTTGTCAGAGGATGTAGGGAGGCAACTAGGAAAGCTAAGGCCTCCTTGGAATTAAACCTTGCAAGAGAGGTCAAGGACAACAGAAAGGGCTTCTTCAAATACATTGCAGGTAAAGCCAACACTAGAGGCAATGTAGGCCCACTGATGAATGAGGTGGGGGTCCTGGAGACAGAGGATAAAAAGAAGGCGGAGTTACTGAATGCCTTCTTTGCCTCTGTCTATACTGTTGGAGGCTGTCCTGAGGAGCCCCGGACCCCTGAGGCCTTAGAAGAAGTCAGGATAGAGGAGGAATCTGTCTTGGTAGATGAGGGCTGGGTCAAGGACCAATTAAGCAACCTGGACGTCCATAAATCCATGGGCCCTGATGGGATGCACCCGTGGGTGCTGAGGGAGCTGGCGGAAGTCATTGCTAGGCCACTCTCCATCATTTTTGCTAAGTCGTGGGCAACGGGAGAGGTGCACCGGAAGGCTGCGCAGCCATTCAGAGAGACCTGGACAGGCTGGAGAGCTGGGCGGGGAGAAATTTAATGAAATATAACAAGGGCAAGTGTAGAGTCCTGCATCTGGGCAAGAACAACCCCATGTACCAGTACAAGTTGGGGACAGACCTGTTGGAGAGCAGCGTAGGGGAAAGGGACCTGGGGGTCCTAGTGGACAACAGGATGACCATGAGCCAGCAGTGTGCCCTTGTGGCCAAGAAGGCCAATGGCATCCTGGGGTGTATTAGAAGGGGTGTGGTCAGCAGGTCAAGAGAGGTTCTCCTCCCCCTCTACTCTGGCCTGGTGAGGCCGCATCTGGAATATTGTGTCCAGTTCTGGGCCCCTCAGTTCAAGAAGGACAGGGAACTGCTAGAGAGAGTCCAGCGCAGAGCCACGAAGATGATTAAGGGAGTGGAACATCTCCCTTATGAGGAGAGGCTGAGGGAGCTGGGTCTCTTTAGCTTGGAGAAGAGGAGACTGAGGGGTGACCTCATTAATGTTTATAAATATGTAAAGGGCAAGTGTCATGAGGATGGAGCCAGGCTCTTCTCAGTGACATCCCTTGACAGGACAAGGGGCAATGGGTGCAAGCTGGAACACAAGAGGTTCCACTTAAATATGAGGAAAAACTTCTTTACGGTGAGGGTGACCAAACACTGGAACAGGCTGCCCAGAGAGGTTGTGGAGTCTCCTTCTCTGGAGACATTCAAAACCCGCCTGGACGCGTTCCTGTGTAATATGGTCTAGGCAATCCTGCCCCGGCAGGGGGATTGGACTAGATGATCTTTCAAGGTCCCTTCCAATCCCTAACATTCTGTGATTCTGTGATTCTGTGATGTAAAACATATTGATAACAGAGACCGCAACATAGCGTTTGCAGTGAATGTAGCAAAAAAAGGATTTACAAAGGCAGTGTAAACAGACTTATTTCCAGTGCTTTAGCAATATCGATGGATTAAGCATGACAAGGTCTATACTAAGTAAGCATGGTTTCTTTTTTCGGGATTGGTAAATGAATGCAAGAAAGCGAAATGCCAGCTCTTCACTGATAGCCCCTGCCTGATTTACAGCAGGTTAGACTTGATTTTGAGAAACAGGTGCAGCCGCAATTCCCACCGAAGTGCTGCCAAGCCGAGGACTGATTATTACAGCAATAAATCACTGTAGGCTGTTTGGAACTGATGGAACACATCTCGGTAGGATTGTAGCATCCAGTGTAAGTAGTAACAGGAGAGGTACTGACACCACAGGAAAGAATATTTGAGGTAAGTTACTGTCTTACCAAACTCCTGGGTAGTGACCTGATCTGTTATATGTTTTGAATCCATCTGCTAAGTTGTTAGTGTTATCTGGGTCATAGGATAAAGTATTCAGAGATACCTGTTGTTTTTTTCCTTTTCTTGCAATGGTGCTGTGTCATTTCGGCCACTCCATTGTACTTCGGTTGCACAGAGCAGATAAGTACTTTTTCTTTAAAATAAAGAATTACTAATAAGAACACTGTCTGTCAGCTTCTTCTCTTCTTTCTGTGGTGCCAGCCCTGTCACAAGTATGGCTGTGACCTGAGAGCTGCTCTCACATGGCTCATACAGCTTTAAAAGTTGCTTTGCTCTAAAAAGGTAGAGAATTGGAATGGTTAGATGAGCCACCCTTCCCTATTGCTTTCTGACTCTCAGGCTGAAGTAGTGAGAAGCAATGCCAGTCAGAACAGCTGAAAGGCAGTTTCCTTCTGCTACTTGTAGTGTGGGATGCTTTGGAAGGCGATTCCTCTTCTACTGCTGCTGAACTGGCACATCTGGGAGGCTTTGGCCAGCCACTGGAAGGGACAGTCTTTTCCAACAGGCTGATGGGATTGTTAAAATTCCAGTAGGCCCAGACCTGGAAATTAGGTGTTATCATTTGGTATGTGGGAGTCAATTTTGTGTTTCACCATGGAGGACCTGTAAAATCACTAAACTTACGACACGGCTATTTAAGTTAAGATTTAGAAAGAGAGGGCAAAGGTCTGCGTGTAAACTGCCCAAAATCTTGTGTGTTTTTGTGGATTGGAGTTAATGAGGTGAGTAGGTCCAAACTAGTAAAAGAGCTGAGGAGCTGGCCACAGGACTTGTGCTGGCAGGATTTGTTCCGTAGACAATGGGAGGAGAGGTAGTTGGGGAAAAGAAATGGCCAAGGATATAAATGGCCTTAAGACATCTTCCTTCCCCCCTAAGCACAGCTGTGTTCTCCAGGTACTGAAGGGTAGCCTAAGAAAAGACCCAGGAAGAAAAGATTAATTTGAGAAATGCTAGACAAAAATAATGACACAGTTCCCTACATGTGACGTTTCCTCTCTGCTTGTTGAAATGCTGTCGAACCTGCACACATACTTCAAGACTTAAGATCCTCTCCAGTCAGTAGGTGAGAACCCTGTGTAATTTACCAATTGATCTTTGCCAAGCAGTTAAATGCAAATGAAAAACTCTCTAAGCTAAACAGAAACTTTATGGGAGATGAGATGTAAGTATATAATCTTTCACTCTGTCTCATCAGAATAAGAATTTAATTTAACTTACAAGGAATATGCAAATGGTTTCTTTATGTTGTCATTCATATTCCTTCTAATGGGAAGTTAATTAAAAGAAATGGAGAAGACAGAGAGGAAAAAATCGTCAAAGATAAGTTTGACCTAAAATACAGATTTTACATATCAAGTTTACAGACTATAAGAATATTTCCATTTTTAAAGTAAGTAGCGTAACATTAAGAGTGCTCAAAATTCAATTGATTACAAACTGATTACAAATAAAAGGAATTAACTATCCTTTTAAATATTAACTATTTTCAATTATCAGGGACAGAATTCAAAACAAAACTAGTAACCTAAGCAAAACATGTAGGATAAATGTTTATTAGAGTTGTTTAACTTCTCCTAATTAAACATGACTAATAATAGCATATTTTATCTTAAGATATATTTCTTACAATTGTGTGTTAATTAAGCTAGGTATGTCCATGCTATATTTATTCTGTAAGGCTGTAGTATTTTATAGCAGGTGTTTGTAAATGAAAACAAAGCATAATGCAAAACATCTCTTACTTTTAAATCTAACAAGTAACTTCTTAGCTAAGTCCACATCCTTCATGTTTTTTCAATAAACTAGTCAGAAGTCATTCAAATCAACAGTTTCATGTCCGCTTTGGCCTTTGTCACATATAACACTTGTACCTTCTGACTCAAAGTCTCAGCCAAAAAAATTCATTTCCATCTGCAGGACCAGTAATTGTTAATTAAAGCTCTTTTTCTCATTTGCAAGAGTCGAACTAAGAAGCATTATAATTTGGCTGGTATTTCAGTAATTAATAGCAGCATTATTACATTAGATGTACAAGATTTTTGGCTTGTGTGAATCAATAGCTTGCTTGAGTGATTGTGAGTTGCTTAAAAGCATAAGTTCTTAAAGAATCAATAGCCATGCATGGCATGGATTAAAAACTGGCTAAATAGTAGGCCTCAAAGTTGATTTTAACTAGCCAGTGATCATTAGAGGGATGTAGGATAGTGCAGTAGCATTCCCCGTGATTCTTCCCTCTGCACTATTTAGTAATCTTACCAGTAAACATATACTACAGGTGGAAATGAAAATTGAAATAAAGAAAAACATTGTGAATAATTGTTTTCTCCTATAGCTATAGGTTATGAAATGAAGGTTATATGGTTTTATGGCATGGATCTGAAAAGATTATTTTAATATCTCAAAATAGTGTCATTTGGTAAATCTGTGGATTCTGTAATTTGCTAGCTCACACTGCAGTTACATACCTCTCTTTCAGCCAGTTTTATTCCCTTCTCCAAAGGATATCTACACTCTTCTTGGGTAAGCAGCACCAGTACTCAAAAGATACATTGGAATTACTTGTAATTTTTGTCAAAAATTAAAATCAACAAGAGTAAAAATCTCTTTGCAGAGTGTGTGCTTACCATACTGTCTAATAATGAACGCCCTTTCTGCTTTCAAAGGTGGGAAAAAAAGGAAAACATGCACCCATCTTCCTCCAACACTGGGTTTGTACACTTCCTACACTGAATCCCGTCACTTTCCATTTGTGAATGGATGAGCCACTTTAGCCAAAGGCATGTACCCTTCCTGTGATTAGCTGATTTATGGAATTGTTACTTGGTGGTTGCTTTCAAAAAATATAATGCTTTCCTGAATCAGAGTTTGTTTGTTCAGAGTACTTTATCCAGTGGATGGGTACATATGTGTGTGCTGGTATGGACAGCAGTAATAATGACAAATCCTGAGGCTCATGGAGGTACAGAAGAAAGCTAGGGCACACATGTGCATGCTCATGTAAGAGATGGGAAGGAGGCCCTAGCCCGCAATAGCCAAGTGGGACACAAAGTGCGGCAGAGTCCAGGTCTGTGACTGCCTCTTTGAGTGGGTAGCGGCCTGCACGTGGGGTGTGGGGATGTCTGACGAGCGGGCTGTGGAGTCAGCCTCTCTCCTGCCTAGTGAATATTGAGTTATTTAGGCAGAGCAGAGCAATTTCACGACTGAGATAAATAGTCATTCTAATACCATACTCGCCTGAGACAGAAGCAATCAGAGTAGAGATTGGAGCTGGTTACCCTACATCTTCTTGGGCAAATGTTTAATCAGTGAATTGTTCTGAAGTAGAGTTAACTTTCTCTCTTTCTCCTTTCTTTTCTTTCTTTTCTTCCTCCTCTCACTCACATTCTTGTTTTCTTCTGCCTTTTCTCTGCTTCAGAGCCTGAGAAAACTTCCCAATAAATCAACTAATAGATCCTGAATGTTTGGAAAAACTTCTTGTGAACTTTTTTATCTGGCAAAGGTATGTTTTATTGAAAAACCTGCATTCAGTTCCCAGTGTCCACATACCTGGGATCCTGCACAGATACCTCAGGAGTACTTTCTTACTTTGCTTTTATTTACCCCTCTGGGTGCTGGTGGATAATCTGTGTTTTTTAAGTTGTCTTCATAGTTCCCTTTCTCAGGTAACTCAGGAGATGATACACACCTGGAATGAACTCTGACCAAGACATTTTCTGGTTATACTGTCACAGTGTAATTTTATCTATATTTGATAGACAGGCAGAAAAACTAAGGGAACTTGTTTTCGGCATGTGCTGATTACTTTGAAAACTGTTATTAAATATGCCATCATTATCCATATTTTCCATTTCACAGTATTACTTTTTACTATGTATGTCACGTTAAATATCCTAATATGAGGGACTTCATTGAGTTAGTCTTACTTTTTCCAGAAATGTTTTACTACCAAGTAAATATAATGGTAAGCATTTTCCCTTTGCATCTGTCCTCTGTTTAGGACAGGTCTACTATTTCAAAGGTTTTCAGTGAGCAATGAAATTGAAATGGGAAACAGAAGGTTGTTGCTCAATTATACCAGTTTTTAAGGAAAAAATCTTTCATTATTTCTTTGTAATTAGGTCTGCTTGAAGTTTATGAATCATATTATTTGACTGCTGCTTTTCTGTTTGATTTTGTAACAGAATATCTGTTTTCCATTCAACAGTTACAGGCATTTTTCGAACCAGACAGCTCCACTTAGGAGGCTCTCAGAGACACTGAGACTGGAGAGAGGGAGGATTTTTTCTTTTTCATACATATGTAAGAAAACTTATCAAGTTATTCTTGGCTTTCAAAAACCTTTTTTTTTATTTACCCCAAGCTTTCACTGTATTTCCTGAAACTGGGAAACTCACCTGACTGACCCACACTGTGCGACCCTGTGAAGGAACCTGTCTGTCTCCAGTGATGACAGAAATGGAGGTAGGGAGGTTAGCACCACTGGGCTGAAGTTTGCTTTTGGAAATCCCCTACTGTGAGTCTCTGCTAACATCTACATATTTAAATCAGATAACTGTGCATTGAAACAGGTGGTTTATCGTTGACTCAACTTATGAATCCAATTGTATATGCACTAATGAGAAGACCACATTCTGTCATTTGCTGTTGATTGCACATTTTAAAGGATGGTCTCTTGTTTTAAAATTGATACTGGACCACCATTTATAGTGGAATGAAACTGGCTAGGTAAAGAAGTAAGACAGTATGTGGCAAGCAGAAGAGGAAATTTTAAGCAGATATTCACAAAACGCAGCCAAAGGCTCAGAAGGGAAATTAAGAAAGTAGAGATAGGGCAGAAAGAAGAGGAAATAATTTCTGGTAAAACAGAAAGCATGAACTGGAGTGATGAAGTGAAGACGTTCAAAAGCCAGACAAAAAGCTGCTGGCACTTAGTGTGAGAAGCAGTGTATACAAAATGCAAGTTAATGTTGATCTTTGCAGGGAAACCACATCAAGCTCTAAGAAAAATAAGTGACTTCCATTGCTGGTTGCTCTCCCAGTGCTGTTTCAGACTGGAGCTTTGCAGTAGAGGCTTCAGCATGGGGTGTTTCTTGCAGAAGAAGATCTGAAGATTTTCTTGCGGGAAAATCTGAAATGGGGCCTTTGACTGTGTGGTTCACTGGTGGGGTTTTTTTGTCATTTGACAAAATAATAGTTCAGACTCTCTATAGTTTGTTGATGGTGTAGACTGTTTTCGTTCTGAAGGACAGGAGGATTCTGAATTACAAGCTGTGGTCTCTGACCACTTGCTTAAAAACACACCAGTACTGGAGGATAGGAAGGTGACTTAGAGGACACTTATTTTTCAGAGGACTCCAGAGAAGATCCATGATATCACAGATGAGTAAACCTGTTGTTTGCAATTAGCACAAACAAATTAGAAGAAACTATAATAAAGAGTAAAATTAGTGCATACATGAATAACGTGATATATTGTGGCAGAGTCAGCACGACTTTGCAAAGGAGAATTGAGCTCTGTAACCCACTAGAGCACTCTGAGGGTTTCCATGATCAGATGAAGGAGAACTGGTTGATGTGATCTCCTTGGATCATATCGAAGGCAGGATCTTTCACCAGAGACTCTTAAACAAAGTTACCCTGGGATACAAGGGAAGTTCCCCACAGAAGAAAACAACTGATTAAAAGGTAGGAAACAAAGGCCAGGAATGTATTTTCAGTTTTTACAGTACAGGTAGATCACCAGTGTAATCCCACATATGTGTATGCTGATCAGAATACTTACAAGTGATTTGTAAAGGGATTAATAAAGAAATGTAAAATGTTATGTTATTTACAATAAGGACTGTTGTGAAGAACTGCAGAAGGATCATATGATGATATGGAACAGGCTGCCCAGAGAGGTTGTGGAGTCTCCTTCTCTGGAGACATTCAAAACCCGCCTGGACGCGTTCCTGTGTGATATGGTCGAGGCAATCCTGCTCCGGCAGGGGGATTGGACTAGATGATCTTTCGAGGTCCCTTCCAATCCCTAACATTCTGTGATACTGAGTGACCATATCTTCGAATGATAGATTAAATTCAGATGTGAAGCAATGCACGGGAAAATGAAGCAATCCTTCCTTCAGACACAGAGTGATGGTCTGTTAGCTAACGAATAACCACATAGGAATGAGATACCAGAGTTACAATAGACTGTTCTGTGAAAAGGTGAGCTAAAAGTTCAGAATCAATCACAAAAGGCCTGGAATTATTAGAAAGAAGACAACAAAACAGAAAACTTAATGCAGCTGGACATATGTGTGAGTGTCGTGAATGCTGTGTCCCTGAACTCCCTGAGTCTCCAAAAGGATTTCTCAAACTGGAGAAGATTCAGAAGTGGTCAAGAAGTATGATAAAAGCTTTGTGGACAGCTTATATATTAAGGAATATTAAAGTGTACTAGGACTCTTTAAGCTGGACAAGGTATGAGGGTGGGGTGTGGTATAGCGAAGATGGATAAGAGACTCGGTCCCTTCAACTAAAAGTAGTATGGGACATGAAATAAAACCAGGGACTACCAAGCCAACTGGAGCAGAGATGGCGGTTCTTCACTGGGAGTGGAGCTGAGCTGGGGAACTCTGTTGTGGATGATAACAGTTTAGATGGAATGGAAGAGTAACTGGACTAATTCATGAAATTAAGAACGTAAGCTGTGAGCTGCAAGGACGCTGCGTCTGGCTAAGCCCAGGACAGTACTCTAAGGAAATAACATTCTGCATTTTGTTATTCTTATATAATTGCCTAGGCTTCTTCCATTGGGCACTGACAGATACTGTGCTTGAACCTTTGGTACGTCTCAGTATGGTCATTATCATGTTCTTGCGTCACTTTGGTACTATTTGATGTCTGCTATGTATGCATTTAACCTTTGAACACAGAAGGCATTATTAATTTGGCTGCTGTGTATCAACTAGAAGTTGATATGATCCTATCCAGTGTCTGTAAAAATAGTGTATAACATGCAAAATATTATAAAGTGATTTAGAAACCTAAATAAGGTACAGAATTTTCTTCTTTTGATATCCAAGAGACCTTGATGCATTATGCAGGATTTATTGGCAACAATTCATTCATATATGATATTCTACAAACAAATTGGTAGACCTTTTATACTATTGAATCATCACATACTAAAATCTACATTTTAGAAAATATATATGCAGGAACAAGATTTTTGATTTGCCAGCATGTACTTATAAGGAGCATGCTAGACATGGCATGTGAAAAATGTGTATATTAAATATCAGTAGATATTGTAATAACAAAAAAAAAAACTTATTCTGTAATTATATGTACTACAGAACTGTAAGCAGTTGAAAAGTTATCATGATGCCAATGAGTTTCTTGCTTGCAGATTGCAATTGAGTGTCAAATGAATGAAGAATTTTATTATCCCACTGACATTTTTCTCTTCTGAAATGATAAGAAAGTAATAATCAAATTATTTAATTAAACTGTTGATATACATAATAAGGCCCTAGGAGATTATTTAAGTATAATTCAATTTTTCCTCTCAGATTGGATCTCCTGATATGATTAGCCTTTTCAGTGCCATAGAAAACAGAAGATTATCATATACTAAATTTAGGCACTGGTCATTGTTAATGGATTAGAACCGGTGAAAGTGAATGCATCTGTCTGAGTTTTTCAAAGGTTACTAGCTAGTGAGTCAAGAGAAACCCCATGTAGAAAATATCTAAAAATCTGAACCATATAGAGTTAAGAACTTATTAAAAACCTGTCAGTGGAAAAAGTGACTAAATTCACCTTGAAGGTGTATGGACAAACCTGATCCATATATGCTGCATTGCTGTCAGTGGCATTGGCCTTGGGATGAGCTGAGCTTTGTGTACATGGGCATGTGTGATATTTTCTTCCAGCTGAGATTTGAAAAGACCAGCTGAGTGCTGTGTTAACACAACCCTTTCGTCCTTGCTGTAAAGAGAATAGGAGTAAACTACAAGAACAATGTACATTAAAAATGTTCACAATGTCTCTGTTATGTTAAACACCAGACTCATACAGAAGATGCACTGTCTCTGCAACTTTCCCCCTACCTTCCAGGGAAGGGTTTAACTGCCCCTGCACCCACAGCATGCAGCTGGGGACAGCCAGCCTGGGAGCAAAGGCAGCGTGGGGGCTTCCTGTGGCAGCTGGTGGAAACCCCCAATGCATGGATCCTGCTGGGAGAGCTGCCCTCTGATGGGAAGCAGGTCGCAAAATGAAATGCCTCCAAGTCCTAATCAAGCCTGACTTCATTTGTGCCCTCTCCTTACACAGATGTGGCACTTACGCATTTTCCAGAGGTGCACACAGATTGCAGGACATGCATCAGTGCAGGAAGCAAGATTTTGTTGTGCTCTCCAGGCATATCAAGAAATAATATAAGGTGAATATGAACTTCTGAGGTTTTGGATTTGGTTTTGTGGGAGCTTTTTTGGTCCTATTAACCCAGCACTTTCTATATATCTGGCCATCTGGGCCCAAAGTAGTGCTCCACTTTTGTTTTAAAAAATTCCTTAATAGAGAACTTATGAACATTGCTGTATTAAGATCATAAGGCAGCCTGAATAAGTGTTACCTCTGTCTTCAGAGCTACAAAAGATACTTGCTTTCATGAGGTGTTTATAAGCTTTCTGTTATTTAGAGAATAATAAAGGTCTTCATTTAAGTGAAAGAGGTGAACCTCATATATATAAATTACTAAGTAAAAAATAATGGAGAACACATACACATGTACATTGTATAACATACTTTGTATCATTACCAACAGGGCAAAAGCAAAGGTTTTGCTGCAATAGCTTTTAATGTTCAAGAACAGCTGTGCCTCCCCTATGCTGTTTGTTAAGTCTGAGCTGTTGCCAATCAACCATTGTGCCAGGATAAGAGAAAATTTGAATATAGTCATAACTGGCAGCTCAAATCTCATCGCCCATAAAGCTCACAGCTACCCCTGTGCATTTTCTTGTCGGTTAAATGAAATGTCACTCTCGGACTGGCAATATCCATTATTCTCAACTGCTGTCTGTCTGTACCTCTGCCAGGGCAAACAAAATGTAAATGCAGTTCCCAGGGCTGTGGGGATGGCAGCGGGAGCGGAGCGTGCAGGACAGGCAGCAGTCGGCAGGGCTGTGCAGCGCTGTCCATGCCAGGGCGGGGGCTGATGGGATGCAGTGGTGAGAACATGTGCAAGAGGGATGGTGGGAGCATTGCGTTGGCAGCGAGAAGGCGGGTGGCATGACGAGAAGCTGGGTGCTCTCTCAGTGTAGTGGTTCTTGTTTCCCTTGGCACTGTGAAACGGTGGCTACAGTGCAGCAATCCACTTCTAACAAATTCAGATCCCAATAGGAGCCAAAGTTCAGTTTTGTCTGCCTTTTTTTACAGTTCTTTGCTTTTTCCCTTTCTCCTTTCACCTCATGTCCATGGTGTCAGTCATCCCAGACCTCTCCACTGGCATTTTCTGCACCACATGCTCTTTGTTCTGCAGCGCTTTACACGACTTCTGTGCTTCTCTTCATGTGTAATGTCTCCTGAAGATGATGAGTGGTCTGTGTACATAAAAATTGTCACAGATTGTCTTACAGGAAACTCAACTATGTAGTTACATACATACATAGGTTTTCACTACCATCTTTGACTCACAGAATTTTCCTACTTTAGATTATCTTCATTCTGACAGTAATCAAATATTATTCTTGCAGGCAATGAAGGCAGGTCACTGAGTTGCTGCCAAAAGTGTCCTGTGTCAATGAATACACCTTTATGTTAGTATAGATTATCCACCACACGTGAGAAGCACCTTAGCATTATAAATAAAAAGGATTAAAGTTCAGAGGACTCTGCTTTAGTGTGCAGAAACCACATGGAATTACACACAAACTATTGGCAGAATTTAATAATGAAGCAATAGTGTTTTATTGCAATTGCTGTGAATAGACACCAATATCTTTTCCATAGAGGTGTTTTCAACACATCCTCTAGAAATCCACAGAACTCAGTTATGTTCCATGGGCTTCTTTTGGTGTTGATTTCCAAGTAGATACCTCACAGGTTTCAGTAGAAATTTTGTTTTTGAGCCCAAGGGAAAAAACAACAGTAGAGAGATCTGAAATGAAAAGTATTTTTTTTCTTTTACTATGGATCTGTGTTAGAGAAAAGTACAGGGTGTGAGAGGATAAAGGACAGCATTTCCAAAATTATCTAAGCATCATTGCAGCCTTAGTTCCATTTTCAAAGCAATGTAAGCACTTCGGAACCTAAAGGCTCCAACAGGTTCAGATAATATCCTTATTGTAGTCTAAAATTGATAAAGTACTCTAGATGCCTAATTCACACTAAGTCCAAGTGCTTTGATGCTCTCCTAAGCCCTGCTAGATACCTCTCTGACTCAATACGAGCCTGAAGTCTCCTGAAAATTGGACACTCAATTTCACCAAAATGCAGTGTCATATGAGTGCTAATATCACTTCTTAAAATAGGCTTTAAAATCCTAAGCCACATAGGGACTGATTTTTAAAGCATGAAGTCACTGACAGATGAAGAAATGGGTCCAGAGGAGTTTTCCTAAAGCCCTGAGGACCTCATGAGGTTTTCAGAGAGGGCACAAAAAAGGAAAAAGGAAGACAGTCAGTTCGCATATCAAATATCTCTCAAATAATAGATTCTTTACAGATATTCACTGAATTAAAAGGCAGATAACATTCATTCAGGCAAACATTACTCCATCAAAGCATTAATATTTTTAGTTGTTATGAAGCTTTGACTTTTAAAGCTGCATAAAAGGGCTGGACATGCAAGCAGATGTTACTTGTAGAAGTATATATGGAGTAATCAGCTCCATACAAGTCTCACAAATACACCTCCTAATCCCACACCCAAATATCATTTATTATGGTCTTCAAGACAGACACACAGGGTCTTAACTTAGGCTCACTCAGTGGTAGTGAATAGGTTCCGATTAGCACATCCCATTAGCAGTCAAGGACATGTAGCAAACATGTGGGAGAGCAGGAGAAGTGGTATTATTGCACTTGGGAAGTATAGAGATTATATCTATCCTAATAAATTAGACAATGCCAGCCTGTGGTCCTGGATACTGGTATGAGACGGTCTTTGCTCTGCGACTGCAGGAATGGCCCATGGCATAGCTGAGGGCCACGATAAGGATCCCTCTCCCAGACAATCCCTGGGCCCTGTTGGGGCAGGGAAATGCAAGCCAGAGACCATTGCCAATAGGCAGTCTGGATTTGGCCACCTTGCTTGGTAGTGTTTGCTCTACTGACATGATCCAAGCTGTGCCAAGCTGGAAAATTTCTCTGATTTACTGCTATAGGCTTGTCTTGAGCACAGCAAAGGATATAGTGTTACGGGAGATTAGGAGATGTGAGGGGGAGCTTCAACTATGGGACACAGCTGTGGGGACATCACTAGTTTTGCTGCTCATAGGCTTACTTTTTCCATTAAGATTTAGCCTTAAAAACAATTTGACATCCTATTTTTTTCCAGAATCAAGAAGGTGACAGTCCATGACAGTACGAAGTCAACAAACACTGTTAGAAATGTTTCTGCTTTGCTTGTCCCTATTTTTAGTCCATTCCCCTTGCTAGCAATGTGATGCTGCAGTATTACATTACCTCCTTCAGGTGCTGTTAGATGGCATAAACAAGCAATGCCACCAAGCCTATTTTCATGGCCAAAGATGCTAGCACACAGCGTGTATCGCAGAATTCTCCTAGAATGAGGAAGGTGAAGTGGTGATTATGAAGAAACATGCATTCAGAAAAACTCATCTGCTACTGTGATAAAGTTATAAAATTCTCTATTTTCAGTAAGGTAGGAGCAGAATGGCACCAGTTCTGGCAATTTTTATCTGTTTTGGCTTCTCTTTGGTAATTCAATAAAAAGAGTAAAAAAAATTTTACGACATATAGGTGTCCTCTAATAGTTTTTGCCTTTGATGTCTTTCTGATCCTCACTAGCAAGTTGATTTGCTACTTAGTTGTAGCAATAGTCAGTATCATGTATGTGGAAGACATAGAGGCCAAGAAAGCCTCACATTTACAACCAGTGAAAAGCTAGTTCAGTTTAATTATCACCATATTAAAACCAATGGAGTAGTGTTAATGCCAGTCTTTCCCAACAGTGCCCTGTGCATGTGCTCTGCGTTGATACCTTTTTCCCAGTCTGCCTTTGAGAAAATGCAGGCTGGTTTTGGTGGCTTCAGTGTAGTAGTTTGGCAGACCTGACTCCCAGTCAGCACAAAACTAATTTCCAGTAATTTCCAGTCACTGTTTGGTGCTCTGATCGGGTGGAACTGGAAACAGAGGAATGAACCTTCTAGGGAAGTGGAGGATGAGCAAGTGGAGCATCAGATGAGGGGTGCAGTACCCCTGCGCATCGCCCTCCTTACGTTCATTTGAGCAGCTGAGGAAAGGGTCCCAGCAGTGGCTAAGATGTCTTCATAAACTCAAAGATATGTGTCACTATCAACTACACAAACATTTTGTTTCAGTAGATTAGATAAAGTTAGATCAGTAGAAGAAAAAAATGTTTCTACAGTTCCTACAGAGATAAAAGGCAAATCTTCGAAATGTTTTAATCAAGGGCAAAAGTTCATTGGCCTGTGAGTAACTTAGTTACTCAAAACAGATTTGACTTTATAGCATTTGTGGTTGGACACAATTTAGCAGAGTGTGTACTTCTACTTAGTCTGTACAGAGTACAGAAAAATGACTAATAAGAGCCTCATGTTGGGTATAATCCAAACCCTAGTTTAAAGTTTTTTCCAGTGCAAGATTAAACCTACTTCTTCCTACTGATTAATATGGTGCCAAAATAATTTATGTCAAATTCACATGATGATAAAACTAAAGGGAGCTCCACTGGTAATATGTTACTATCACAGTGTCATTGCTTGACTGTATGGACTCTGACACTTCCTTGGCTTGAAGTTTTTCTTCTCTAGCCTTTATCTGTAATGCTCAGATGTATATTCCTGTAATAGAGAAGGCTGCATGAAGGGGTTCTGTGTTCTGTCTAGAAATGCGCTGCAGAGAATGAGGGAATTGCCAAATCCTCTTCTGTGTAGTAACACATTTGATAAACAATATACCTGGGAGATATTAGGCGGTATACTAATGAGTGGTGGAAAAAAAAAAGCAACTAAAATAAAACAAGCTCGGCTGTCCCGATAACCTGACCTGTGGAAAAAAAGCTGTCCTTGGTCCCAGTTTTTCAGAGTAACTTGGCCATGATCAAGTGAGCTGGACACACCAACCACATGTCTGAGAGCTGGAGAAGGCAGGAGAAAAAGTGCTTGTCTTAAATGGCTTATCTCCAACTTCCAAGTGAGCATCCCCCTTCTCCTGGTCTTCTCAATCTCTATTTTTTCCAAGGCAACTAAATGTTTTCCTAAATCCTGTAGAGAGCTATAGTTGGCCTTCAGTATAAGATTCATACAATAAACATTATAATGAAGAATGTTATGGTGCAGTCTCCTTTTAATTTGATAGACACAAATAGGATGCACAAGACTCCCATTACCCCTTTTTTTGTCTCCAGAATTTCTCCTATTTATTTTATATAGTCCCTTTCATAAACTTATGAGACATATTAAAGCAATTTAGGTTTCTTGCCCTGTATGACCATTTCAGAACTCTAATCCTCAGGTGTTTTAATATCTTCCTGTAATTTTAAGTCTAAATTTATTCATGCCCATTTATAACCAATTTAGAGTCTTGTATTATATAATGTTAAACCTATAAAACATTTATATGGACTCAGTAATTGAGATATATATTTTTTGATTGTATTAGTTTCAGATATATAGTCCAGTTCAGCAGGTTGCTTATGATTGTATTAGTTTCAGATATATAGTCCAGTTCAGCAGGTTGCTTATGAGAATAATTTGTAACTCTCTGTAATGCCTTTGATTGATATGTACTTAAAGCCATTAAGGATAACAGTATCTCCACCTGTCTCCAGCACACTTGTATCTTCTATCAACTGTTTATAAACATTTATCTATTATAGATCATCAGCATACAGCTTATTTGTGAAATAATTCATGTCATTTCATGGTAAGATCATGGGATATTACAGCTTGTGTAAGTAACGCTAAGTCAACAGGGAAATCCTGCCTTAGATTTCCGGCGGGCTGACTTTAGCCTGTTTAAGACGCTGGTGGACCGAGTCCCTTGGGAATCGGTCCTGGAGGGCAAAGGAGTCCAGGAAGGCTGGACATGCTTCAAAAGGGAATTGTTAAATATTCAGGAGCAGGCTGTCCCAGTCTGTAGGAAGGCAAGCCGTCAGGGAAAAAGACCGGCCTGGTTAAACAGGGAACTTAGACTAGAACTTAAGGAAAAAAAGAGAGCCTACTTGCTCTGGAAGAAGGGTCGGGTAACTTGGGAGGTCTATAGGGACGTGGCCAGGTCGTGTAGGGAGAAGATTAGAAGGGCCAAAGCTCAATTAGAGCTCGATTTGGCTGCTACAGTCAAAGACAACAAAAAAAGCTTTTACAAATACATCAACAGCAAAAGGAGGGTCAAGGAGAGCCTCCACCACTTGCTGAATGAGGAGGGTAGTGTAGTGTCAGGGGATGAGGAAAAGGCAGAGGTGCTCAATGCCTTCTTTGCCTCGGTCTTTAATGTCAAGACCGGTTGTCCTCAGGAGACTCGGCCCCCAGAGTCTGAAGTTAGGGACGGGGGGCTGTGTGAACCTCCCGTAATCCAGGAGGAGACGGTTAGTGACCTGCTGTGCCAGTTGGACACCCACAAGGCTATGGGCCCGGATGGGATTCACCCTAGAGTAATGAAGGAACTGGCAAATGAACTTGCCAAACCACTCTCTATTATCTACCGGCAGTCCTGGTTAACTGGAGAAGTTCCAGCTGACTGGAAATTAGCAAATGTAACGCCCATCTACAAGAAGGGTCGGAAGGGCGATCCAGGGAACTATAGGCCTGTCAGCCTGACCTCGGTGCCAGGCAAGGTGATGGAACAGATCATCCTGAGTGCCATTACACGGCACATGCAGGACAATCGGGGCATCGGGGCCAGCCAACATGGATTCATGAAAGGCAGGTCCTGCTCGACCAACCTGGTCTCCTTCTATGACAAAGTGACCCGCTTAGTAGATGAGGGCAGGGCTGTGGATGTAGTCTATCTAGTCTTCAGTAAGGCATTCGACACTGTCTCCCAAAGCATCCTGCTGGACAAACTGGCTGCCCGGGGCTTGGATGGGTGGACTCTTAAATGGGTTAAAACCTGGCTGGATGGCCGAGCCCAGAGAGTGGTGGTGAATGCGGCAAAGTCCAGCTGGCGGCCGGTCAATAGCGGTGTTCCCAGGGCTCAGTTCTGGGGCCAGTGCTGTTCAATATCTTTATAGATGATCTAGACATAGGGATTGAGTGCACCCTCAGTAAATTTGCAGATGACACTAAGCTGGGTGGGAGTGTCGATCTGCTGGAGGGTAGGAAGGCCCTTCAGAGGGATTTGGACAGGTTAGATAGATGGGCCAAGACCAACGGCATGAGGTTCAGCAAGAACAAGTGCCGGGTCTTACACTTCGGCCACAACAACCCCATGCAGCGCTACAGGCTGGGGGAAGAGTGGTTAGAAAGTGGCCCGGTGGAAAGAGACCTGGGGGTGCTGATCGACAGCCGGCTAAACATGAGCCAGCAGTGTGCCCAGGTGGCCAAGAAGGCCAATGGCATCCTGGCCTCTATTAGGAATAGTGTTGCCAGCCAGTCTAGGGAAGTGATCGTCCCTCTGTACTCGGCACTGGTGAGGCCTCATCTTGAGTACTGTGTCCAGTTCTGGGCCCTGCACTTCAAGAAAGATGTTGAGGTGTTGGAGCGAGTCCAGAGGAGGGCGACCAAGCTGGTGAAGGGTCTGGAGGGTCTGACCTACGAGGAACGTCTGAGGGAGCTGGGGTTGTTTAGCCTGGAGAAGAGGAGGCTCCGAGGTGACCTTATTGCAGTCTACACCTACCTGAAGGGAGGTTGTAGTGAAGTGGGAGTTGGCCTCTTCTCCCAGGCAACTAGCGATAGGACAAGAGGGCACAGCCTCAAGCTTCGCCAGGGGAGGTTCAGGTTGGACATCAGGAAGAATTTCTTTACAGAAAGGGTTATTAGACATTGGAATGGGCTGCCCAGCGAGGTGGTGGAGTCACCATCTCTGGATGTGTTTAAGAAAAGACTGGACATGGCACTTAGTGCCATGGTCTAGTTGACATGGTGGTGTAGGGGCAGCGGTTGGACTCGATGATCCCTGAGGTCTCTTCCAACCTGGTTGATTCTGTGATTCTGTGATTCTGTGAAATCTTTTATTTTTTAATCAGAATAAAAGTGCACTGAGATTGTAATACAGTTAATTCCTTGCTGTGGTAATAAAACCATCATTAGAAACAGGTCTGTGTGTATGGATGCTCTTGGAAGTTTTGGCTCCCCAACAATTAATGGAACAAGAAGGACCAATACAGCTGATCCAGAAGCTGTTTGCAATGGTGCTGCCTCTGCTGTTTCTATAATGACACAAAACAACTACCTTGATTTTCCAGTGCACTGCAATTCATATAGACCTTTGTACTTCTGCACAGATCAGTGTTTTTAACCTGATAACATCATATTATGCTGGATTTGTAAAGTTAAAAAGCTTATGCAAGCAGTGGGGAGTCTGTACCTGGGTTATTTGATGAGAAGAAAGTTTTTCTTTTTTTTTCATTTGTTTTCTTCCATCAGGTTAGGCTTATTCTATTTTATTTGAATTGTTGAATATTTACATGCTGACTTTAAAATAAAACAAAATGCTTATCCAGAGCAGAGTACTATTAGCTCTAATGTGAGGGTTTTAAAGTACTGAAAAACACCTATCCAACAATATCCTTGTTATGCACATATATAGGATTTGAAGGCGTACCTTGAAAACAGTGTAAAATTAACTTCTGGAAAATAGATATTAAAATTCTGCATTTTTGACATTTTAATTTTGCCAGTTATGATTATTTTTACTATGCATGATTTTAATATGTTTTCACTTTCAGGATGGTTTTTCAGATACTTCCTTGTTCTGAGCAGTAAATCAATAAGACAGACATAGTATCTAGGTAAAATCTCCACTCCCAAAATAATGAGATATGGAATAGAAGCATTTTTGTTTTTCACAGCTTCATTAGGGTAATAGCAAATTAAAAAATTATATGTGAGTCATTTGTCATTACAAATGAGATAACGTAGATTCTGCTAACTTAGAAATTTGAGGATTCAGGTAGAAGAAAATACCTAATAAGGGATGAAAATATTAAAAGTAAGTAAAGAAATAAGTAAATAAATACTGCTACTAAAATCAAAAGAAAATATTAAACACCATTGGAGATACCTTGATTAACATAGTGTATGTTTTTCTTTTCTCGCAAGAACACATGTACCTAGGAAGTGGGGTGGGGTGGGGGTCATTGTTTATTAAAGTAATACTTGCTTTAAAATAATTTGCACAGTTTTCATACCCTTTGGCCAGACATTTGCTTCTGTATAAAAAAATGTTATTTTCCAGAAGACTGAACTCTATTCTAATCTTTTATCTGGATGTTGAATTAAAAGTTTCGTTCCCCTTGGCCCATCAGTTTGATGATGTGATAAATTTAGCTGTTATACAAATGGCAAACAGTGTATGCAATCCCTTTTTTTTTTTTTTAAGGAAGATAGAAATGAATAAATCTGTGTTATGTGCTTCAGGCTTATCTTCTAATCAGTATAGTAATCCATTTTACATTTTTACATTAGTAATTGTTCTTATCCAGAACATAAAATGTGTGGATATAGCTGATATCTACTATTATCACCTTGAAATGCTGTACAATGGATATTTCGGTTCCACAGTGTTTCATTGTCATAGATGTGGGTAAAAATGACAGCAGTAAAAATGATAAGCAAAATGATCTGGTTTCTATGTAGCAAGCTACCTTCTCTGCAGTGCTTTTAAGAAGAGGAAGAAAAATGCAAGAAGGTGGTTTTGGTGATGAAACCTACACTAATTGTGTGCCTGGGAGCATTCCTGGGCAGTGGGCACAAACACCTGTGCTAGCAAATTTATAACCTTCCCTGGCCCGAGCTGGCATGGCTCAGCCATCACCCTTCCCAGCAGCATGCCGGCATGGTTTGCCACTAAAATGGTCCAGAGACCGTTCCCAGCGGGCAGTTTTCACACAGCCAGCACCATGCTGGAGGCGACAGGGCTTTGCTGGTGAGGATGCAAGCTTTCTGTGCCAGCTGCCCTTAGCGACAGCAACTTTCCAGGGCTTGCTTAATGTACTAGTATAGACATAAGAGCCAGACGTGCCTCTCTTACTGTCGTATCACCAAGGAGCTTTAATGAAGTTGTGGGCTCATTTTGTGACAGATGATTGGAAACAATAATTGACATGCCGATGTAAGAAGGCTGAGTTAATACAGATTTTCCTACCTTACTGTGATTCAGTTATATCCATAAAATGGGAATTAATGTACCTCATCAGCATGCTATAAAATAGTTTTATTAATATTTGTGACATCACCATGATAAACAGCCCAGAAAAGAGATAGTTTATAATACTGCTAGAGTGAGAGCTGTGTTTTCTTGTAACTCAGACATGAGCCACACGGTGAGAACAACACAAAATACTCAATAGGTGTTCGCTGTATGACCATTGTCTCCACTGTGGGCTGAAAAAACGTGGATCTCATCAGAAATCAAAGAGTATATGATTACACAACTATGCAATCAATGCCAGTAACCTGATGCATAGACACAAGGGGTCCAAATGAAGGTTACCCGAGGAGCCTTAACTCTGTCCTAAGAGGGAGCATTTGACTTTGAAACCGGAACTTGGTGTGTGTGTGTGCACGTGTATTTGGAATGAAAGAAGGTTTCCACTTTTAACGAACTCAGATCTTTCCACAGAGGATGAGAGTTTCTGTAATAATCATATGCCAGTCAACGGTAATTAAGAAAAGTCAGTGCTGTGGCTAAGCTCATTACTTGTCTAGTACCTTCATTAGAATTGCCCAGTGAGTGGGAGTACCTGGCTCTCTGTAGGCTCACAGCTCTGTGTAGTACCTGTCCTAATAAGCTTTGCAAATATGTTCCTTGTTCATTTATTGTTAGCAAATTGCATGAGTGTCATTCAGGAGCTTGGGCACTTTGTAGCAGCACGACATGTGCTCTTTTCTTCTGAAGAGGTCCAAAGGGAACGAGCAGCCTTGTCCCCAAACAAGTTTGGCTTTGGCAAGGCTGCTGTTTTCTAACATCTGCAGATATATTCCCTTTGTATCTAGGAAGATTTTGAGAAATGCTCTTAGATGGAAGGACAAATCATGAGGTGAAATGTGGATTTATGAAAGGAATGCGTTTTGGAACATAGTGTATATTATACAGTTATCTAGGTGGACAAAGAAAGCAGAAAAATTGTGGCTATTAGCGTAGAGTAATGAGAGAATTAGTTGAAACTATTGTTCCTGGAGTTCTAAATATAGCTTTACTACAGCTATCTTAATAAAAACCGAGCTTCAGCTTAGTTGATATCACAATGACATAAACAGATTTTTTTTGCCTGTCAGTGCTATTGTTGCAAATATTTTGCTCTGCTATGTCTCATGTCATTACAAAATTATTTGTTAGGTGGGAAACTTCACCATTTCTTTCAGATGGATTTGATTCTGCTGAATCTCACATCTCTAGATCATTAAACTAGAAATATCAATATCTTCTTTAATGTATAATTCAGCAAATACTACAAACATATATAACTTTTATTAGAATGTAGACGTTCAGAGTCATGCTTTCAAACTTCTGTCCTTTCAGCTTTCCTATTTTGACCAGCTGCCTTCACATCTCACAAAATAAAGAAATGAGGACTCTCTAGGTCATGTTTAGAATAACTTCTAAGAATATTAACTTTTAGTTCTCATAAGAAGAGGATATTTCCTCTGTGAAGCAGTTACATAGCAAGGTGACTTCACCTCTCTACAACTTGGAAAAAATTTATCCTGTGTGTGATGTAGATATCCTAGATTTCTCTGCATTCCGTTTGGGTTTAGGTGTTTTATGGTTACATATATACAATGATCATGTTCTTTTGCACCTCAAATACTTTGTATCATAGGGAAATGTTATACAGGGCTGTGTGTCTCAATATAATGTTAATAATTTCATGGATGCTGGCTCAGCACTTACCAGCAAGTACAGCAACAGGAGTGCTTACTGTAGACTGTAAATGTTTTCCCATGCTCAGATGCTCTGGCAGTTAGCAGTGGGAAGCCAGCGGTTTGAGAAGTCAAGGCCGAATGCAGCGCTAGGATCAAATACTCCTCACAGATTGAGGCATAGCATGGAAGCATATCATTGGAGCAGGCTGTCTTCAGGGGCATATACTCTCCTCATTAAGGACTGAGCTGAAACACACTGAAAGCAATAGAAAAACTTCTGATAACCCCATAAATCCCCTAATATGAAGTGTAAAAGGTAAAAAATATTGATCTCTAGGCAACGATGCTGAGATGTTCCTAGGAAGCATCTCTCTCATTCCATGGCTTGCGCCTTCCACTAACAGGGTTGACAAAAATGGTGCTTGGATCCTTGTAGACTGGCAGGATACAACGGGGCTCATAACAGTTCCCAGTGCAGTCAGGTTGTGCCTCACCATCTTTTAGTATATATTAAATTATTACAATATGGCCTAAACTTTTAGTATTTGTACACCATATTGTCAGCAGGACTGCCAGTTTCAGAATTTGTATCAAGGCAAGGTGAAAAGTGTGAATATCAATTTTGTCTTAACTATCCTTTTTGGCTTTGCACTGCTTCAGAGAGCACAAAGGCAGTGCTAGGGAACGAGTGAGACGGCAGAAGTCTCAGTACTCATCTTCTTCGTAGATTGCTGATCCTAACTTACAGAAGCATTTTGGTTAATCAGCTCAAAATCAAGTTTCTGTGTTGCAAGTGTAGATTTCCCTAACATATCAGTTGGAGCCTGCTCCAGCTATGCTATTCCAGCTTGATAGCTGCTAACAGGGATGCGGAATGGCAGCCAGGAATGTGGTATCTTCACTGGATTCCAGCTTCTCTTTATATAATTTTCCAGCTGCAGTAAACCCATCAAATTATACCCTAAGATGTACTGCTACATTAGGAATGTATATGCATTTATAAAATGGTTTATTCTTTTACATTTCCTCAGCCATAATGTTTAATGTTACATATTTTACTAGGCCCATCTAATAAGTTTTCTAATAAAATTCAGGGAGTAAAAAAGACTATATCACACATTAAAAACCCCCAAAAGAAATATGATGCTTTGGTTTTACCTTCATTTAATGCCACCTGCCTGTGAGGTAAAGAACTGATTTTAAATTCTGAGCAAATATTCAAAGCACCTTATTTTAGAATCCAGACTCTTTAGTGGTCCATACCTGTTGGTAAAGTCCTTCGCATTTTTATGCTGAATCTTAATTTCTTTTCTTCAAAATCTAGATAGACAGTCTTTGACAAGCTGCCCTTCAGTAGATTCTCATACATAAGCTTATGCTGACCTGGAAGTGAATTTTCTCTTGCCTTTTAAATCTCAGCCTAGAACAAAAAGTATGTATGTATTTTCAGCAGTGGTTCATTAACTAACTTGTAATGTTTCATTGACTGACAGCTTAAAAAGTGAAATTTTATAGAGTACATTATTTAATGTTATCAGAATACTCTGGGTACAGCTGATGCTCTCCAAAGAAGATTAGCAGGATTAGTATTTATTACAATTATTGTTTCATTAGGGTAGTAAACAAGATTAACGCTGATTAGGACTGCAGCAAAAACAGCTTTGCAGTTCATGTATACAACTACTTTGCAATGTGTAGAGCTCTTGTGAAAGAATAAAACTGGCAAAAGTATTTTAGCCAATTTATTTCAGAAGATGAGATAAAAAAAAAGAAAAACCAAGAAGATCCAGGCACTTGAGAATATATGGAATATTGAGTTTAGTTCTGGGCATCTCATCATAGACATTAGTTATCTTTCTAATACTTACACATATTTCTTATGAGAGAACAGTTTAGGCATTGATTTAGAGCAGGACTGTATTCTCGTTAAATAGTCACATCTGTGCTTTGGCTGCAAGCAAATATGCAATTGGGACATCACTGAAAAATTATGCAAACAAACGTTACTCGAGTGTTTAAATTCCAGTGAGAGTGTTTAGCTGACCTCTGTTCCAGTTTGACTCTCTCTCATTTTTATTCTGGAGTCACTTTTTACACCAAAAAAATCCACTTGATTGTGGCAACTAATGCTTTCCAGTTGTAGATTTCACATAACTAATGATATTTTTCTTCAAAACTTCAAATTTATCAACTTGTCATTAATTTATAGAAAACAAACAGAAATACTCATAGTATAATCCTTCTTACGTAATTTTCATTTTGATGCTTTATCTAAAATACAGACAATGTACAGACAGTGCCACCTGCAAAAATATTAAGATATCCTTGCCATTTTAGGTAGGTCCAAGTGAACTTAACGTTTACCATAGTAAGTAAATATTAAGTAAATACTTAGTATATTAATACTAATGTAATAGTAATACTATATAGTAATATAGTAATATTTACTACATTAAGTAAATATTAAGTGGGGCAGTCATATAAATTTAATTTTATTGAGCTGTCTGTGGCTGGTTATTTCCACTATACTTTTAGCAGTAGCAGTATGAAAATACTGAATTTGGGAAAAAAAATGTTTCTTATTTGAGGAAGACATAAGATTTACAAAGTAGATTGTCACTAATACAGTACCCCTTGTGTATTCATCAACTGTTATAAAAATAAGCATGTACCCAGTCTGGATAAACCCACTGATGTCACATACAGCCCCTTTCCTACTGTAGTTCACTCAGTAGTTCAGCTGTATGTAGCCATATACTAATTAAAATAAGATTTAAAATTAACTGGTTTGTTGGTGCCTTAATTTTTGAGGGTTGGTGGTAATATAGTGGTACTTTCTCAAAATGGCGCCAAGGTGCCAGGTGGTGCCAGGGAGGTACAGGTGCAGTCTCCCCATCAACCAGCCCCAGTCACCAAGCACATCAACATCAACCCATATTTCTTATATGAAATATAGTTGGTGGATGTTTCCACCCTAGGGGTCTTGAGGAATGAGTAAATTAAATAACTATTCTCTCTCCAACTGTGGATCTACTTTCCTCTTAACACAATAGTAGCAAATTTAGCCTAGACAAATCATAGAATCATAGAATGGTTTGGGTTGGAAGGGACCTTAAAGTTCCAACTCCCCTGCCACAGGCAGGGACATCTTTCCTCTAGACCAGGTTGCTCAAAGCCTCATCCAACCTGGCCTTAAACACTGCCAGGGAGGGGGCAGCCACAACTTCTCTGGGCAACCTTTTCCAGTGTCTCACCACCCTCACAGTAAAGAATTTCTTCCTAAGATCTAATCTAAATCTCCCCTCTTTCAGTTTTAAACCATTCCCTCTTGTCCTGTTACTTCTTGCCCTTGTAAAAAGCCCCTCTCCCTCTTTCCTGTAGGCCCCCCTCAGGTACTGGAAGGCTGCTATAAGGTCTCCCCAGAGCCTTCTCTTCTCCAGGCTGAAGAGCCCCAACTCTCTCAGCCTGTCTTCATAGGAGAGATGCTCCAGCCCTCTGATCATCTTCATGGCCCTGCTCTGGATTCGCTCCAACAGCTCCACGTCCTTCTTCTGTTGAGGGCCCCAGAGCTGAACGCAGTAATCCAGGTGGGTCTCACGAGAGTGGAGTAAATGGCAGAATAGTCACTGTAAATTGAAGTAGTGAAATATATTATTCTACCACTCATCAGTTTTTAGTGGACAAGTCTTTAACTTTTCATTTTTGCATCATATGATAACATGAGAACTAAATTCATTTCTTTTAATCAGATTGGAACACAATCACTTTTTACTTTCTCGTATAGCAAGATATGTTCATTATTCCTACTCAAAAAAAAAAAAGAACCATCTAAGATTTTCACTGCATTTGCCATTAAGCTAGAGGAGAAAATGAGGCTTTCTAACAATGACTTGTAATACTATTCCACCATGCTTGGAAGGTTGTTGGCATGGAAAGCTGATCTCACCAGAGTAAGAGCTCAATTTGAAAACTTGGTAGTTCAAGCCCTGAAACTCTTTTGAGTGTAACGGGAGTGAACAGAGACACAAACTAGGCAGAGCATGTGATTCACGCTAGCAGGAACTGAAATAACTAAAGGTAGTATCACTAGGCTAATACGGAGGAAGTGCTTGTCTGTTTAAATGTTTTCCCTCATCCTCTCAAAAATACAGTGTGTGCAGCCTTAGAAGGAAAACCAAAGATATTGCAAAAGGATGAGCAGTTAAAAATTTCTGTAGTTTTGATACAACCTATTCATTTAAACACAAAATTGAATAAATATTTATTGATAATTATTAATAATAAGGATATAATTCTTAAAACACTAATATTAAATAATCAGCTAAAAAGTTATTCTTAATGATGCCCTAAAAATGCATTTAAGTCTGCATTGTTCTTTTGTTCAAATATCATCTAAATATTATTGAGTGATAAATCCCCTGTTGGGGCAAATTTCTATACCTAAAGAAAATTCAGAAGGCTGGGATGATGGTGTGCTGATGTTTTTTTGTTGGCACATTGGTTAAAGAAGCATCTCCTTTACAACATTACAAAACTGTTCAGTATAAGGGGAAAAGACATGCTTTAGAAATGCTTTAGCTCTGTGAAGCCTCTAAGGACTTCTTATTAAACTCTTAAATGCAGCTTGTAAAGCTCCTGCTCCAACTCCCACTGAAGTTATTGACAAGTTTTTCTACTGACTTCAATGGCAGCCCGTACTACAACTGCAGCTGTCAAAACAACTAGAAATCAGTCATGAGATCAGCCAGCACACAAGTATATATTAATCTTAGCAGAAATTATACTTTGGGCAGCTCTGAAAAGAAATCAAATTGACCTTATTGTTTCTGAAGAAATGCCTCTCCCACCATACTGCATTGTGGAGGAAGTGAGAGCTCTCAGGACTCTGTTTTGAGCATTTAGGCATGTGAATTGGCACTAAAAATGTGAAACTAAAAGGAATAATAAAAAAACCTTACAGAGCCAGTAATCTGAAGTCTATTTTTGTCTTCAAAAATAAGTGCCCATTACATTTTCGAGCAGTCTCATAGGAGGTAACAATACCATTTAGAATTGGTCAAGAACATTGAATAACTAAAAATTGCTCACACAATTAAGGATAAGCCCAATACTAAGTATAGTTACCTCAATGTAGTTGCTGCTTGTTCTGTGTATTGTAGCAAGGGTGATTAACCTCTTTACTCTGTAATCAGGGCCTTTTTTGCAATGTTGTCTTTGCAAGGCAAGTGTGCTTGTGCCTGAACTGCCGCATATTTCACTGATTTCAACTAGGTGCTAATGTACCTAGTGAAGTCAACCAGAACAGGAACTGAATTTTGCCTTTCAAAGTTAGACCTCTGTACCCATACAATTTAGTTTTTTGCTACTGAGGTAAAATGTAAAAAATCATTTGTAACACTCTATAAGCTTCAGAGCAGTATTGCTTTTAAAGTAGTTTTCCTGGAAGAGCTGCCTGTCAATAAAGGAAAATGTGCAAACTTTAAAAAAAAAAAATCCTTTCTCTTGTTTGCTTTCACTCCCAGTGGCTTTCTGAAACCGAGTTCCTACTGCCACTGTTCAGTGAGCTACTTAAACCCATGTGTTACTTAAGGCAAATCTGTAGTGTCACTGGGTTTTCAAAGCAGATGAAGCTGAGACACATGGTCTGCAAAAAAGCAGACCTGGCAGTGTGTGCTTGCAGCCCAGAAAGCCAACCGTATCCTGGGCTTCATCAAAAGAAGCATATGAAGGACATGGCGCTGTTGGAGCGAGTCCAGAGGAGGACCGTGAAGATGATCAGAGGGCTGGAGCACCTCTCCTATGAAGACAGGCTGAGAGAGTTGGGACTCTTCAGCCTGGAGAAGAGAAGGCTCCGGGGAGACCTTATAGCAGCCTTCCAGTACCTGAGGGGGGCCTACAGGAAAGCGTGAGAGGGACTTTTTACAAGGGCAGGTAGTAACAGGATGAGGGGGAGCGGTTTTAAACTAAAAGAGGGTAGATTTGGATTAGATCTTAGGAAGAACTTCTTTACTGTGAGGGTGGTGAAACACTGGAAAAGGTTGCCCAGAGAAGTTGCCCAGGGAAGAAATGCCCCCTCCCTGGCAGTGTTTAAGGCCAGATTGGATGAGGCTTTGAGCAACCTGGTCTAGTGGAAAGGTGTCCCTGCCCATGGCAGGGGGGTTGAAACTAGATGATCTTTAAGGTCCCTTCCAACCCAAACCATTCTATGATTCTATGATTCTATGATACATATTTAGTGTTCATATCAAGATGCTCCATATCAATCCAGAGAATTCAAAAGCATCTCCTAAAAAGAGTCAAGTAATTAAATCTGCAGTCTAGGAAATCAGGATCTGTACACAGACACTGCCATGCCAAATCAGAAGGCTCAGTTTGAGTAAAGCAATATTTGCAATGAAATTCCTCAGTGTGTTCCAAAGTTTACACAGTTTTTAAACAAATATGAGCATGATATTCAGCAGCTGATGTTTGGCAGCTCCCGTAGAAAACATAACTTTATTTTAAATTTGATTTTAACTGAATATTTTTGTTTCTTTTTTACTTTCCTGTAATACTGTGGAAAAACAGAGTAGTATCATGTTGCAAAGGTCTGGTTCCTCAAAAGGGAGGGAAGGTGGGTGGTTGAGCGTTCCCAAAATGTAAGAGCAATTTTGAGGTTGGCAAATTCCTTGCTGTGCTGTTCACAGCAGTAGGGTAGGGACCTCTGCTCCTGTGACCATCCTGTGGGTGCAGAGCCGAGTCTTGCTGCCTACGCCCAGGTCGCAGGACTGACTTGTACCCCACGGAGTGGCTTAAGCAAAGGGACAGATCACCTGAGCGTCTCCATCAGGTCAAGTCAGGAGACCAGTAGTAATTCATTCAGACAAGACAGCAACAGTTCTGGAAGTAAATAAAAAGTATTTTAAAGTAGGAAATTGTATGGATTACAAACAACTTAATTAAATGAACTCTTGAGGGTTTTCCTTTGGATCTAAAATCTTATATTCCAACTGTATTCCACTCAGCTGCCTAAATCCTACAGTGAAACTGCCTGAAGTTCTTAATAATGAGGTAACAAAGAAATGTTAATGCTTAGTTGAATTTGAAACATTGACAGCAAATAGTTCTTTTTGCTCTTTCAAGCACATATTACTGCAGATCACTGAAGTATTAGTATTATTAGCATGAGTACTTAAATCATGAGCATAAAATAGAAAACTGAATGGAATGTAAAATTCCCATGAGTACCGTTTTGGAGAACAAAGTATGCTGTAGATTATCTGCTAAAATGCATCTTTTAAACCACAATTCCGGAGAATGTAGTACACAAATTAGCCGTATATCTTAAGATAATGGATCTTAATGTGTTTACATTTTAAATAAACCACATTTCTGTATCAAGATTGTTATGAATTTAACCTTGGTGTCACTTGTTAGCCATCAAGAGTTTGAAACAGAACTTATCTGGAAGATTTTATTCGGATAGAGCAAGAATCAGAGAACTGGCATTTGTTGTCAAGAAGCAAAAGCTCCTATACAGTGAATGGCTGAGTGTGTGAGTGATAGACCTTGCATACCAGGTAGGATCTACAGTGGGAGAAATTTGTTTGAGGCTTTTTTTACTTATTTAATTATCAAGAACATTTATTACCATAACTCTTTATATTCCCTTTTTCACACATCTATACCCACTGGGAACAAGGACAGTGGATTTTCTCTGCAAAGGCTGTAGGAGCACTTAGTAGTTAACTTACATTAGCCAGCTTCTCTGGAAGAGAAGAAAAAGCCTTTCAAGGGATTCCTAGTACATCACTTCCCTCATATGTGCCCGTTGCTGAATTTGCTCGGAGCTCTGTACCTCTTCCTATTTTAGAATAACCTTTTCCAGGTAGTCTGCAATTCCTGACCCATGGCCAACTGATAACCTACCAAGGAGTGCAAGGATCAAGCAATTCTGAACAGGGGGTCTAAATTTTGTTTGAACAAGGCAGCTTAGCTCTAGTCAGATAATGAATTAATTTGGAGTATATTTTTTTCCGATGTACGTACTGGCAGCAGTTTTCCTGGAACTCTTAAAGACCCTATGACAACTACTGTAATCTGCAAGGTACTCTGGATTTTCTCACTGGACAGAAATTGGTACCCGAGAGTAAATGTTATATCCACTGCTGCTTTTTTTTTTTTTCTTATATTTATTTTGGTAGTGTCTGTCTCTTAGCAGCCATGGTTGCAACCTGTAATCATGCCTTGTTTCAAGAGTGCTGGCCTTGGTTTCTCTAGTTGCCTAGTGCAGCAGATTTCCTTGGTGAGCTGACATACACTTATGGCTGTATTAATTGGATGTGGTTACAAATTTTTCCTTCAGTTGCAAGCTGTGAACTGTGGTCTTCCATGGAGAGGAAAAGCTTCTATAATGGGAAAGTGTTTTTAATTTTACTTAACTCAATTTGCTTTCTTATTTTTGTTGTTTTGTTTTACTTTAAGGTAAGACAGGACTTTAATAAGCCTGAATTGATCAAAACAGTCCATCAGCTGATGCTGAAAACACCTTTTATGGCTCTGACATATAAGACAAAATAATTATTTGACAACTGACACTGTGTGTGTTCCTAATATCCATTAAAACCAGTAGTTGGCTCGAAGAGAAAAGACTTGAAATCATGGAAATACCGTTCGTTTCTGACAATTCTCAATGGAAGCAAATTGTCAATTTACTTTTTAAACTGTTTTGTGTATTGTCATATTCTATCTCTTTAATGTGTATTACCAGTTAGCAGCATTATGTAGTGCTCCCTGTTATTATCCAGCCGTTTTGCCCAATTATAGTGTCATTTATTCAAATGTTTGCATGTAAAGTCTGGCAAAGCAACCTGCGTTGCAGCTGTTGCTGTTTTCTCCATATTACAACCTGTACAAGTTCTTTTTTTTTCTTCCCTATTATCACACATTGGTTTTCACAACTTTGAAATAATAGTGCTGTGAAGTGCACGAGAAATTCAGAGTATAGCTTTTTTCATGTAAAAAGGTAAGTATGCATTTAGGGAATAGAAGTGAGAATAGCACCCACACCAGCTGAGGAGTCTGCTTGGCCTGTAAAGTGCTGCTCTGTCTTGAACAGGATCCTCCAGGTTGTCTTCTGTTTTGTAGGAAAACTGTGTCCACCTGCGGATTTAGCAACAGGAGATAAGCAAATACACTGCCCGTAGGAACTTTAAAAAGCATTCGCCAGTGTAAGCAAATTTGTAAAACATTTTTCTGCATTTTAAGTGGAGCACTTTTCTTGTGAAAGACATTTGGAGAACAGTCTGCTCTCCATTCATTATTTCTTTATACAATTGGTTGAAAGCAATAGTTTTCAAAATAAGCAGTAAATTTTTTCTTATCTAAAAATTAGACATCTCCTAAAAATAAATACCTTTTGAAAAATAAATATATGCACTTTTTTATTAACATGGGTATGTATATGTCTATTTGTAAATATTAAGATAGTACCTGGAAGCCTGTTGGAAGGAGCTCTTTCCAGTTTTCATGTGAATAAGAAACCAGAAGACAGGATACAACTTCTCACATTCATACCTTTTAGCAGAAATTAATCTGTGAAGAAACTTCCGTGCAAGAAAAGGTAGATCCTGAAGCTGAAGCCAAGAGTTGGATCAGACACCAGGCTGTTCATTCAGAAAATGAACTTTTAAAAGATAAATCATATATATAAATACCTCTCTACTTTCTTAATTGATGTCAGCAAAACTGCTGTTGGTGGTCTGGTAAGATGGTGAAATATAGTATCAGCTGTATGTGATAGTAAGCAGCAGTGTAGATGATGTAATTCCCAACTGAATTGTAGAGCCCAAATCAGTTCGTTTAAGAATATGAAGCATATTAGACTGCAGAAACAAGCAAAGCCACGGCAAAGGGTAACAAATCTGCCACTGTCATTCTCTGGCTACATCATCTTTCATGAATGAGATATTACACAGAAATCTTTTCTCTTCTTCAGGGAAAAAAAAAAAAGCATTCTGATCAGTAGAAGCTTTTTTGTAACTCAGTCCTTCAAAAAGTGCTTCTGAAGCCTGGAGTATATTTTTCTGGGAGCTGCCATTTTGTTTTATGAATATAGTACATTTCACCTAGACACATTAGATTTCCAGACTCAACTATTGTTCACCTGTATGCCTTCAGAAGGTGAAAGATGAAGAATGAATACCAGTTTTTTCTTACGTTGTAGCTCCTAGTTATAACTTTCAAAAAAAAAAAAAAAATGCACTGCAATATTGTTGACACATAAATTGAAATGAAAATTCATAGAATTGTGATTAAATATACATCTAGCTTTAGGCAAACTAACTGAAGTTTTATTAAGCCATTATCCATATTTTTTTATTGAAGAGAAAATACTCTAATAGATTTGTTTATTACCAGAAGATTATATACTTTTATAAACATATACTTTGTAACCAATATAACACCCACCATATGATACCATTGCATGAACACTTTTACTCTTGAGAAGTTTAAACTATTAGAAACTCAGGAATTTTAAAGTAGATCTTGAAGTAGCTTTATATTTTTAATATATTAGTTTCTGTTTGGGAGACATAGCTACTTGAATACAGATTGCTGTAACTTAACTTCTTGTATATGTGATGGTCAAGTACCCCAGAGAGATGGAAAACTGAGAGAGGAGTGGATGATGAAAACAGCTGCTATAATTTCAAGATCTCATGATGATACTTGGGCTTCCTAACACCAATGCATGTAGAAAAGAAAAAGGTGTGCTCTTCAAAGTGAATGGCAGAGCACAAGCATAACTAGATCTCTCTCAATTTCTTCAGGTAAAAGACCAAAGAACTGTAAAAAACATAAAGCTGGAAACAAAAGAATCTCAGTTATTTTCTTTCAGTGCATTTAGTGGTGAAAGCAGTTGCTGTGTCATTAGCAAGCCATAGCTGTGTGGGAGTGTCCATCTGCTGGAGGGTAGGAAGGCCCTACAGAGGGATCTGGACAGGTTAGATAGATGGGCCGAGACCAACGGCGTGAGGTTCAACAGGAACAAGTGCCAGGTCTTACACTTCGGCCACAACAACCCCATGCAGCGCTACAGGCTGGGGGAAGAGTGGTTAGAAAGCGGCCTGGCGGAAAGAGACTTGGGGGTGCTGATCAACAGCCAGCTAAACATGAGCCAGCAGTGTGCCCAGGTGGCCAAGGCGGCAAATGGCATCCTGGCCTCTATTAGGAATAGTGTAGCCAGCCGGTCTAGGGAAGTGATCGTCCCTCTGTAGTCGGCACTGGTGAGGCCGCACCTTGAATACTGTGTTCAGTTCTGGGCCCCGCACTTCAAGAAAGATGTTGAGGTGTTGGAGCAAGTCCAGAGGAGGGCGACCAAGCTGGTGAAGGGTCTGGAGGGTCTGACCTATGAGGAACGGCTGAGGGAGCTGGGGTTGTTTAGCCTGGAGAAGAGGAGGCTCAGAGGTGACCTTATTGCAATCTACAACTACCAGAAGGGAGCTTGTAGCGGAGTGGGAGTCAGCCTCTTCTCCCAGGCAACTAACAATAGGACAAGAGGACATAGCCTCAAGCTTCTCCAGGGGAGGTTCAGGTTGGACATCAGGAAGAATTTCTTTACAGAAAGGGTTATTAGACATTGGAATGGGCTGCCCAGCGAGGTGGTGGAGTCACCATCTCTGGATGTGTTTAAGAAAAGACTGGACATGGCACTTAGTGCCATGGTCTAGTTGACATGGTGGTGTAGGGGCAGCGGTTGGACTCGATGATCCCTGAGGTCTCTTCCAACCTGGTTGATTCTGTGATTCTGTTTGTAGTCCGTAAGGGGTGCATACGCCCTGCTATAGCCTGATGACAAGATAAAGTGTCTTTATATTGCTCTATATTAAAACTTCCTTATCATTCCCCAAGAGTTTTTAAATCGTATGGTTTCTGTCCACCCTTTATTCCATTTGCTCTCTGATTTGAGGTTACATAAATGCTGTAAGATTGAATTGCCTTTCAAAGCATACCTTGGTCTGCTTACATCCTGCCAGAAAATGAGATAGGAAGAGTGTCCCACAAGCTTCAAAATAGAAAATATGTCCCAAGGTGGAGACTTTATATTGCTTCTTATGGAAAGAGAAATGCATGGTTTATGAAAATATAATATTAGAAAAAAAAATGCCTTCTGTAAAAACCTTGGCAGAATTGTTGTAAGCAGCACTTTATTTTCTTAAAGGAGTAGACCCAAAGTGTTAATACCAGCTAGATTAGACAGATTAACTGGAAGAATGGCCCCGTTCTATTTTATATCTCTTTTGAAAAAAAAAATTAAGGTACTAACTGGAATCTGTCAAATGAGAATGATAACAGGAGAAATAAAGCACAACAAAATAGACTACAGTTATTTATAATTTTTATAAATCGGAGAGATTGTGGATGAATTGTTTTTTTAATATGTCTTTGGTGTTCAGTGAACTGAAATCCATACCCACAGGAATATGCTGGAGAAAATTTATACTTTGTATGTTTGGCACTTATATTTTCATCACATCACAGGACACTGTGAGCTCCTCGATTTGTAGAAAGTACAAAAACAAGAAAGAAAGTTATAGCCTTTATTGTATCTATAAATGCAGCTTGCGAAGGCATTGTTCCAGTTTGCCAAGAGCAGCATGGTATGAGCAGAGGGGCTCCCCAGGGGCCCGTCAGGGCAGGGCCTGGCAGCCAGGGCCCGTCCCACCGCCCCAGCCAGGAGCAGGGCAGCCTGGGGACACTGGGGCAGCCCCAGCCCCGGGCATCAGGCACCTCCCTGGGGACAGGCCAGGACACCTACACTACCAAGGCTTTGCTGCAGTGTGCATACCTGTGCTGACAGAGCTACACTCAGATGCCTTTTAGCTACGCTCTCATTGTGTACTCGAGCGTGACACACCACATTTCTGGAAGGTTAAGATTTCCCTGATTTTTCTTTTTATGCTATAATTCTTGAAAGCTACACATGAAATTCTGGGGAAAGGTAGTAACTGCTCAAGGTGTTGCATACAAGTCGTGTTAATTCAACTGGAGACAGGAGAGTCGCTGTGTAAACCGAAGGGGCCACTTCGTTCAGAGCAAGAGTGGAAGGTCTTTCATGGAAGTGGTGGCTTCTTTCTCCTGAGAGCTGTTTTAAATTAAAACAGCAGGGAATTGTGGCCCGTGTCACCTGACCTGATGGGACTTTCTTTAAAAAGGAAAGGACATGGGGAAGGTTGTCCCATGCATTAAGGAATGCATCACCGTTATTCTGTCGTTCAGAGGAGAGAGAAACCAGGCCAGCTGACAGCCTTTCAACGACTTTTTTGCTTTTGTCATTTAGATTTCTCTCAGAAATACACTGGGTTTTGAAAGCTTTCTCTGGAAGAGCTCCGTCTGACTCGTCCCTTGAGCCTGTCTATCCCCATCCCTGACGAGAACCGCGGACGACAGCCTGCTGACTGTGCTGGGAAAGCTCGCTCTTCTGCTGCAGCTGTTGCACTTTGTACAAACAAGTCAATATTATTTTTGCTTGGAAAGACAAGGCTCTGCTGCCTCCAGATTAAGGCAATTACTGAGGGACTGAGAACAAAGGAGCTGACCTGTGCTTCTTACTATGCCCCTGATCAACAGAACATCCTTTGCTATGAGAGTATCATCAAAGGAGTTAATTCAGGACATCTTCTGAAGGTAAATAAGGCAAACGTGAAGGTGTCTAAATGGAGCCTCATCTCCACATATACTTTACGAGAGGAGAGGAAATGCATGGGCCTGGTAATGCTGGGGAGAAAAGTTTGAGATAGCAGTGGCAGGCATGGTTCAGCAGATGTGCTGCAAAACAGAGAGATATACAAATCTTGGTCCTGACAGGATGGGAATTTCATGGTCAGTGAATCAGAAGAGAGTACACTGTTCCCAGAATGAATTTGCTTTCAGGATTTACCCTGTTTGAAAGTTAAGTGATGGAGGACTAGGTTCGAAGTCACTTATTTTCTCATTATTTCTGCAAGCTGCAAATAAACCTGCATAATCAGATACTTGGAAAGCTGAAAGAACTTGGCTGGAGGCATAAAAGAAAAAACAAGCCATGCAACTGAGAGTGTAGGTTCTAGGAAAGGATAGAAACCTGTTAAAGATCTTTCTATGAACTGGCAATAATCCTGCAATATTTTACAAACATGTTGAAACTATGATGGTACCTAGTCAGCCATTTGTCACTAGACCAAAGGCGCAGAAATCATAGGCCTAGTTTCAGTCAAAACTCATACTTTTCTAAGTCTGGCCTATTCTTTTTTTTTTTTTTTTTTTTTTTTTTTTAAACACAACTGCATACACTTTTGCTTCTTCTACTTGACATCACCTACCTCTGCTGAAGTGGCCTTATTGCTTTTGACCCCAAAGACCAGTCTTAGCTCTGGTTTCTTTGTTTGTTTTAAAGTCTGGATGTGTTAACAGCTGTGCCTACTGAATCCAAAATCAGGTGAAATGGAAAACCACCTATCAGAAGCATTTCTTTGTGCAAGTCATTGCTCTGAAGTGTTGCAGAACACTATGAAACAAGCACTATTTTTGAGCATCTGGAGAAGCTATCCACATAGATAATTTTAGTGTCATGTAAAGCGCTAAAGTTTTATTCAACTTTTACGGATCAAAGTAGTATTACTGGCAATGGTCATGGCTGATAAGCCAAATTTAAAAGTCTTTATTTAATCTTTGCTACTTGGCTGGCTTGTTTTGTTAGCCAGCATAAAATCCCCAAAATGTAAAAAATAATCTGGCCAATTAATACTTAATTTCACCTCCTCCGCACCCCAAAGAAGAACTGCACAGTAGCTCTTAGAATCCATCTTCCTCCCATAAGCATTAACTGTAAGCACCTTTAATAAGGAAATCTGCTCTTTCTGGAGTGGTGGCTTTTGCCTGTTCCTGGGGAGGTCACTGGGAGCAGGAAATCTCCTAATGACCACATGTGTCCTCCTGAGACTTCCCCAGCCTTTCCTGACCACAGGCATTCCAGCAGCCCAATCACCATCTAACGAGAGTCAGGAAAACACTGCTAATTGATTTAATGAAGGATGTTGATTTACTTCAGATGAGAATCTGCTTCTATAAATCTAGAGCCACTTGAAAAAGCAAAAATATCAGATCATGTATTAGTTGTTTTTTCCTTTTGTTTGACATCCTGGCTGCAGGGATTTACTTCTCTGTTCTGTGAACTGCTTTATCTTATGAAGGTAGATAGGAGTGGTTAGTTTTCTCTGTGATTTATGTGGTTTGGTATTAGTAAGTTCATTTTATCCTCCATAGATGGGTCATGCAGTATCTCAGTGCAAATCCCTTATTTTAAAAGTCCAGGCTGTTCCTGTCATATCTCCAAAATATTCTCGGAGAGTGGGGATACGTGGTGGTTACATAGCTGTCGCAGTCGTGGCCTTCTCATGCCTAAGCATCCTAGGAATGCAGAAGCCTGGGACCCAGGGAGGCCAAGTTCTTAGATCTTGGGAAACATTTATAAATTCATTCCATGCATCTGTTGGATTATAGCTTTCAGTTTTCTCCAAGAATTTTTTCCACTATCATGTCTTATCCTGAACAACTTTCCACATATCGCTTGTGAAGATGTCTCTGTAGCTGGGAGGTCATTTGGTACTGCTGAGGGAACTTGGGCTGTATTTGTTGAAGTGGGCAGCTATAGGATATGTGCATGAATATCACTTTCCCTATATCACATGCTGAATCCCACAGCGTTGGCAGACTGGTACTGACAGATCCCAGTTCCTTCTGCCCCATGTTCTGAACCGGCTGCACAGAAGCAGCTCTGGTCTGTGGGACATGAGGCTGTGTTGATTAGATGCTGTGCACAGATCTTACCAAGAGGCAGCACATCCTACCAAAGGCAGGCACTATGCCTACATGACACGTGGTTTGTAAACTGGAGCTAACCTATGCTGTGGCCATTCAGACAATTAGCAGAGTTGCTCAAGTCTGGCTGAAGGCATAGTCAGTCATAAGGGAAAGGGGTAAGCACACGTGAAGGTGAGGCTGAATTTCACAAAAAATTGCTGTAAATTCTAAAATTTGATGTAATGTAATTTTTGATTTGGGCTTTCTCCTTTCTTGCATTGCTGGCTCTTCTATTGATCTGCTGAAGCGCTTTTTCAAAAGCCCTTCCTTCTTCTGGATGCTAGTTCTTACATTAACTAAAATGACCCTCTGTGTTATACTGACAGGCCATAAAGTGATTTGGGTTTTCCTAATGAAAAACCCCTATAGAAGATTTTTACCTTTTTTTTTTTAAGAGGAAAAATCTGTGCCAAATATATTGCCAGATTTCTTCATTTATCTCTCTATGACAAAGATAATGAAACTCATAGCTTACCACCTGAATAAATCCTTTATTTCTAGTTTATATGGTGGTTGATGCAGGAAAATTGGTGCCAATTTGGCAAATTCCACATTTATTCTGACTTTCATTTAAATAAACCTGAGCATAAAGTTAGGCTGAAAAGGTGATCTGTGCAACTTGGGATTATATGATTTGCCATTCTAACATGTACTGCATAATTTTCTTCTTGCTCTGGCTGTGCTATTGCTTGTGAAGAAAGTTAAAATATTATAATGGAAAGCAAAGTAGTAGCTGGAAATTGAGAATATTTCTCTTAAACTTGAGTCAGGTACTATTTAGCTTATACTCTGACCAGTGGAATGTTCTTATCCTTTCACGGAAGCTTTTTCTTCTCTAAATATGAGTATTCCTGCGGAATGCACCTGGAGTCAGACATCTTAAGTCTAATTTCCACTGGTTTAAGAATATAAGACCTTGCAAGCTCGCTTGTGTCCCTGAGCCATTTCTCAGCTATTGCAGACACCGTTGCCCTATAACTGAGAAACAGAGGATTGACAGTGAGTATATGCAAGGAATGAATTTCACAGATCGGTTATGAGTATGTCTTAGTTGTGCCATTGACCCAAAATATCATACAACCCTAGGGCTGATTTAAGCATTCCTTTCCATAAAATAGCCACTCCATGACCATCCTGTTGCCTTCATTAAGTGACATTTTCAACTATTGGTTGCTCTTTGTGCAGATTCTGGCTCAGACAGGAGTTACACTGTGACTGAGGATTTCCAGTAAGCTGTTTGCTAGCAGGTGAAAAGTATTTACATTATTGAAGAGAATTATCTATTCTGGTGGTTATTTCCAAGTCAACAACATAGCAGTGGAGCCTGCTACAGCAACGGGCTTTCATTTCTGTTTGCCCTTTCCGAACACTGTCAGGAGACCCAGGGGTATGAAACACTTCAGCGCTCTAACCAAGTGGTTTCCAACAGAGGGTCCCCAGGAAGCCCCTGTCCATGCTTCTCTCACCGGTGACTCTTATGGCACTGGGTAGTTCCCACACTTTGGGACCTCTTCCTGCTTCCAGCTGTGAACTCATGATCCAGCAGGTAGAGATTGGTTGAGATAACAACAGAATGAGCCCTACTGCCTTCCTTTCCTACTAGCACCATCTGGAACAGCACGTTTTCTTACCTTCTGTGATAAAGTTATCAATCACATTGTATATCCTTTCCACTTTGATCCTCTCAGACATGTAATTTAAGCTATTATAAGAGAGGACACAGTATGTATAAATGATAGGAGAAGTGTATGTAAGCCATTGGCTATATTAGGACTCTCATAATGTACTTAAGCATTCTGCTGCATCAGTATGTGCTGCAAATTATGACTATGCTGAATAGTTACTATAAAAAGCAAGGTCTATCAAGGTAAATAATAACTATAATATTTATGTTTAACATAGGGACTTTAACTTTACAAAAGTACATTTATGCATGTTTGGCTTTCTAATCTTTAAAATTAGATGTATTCTGGTAATATTTTAAGTTTTCCTTGGAACAACTGTCATCTGTCCCCTTTCTGAATGTTATTTAAGGTTTTCATTACACAATCATTTACTGAAACGCTAATTCTACGGGGATAAAAGCTGGTCAAACTAGTGATAGGTGTTAATAGAACACAGTCTGCTTGCTGAGGATAAAGGTGTTGTAGGAGTGCAATTCAGTGTGCTTGTAATTTGGGGTTCCAACCTTATGTTGTTACTTAGAATTGGATTTATTCATTGATTGGGAGTTTTGCCTAAAAAGAGGGAAGGAATAAGGGGTTTTCCCTTTTTTTTTTTACTTTTTCTGTGCAGTCACAACTATTGCTTTACAGTCCTCAAGTAAAAGCAGGTAAACAGTGATTGGTTATAAGGTACTAAACATTGATTAATTGTATTGTTGTCTCAGGTGAACTTTTGCAATGTTGATGATGTTTTTTAAAAATCTACACAAAATCCCTTTTCCCATTTGTTTATTCCTTCTTCATAGAATTAACATATGGATTTCACAGTCACAGGAGTATTAGCAGTTTATATGGCAAAATAAATACACATCTGTTGGGATTCATAATTTCAATTAATTGAACAATTTGCCAACAAAAGATGGTGTTCACCCTGAAGGTCAGCACAATATTCTGTTCCTTATTACCCATTTTATCAAAAGTACCCTTGATGTAAATCTAATTGATGGCCAATTTTGAAATTTTAATGTTACTCAAAAAGGCTGCGTACATAACAAGGTCACATTCTGCCTTGGATATGTTTGTGAACCTCCCACTGACAGCAGTGGGAGTTCTGCACATAGAACATGGGACAGAGGCTGGCCCTTGATCTTTAAACCGTTAATACTTAAAAATAATAAAAAAAAAATGCAGCATTCCAAATCCTGAGGTTCTTATTGCAAGATTCACTTAGGCTAAACCTTCAGTGTGGGTCACCATAATTTATTTGGGGGAGAACTTCACTAAATACTTGCTAGCTGATGTAGTGTTGCTGCTGAGTGCTTGGCATCCAGCCTGTCTGCTTCTGGGATGAGCAATAAGCTTAGATAATTTACTTGTCTAAGTGACTTGAGACCTATTCTAAACCCTGCTTTAAAAATTAGACACTGAATCTAACATTCACTGAAAAGCTGTGTGCTACTAAATGTCTAAGTCATCCTTTAGTACTGCTTAGACTGCTAAGTAATGTGTCTGTTTAAGTGTTAACCCTACTACTCATTGTAAGTATTTTGGGGATATTTGTTTGTAGATACTGTTCAAAGCAACAGTTGCTACTTCTGCCACAATACTTCCATTATGTTTACCGCAGTTTCTAGATAGTATTTGTGTGACTTTTCCTAGAAGAAATTTAAGATTTTTAGGATGTTTAACACCTTAGGAGATTGGTAGTTAATTTTTTATTAGTTTCTTACTGAAGGGTTATTGGAGTACAGCTAGTTTTAATTGACTCCTATTGATCTTTGTGGATCTTGAAAAATTGTGTCTCTCCCCAAATTCCTGCTCAATGTACAGTGAAGGTATCAGGTTAGAAAGTCACAGTCACTAGAAACGAAGCAAAACTAGGTAAGTGATTTTTCACTTTGCAAGCTTAAGCCAGCATACAGTATTGCAATGCTTTCTAGCATAAGTGTTTTAAAAACATTTCTTTGGGGATTAATAGACTTTTATATGAGGTACAGGGCTATATTTTAGAGCCATAAACAGATAGAAGTGTGAATTTGTGCCTGTAGGGCATTACATGTACGAAACTGAAGAGCTGAAAGGAGGGTTAACAGTCTAGTCTGCAGAAAGCTGACTGTGTTAATGCTTCTGATAAGCTGTACAGGAGTTAACTCCGGTTGTTTATATGGTGCATCTCTGTTCCTTAAAGGATGAAATCTGAACTCCACTTGGAGATTTGACATTGACATGAGTAGGACCAGAATTTTACCAACTGCTTTAAAGCCCGTAACTATTCATCCAGGGTTTTCTGTCTGGCCAGAAAAGCAGCCACTGTCATTAACTTGAGCAGTCCCTGCCTTTTGCAAGTGAAGTCCCTTTGCACAAGATGTGGCAGTGCTTTTATTTTTCTGCGTGTAAAACCATTTCACAAAACTGTAAATGACAACTTCTGAGGACAGCCTGAGAGAGTTCGCGTTGTTCAGCCTGGAGAAGAGAAGGCTCCAGGGAGACCTTATTGCAGCCTTTCAGTACTTAAAGGGAGCTTATAAGAAAGATGGGGACAAGCATTTTAGTAGGGCCTGTAGCGATAGGACAAGTGGTAATGGTTTTAAACTAAAAAAGGGTAGATTTAGACTAGATATAAGGAAAAAATTTTTGACAATGAGGGTGGTGAAACACTGGAACAGGTTGCCCAGAGAGGCGGTAGGTGCCCCCTCCCTGGAAGTGTTCAAGGTCAGGTTGGAAGGGGCTTTGAGCAACCTGATCTAGTTGAAGACATCCCTGCTCACTGCAGAGGGTTGGACTAGATGACCTTTAAAGATCCCTTCCAACCAAAACCATTCTATGATTTTATGAACTTTACCTGCAAATTGTCATATGAAAAGACAGAGGAGGAGTACCAACTGAGCTCAGATTTAGGAAAAAAAATGTAGAAATACCCTCTGCCCTCCAAAAAGAGTTTTAGTCTAGACAGCCAGGACAAACTCTAAAACATGTGATTGTACAGGATCAGGGATAAACATAAATTTTTAAAAGGGAACCAGAGAGCTGACATCGTAGCAAAGTTACAAAAGGCATGAGCAGAGAGGTCAGGGAGCTGTATCAAGACTGGTTGCACAGATCTTTTTGACTGCTCTGTCTTTCTTTGCCATCCTCTGTTTAGCCATCTGCTGAACCCAGAGTACATGAGGCTTTATTAACAATGTTCAGAAAAGAATTTGAAGAGTCTGGAACAAAAAAATCACTGCATATATTCCAGAAACATGAACACCTACAGTGCAAATGTAGGTATATTTGAAAGAGAAGAAGAAAAAACAAGAGTTTGGAAACTTTTCAATCTCTCGAGGCACTTAAAAATATTTTGAGGTCATAAAATTGATTATACTCTCTCTGGAAGCAAAGACGTAATTAAAAAATTACAGTATCTAATAAAAAAAATTATAACATATCCTTATGTTCCATTAGTTGTATTTATGAGGATTTCCCATGAAGATTGTTTTCTGTAATATAAATTATGTCACGGTCCCTGCTGTTTTTGAGATGGGGGAAAATTAAACATTGACAAATAACCAATTCCTTCCATCTCTTGGTCTCCCTAGTAGATAATAACACTAATGACATGAATAGTGTTCATTAACAGATACTCATGCTGAATTACATCCTCAGGCTACTTTCCGATTTTGGACATGCAAGCTTTCCCCAGAAACCTAAGCGATGTTTCTACAGTTAGCATATTTTTTAAATGAGAAGAGACAAACAGGAACAAATGTAATAAGTGCCATGTCTGACTGCTAAATCTGCTGTTTGTCAGAACTCTGTTTTGCAATGATTAATCAACAATAAAGGACAGAAGTGCAGTGCCATTTTACGGTTCCTGGGCTTCTGATTTTGAATTGTAACATGGCAGGAAAATTACATGGTTATAGTAGATGTAGGCTTTAGAATTGTAACTAAAATCAAAGCATGAGTAGATTCAGGAGAGTAGCTGGAAGTGCATAAATAGGTACATTTTAAATGAACATTTTACAGTTCTTTTAGTATTCATCTCAGTACAACTGCACATCTGGTGTGTTTCTTTGTTTTAGTTCTTTCTGATCAGTTTTCTTCTATTCAGTGGTGATTCTGATGTATGAAATCAAATTTATCTTTCCTTACCAAATATGCAATCCATTTTTATCTAGTAGTACACCAAAAGAAAGGCAACCTTATGCTCAGTCTTAGGCTTCCTAATTGCTGATGAGAGGAGGAAATGACTTAATGTGGATTTCCAAACTGAAAAATGACTGCAAATAGTCTTGCAGCATTCTGTGCATATTATCACTCAATGATTTCTATATCACATTTTTTCCTTTTACAAGTAAGAAATGTTTACTGCTAACTGCCAACACTACGCACATGACCTACAAACCTAAAGTCAAGCTGGATTCTATCACCAGAAGCCATCACTTCTCATTATCTTTGAGCCCGTACTAATAAAGTTAGTGGCAGTTCATGATGTAAGAGAGGGTAGAATTTGTAATCTAGAACTTAGATAAAATAAATAAATTCTCGTGATGATGTGTGTGCATCCTGATAGAGTCCAGTTCCCTTTCCCATGCACAGATACTGAAAAAAATTGATGAGGCCAACAGATGCATATGAATACACAGAAGGAATAATCCTAATGATAAATAATTTTGAGAGAGAGTTGTATCTCACAAGGACTCTTGTGATGAAGGTGCAGTTTTGCATCAGGTCTAACTGATGTTTCAAAATGGGTTTCATTATCTCCTGTTGTGGGTGGATATTGCTGGTCATGAATGGAGGGTTAGAGTAATGGTTCGTATCTATGAGGCCACACCTTGTATACTGTGTCCAGTTCTGGGCCCTGCACTTCAAGAAAGATGTTGAGGTGTTGGAGCGAGTCCAGAGGAGGGCGACCAAGCTGGGGAAGGGTCTGGAGGGTCTGACCTACGAGGAACGGCTGAGGGAGCTGGGGTTGTTTAGCCTGGAGAAGAGGAGGCTCCGAGGTGACCTTATTGCAGTCTACAACTGCCTGAAGGGAGGTTGTAGACAAGTGGGAGTTGGCCTCTTCTCCCAGGCAACTAGAATAGGGCTGCACCTCTCCAGGCTGCCAGGAAAGCATGTGGTAACGGGATGTGTGTAGAGTCAACTGTAGCTTCTTTCTACCTTTGGAGGACCCAGGGTATCTGTAGCAACCCAGAGCTTCCAGGAGGGCACAAATCAGAGATGGGAGAATGGGGAGGAGATAGCAAGTGGTGTTCAACTATAACACAGGCAAAATAGCAGTAAGAGCTGCAATTAGCTAAGGAAACATCACCTGCTGTCAGGGTACATAGATGTTTGCCTTTTCATCTTCTTGAACCTACTTCTCTGCATTAAGCCTGTATACCTATGTAGTAACAAAACTACAGAACTTTGGAGAGGCTATCTTATGTGAAGGTTGCAAAGCATGGCATTGGAGCAGATGTTTGGGAGACAGATAAGTGGCAAGAGATTAGTTATAGAATCTGGTTGTGTTACATGAAGTGTGTACAGTGCATCTCAAAGAAAAATGATGGTGAATGCCACACTAATTATGGACACTGAGGAAAGCTGAAAAAAATGACGGCAAATGAAAGTAAAATGTATCAGGATAATGATGCAACAGTTAATTCTTTCTAACTACATTTTCCACATTAATCTAAGAAACAGTCAGCATTTTATGCCCAACATAGAGATAAGTAACGAAACCAGGCAATGAAGTATTTCTGAAAAGGTATTTACAGGGAGAAACCTTGTGCTCCAGAAAAGAAACATCTGGAGATGTACTTTGTTATTCCACAGTTACAGTGAAATTGATGAAGTGTCCTACTTAGTCAGACAGAGCTAGCACTCCATCTGCTAAGCCAATAGGACAAGTGCCTGCTCTCTCACCAATTACCTGTCAGAACCCCAAAGTCTGCCCAGGTAAACTGTAAGGGTATGAATCATATTCCAGCATGTGAATTATACTTTACCAGTGTTGTACGTTGCAGATAAATACTGAGTGAAACTTTTTTTTCATAGAAATTTCCAACCATTAAAAATGGAATGGTTTCATGCTCATGGTAACAAATAGGTTTGTGAATTTTTTTGCTTAACACTTTTTTCCAGATTGGAATAACAGGAAAAATGATCTGGAAGCAACCTCGACACCAGTCAGGGAGAAACACATATCCTGTGTTCAGAGCTAACCTGATTTGAAATTGGAATCACAGAATCACAGAATGGTTAAGGGTTGGAAGGGACCTCTGGAGATCATCTAGTCCAACCCTCTGCCAAAGCAGGTTCACCTAGAGCATGTTGCACAGGGTTGCGTCCAGGTGGGTTTTGAATATCTCCAGAGAAAGAGACTCCGCAACCTCCCTGGGCAGCCTGTTCCAGTGCTCTGCCACCCTCAAAGTAAAGAAGTTCCTCTTCATATTCAGATGGAACTTCCCATGTTTCAGCTTGTGCCCGTTGCCCCTATTGTTCAGGCTCCCCGGGGATCATTGCTGCTACCTAAGAGAAATTATTCTACCTCTTGTGTATAAAATTTTCTACATATGGGTTACAAACTTCAATTCAAGATCAAAGAGAGAAGGGCTATGCTAGAAAATTGGAGAAAGTAAAGCAGCATCTAAAGAAGATTGTGCATGTTTCTAGGACAGGAACTAGGAAGTGTGATGTTAGCGCATGTAAATACACTTGTGTTAGCTTTAATTCATTTATTTCAAGTCCTGATGGCAATAAAGATTTGCTGAAGAGTTTTTCGAGATGGACTTCACAAGTCCTCCCAGGATGATTCATACCTGGGCTTTCGAGTCTCGGCTGGAATTTGGCAGGAGACGTTTACTGTAGTGGTAACTGAGACGAGCTACGTTCACAGACTCTGTGTATCTGATATCTTAGAGCAGAGAGGGAAAGAGCAGCCTGTCTGGAACTGACTAAATAAAATTAAGATTTATGAACTGAGTAATTTGGGAAGGGGTCACTTTGTATATATATTATGACTAGCAATGCTGAACTCCTACCCAAGGGCTTCAGAGTGTGTATAACTTCGTTCTCACTATGTGCACTGTTATTCCATCTTGATAGATGAAGACATGGAATCAGAAACATTTGATACGTCCAAGGCTGGCAAGTCTGTAGCAAAACACTGTGGAATGTCTGACAAGGCTTTCTTTTAAATCACAACAACAAACTTCACACAGCAGTTCATACACCTTCATTATATTTTTACTCACAAGATCTATCTGATTTATGTAGTTTATACCTGAGTCTTACCAGATGCATCAGATCAGAGCCATGCCAAAGTTTCTGTCAGGCCTCCAGATGTTTATCTCTTTGTGATTTTTCTCTTCACTGTCATCTCTTGTATCTTTTAAGTGTATTTTTTTTAATGAACACAAAAGGTGGCTGTCAACTGGATGGGACTAACACAAGCCTAAAAAGAGCTTAGCTGGCCAAAGCCATCCAAGCTGTGTGGTATGGGGCATTGCAGTGGTGAGTCACCTCAAACACAAAGAGCAGGGAAAAAACTGAAGATATGCAGGGGTTGATTTCTGTAATGTAAAGGGAAGTAATTCCTTAATATCAGCTTCATGCAGCATCTGCTAATCAATGTTTTTAGTTTTCTGTGACAAAAAGAGATTCCAGTCTAACACAAGTGACTTGCCTTGAAGTGGGACACTACAGAAACAGACATAAATTTTAAAAATAATTTTAAAGTACAACAAGAAAAGTCTTGTGGGATTTTTATCTTGGTGTAAATATTTCTTAGGCTATAAATGAAGTGTGTTTGGTTTTGGGGGAGACACAAATCCGTCAGCAGAAACAATAGGCAGAGGAGGATGTTTTGTCCTTGAATCGTTTGTGCTTTTCTATGACGAGCTATATTTAAAAGCCTTTAATAAGAAAAAAAAACCTGTTTATGTATTCACTTGATACCAGTGTCATTGATGAACTGTCAGCTGCTGTCCAAAGCCCTGGCTTTCATTATTGAGTTATTTAAATATGTGTATGTGAGTACTAGAAAGAATTGAGATTTGTCACGTTTATTGAGAGGAAAAAATATCTCAGGTTGGAACACATCTGTTTTTCAGTTCTCACTTCCACTTCAAAATCAAGGCTGTATTGTATTTACAAAGGACATCTCATCAGAAACTGCAGTACAGGTCCTACCTTCAGAGGCAAAATATACCTTTAGTTCCCAGGGATTTGGGCAAATAGATCTGCTGAGCTTTATTAAAGTTATCATTGAAAAGAAAAGTTGTCTGAAGAAGAAATGTTACTCTGCATCCAGTTGACCCTTGAGAGACAAGCTTCAGATTTTACTTGTGGCTGTGAGCAAATCCCTCGGGGCTTGCTCGTTAGCGGGTCTAAATCAGCATAGTGCCATTGGCTCTGGGGCGTACAGAGAGTCAATTTTAGTCACTGTGTTACTTCCATATGTACAAAATGGAATAACAATCTTCTAGTGTATAAGCTTGATGTGATGTTATATTCGTGGTTTGCTCATATGCTCTTAATCTCAGAAAAGAAATGTAGAAATTTGTGTGCAAAGTATCTGGCTTTCATATGTGGGAAGGAATCTGACAGAACCCTGTAGTCAGACAAACTCCCTCAAACTGGCAATGCTTAATGCTGGTATGAAGCAATAGTCCTGTTGAACAGATCAAAAGCTTGAGCTGTGCATTGCTTATTGGTCATTTCATTGACATGAAAGAATCTGTATTTTAGTGCTCAACTCCATACTGCAGTCAATTATTTCCCAGTCCCCCCATTTTTCTACTGTGTTTTTTTCAACTGTTGTTTCTTGTCAAACTAGACAATCTTTCTTGGATATATTAATATTTACTGCTGAATTCTAGTAGAATATAAATAATAAATGCTAATAAGGCATAGGTTTTCACAGAATCACAGAATCACAGAATGTTAGGGATTGGAAGGGACCTCAAAAGATCATCTAGTCCAATCCCCCTGCCGGGGCAGGATTGCCTAGACCATATCACACAGGAACGCGTCCAGGCGGGTTTTGAATGTCTCCAGAGAAGGAGACTCCACAACCTCTCTGGGCAGCCTGTTCCAGTGTTCAGTCACCCTCACCGTAAAGAAGTTTTTCCTCAAATTTAAGTGGAACCTCCTGTGTTCCAGCTTGCACCCATTGCCCCTTGTCCTGTCAAGGGATGTCACTGAGAAGAGCCTGGCTCCATCCTCTTGACACTTGCCCTTTACATATTTATAAACATTGATGAGGTCACCCCTCAGTCTCCTCTTCTCCAAGCTAAAGAGACCCAGCTCCCTCAGCCTCTCCTCATAAGGGAGATGTTCCACTCCCTTAATCATCTTCGTGGCTCTGCGCTGGACTCTCTCTAGCAGTTCCCTGTCCTTCTTGAACTGAGGGGCCCAGAACTGGACACAATATTCCAGATGCGGCCTCACCAGGGCAGAGTAGAGGGGGAGGAGAACCTCTCTTGACCTACTAACCACACCCCTCCTAATACACCCCAGGATGCCATTGGCCTTGGCCACAAGGGCACATTGCTGGCTCATGGTCATCCTGCTGTCCACTAGGACCCCCAGGTCCCTTTCCCCTACGCTGCTCTCCAACAGCTCTGCCCCCAACTTGTACTGGTACATGGGGTTGTTCTTGCCCAGATGCAGGACTCTACACTTGCCCTTGTTATATTTCATTAAATTTCTCCCCGCCCAACTCTCCAGCCTGTCCAGATCTCTCTGAATGGCTGCGCAGCCTTCCGTTGTGTCAGCCACTCCTCCCAGTTTTGTGTCATCAGCGAACTTGCTGACAGTGCACTCTAATCCCTCATCCAAGTCGTTAATGAATATATTGAATAGAACTGGTCCCAGAACCGACCCTTGCGGGACTCCGCTAGACACAGAGCTCCAACTGGACTCTGTCCCATTGACCACTACTCTCTGGCTTCTTTCCTTCAGCCAGTTCACAATCCACCTCACTACCCGATCATCCAGACCACACTTCCCCAGTTTAGCTGCGAGGATGCTGTGGGAGACCATGTCAAACGCTTTACTGAAATCGAGATAGACCACATCCACAGCTTTACCATCATCTATCCACCGGGTAACATCCTCATAAAAGGCTATCAAGTTGGTTGAGCAAGACTTCCTGTTGGTGAAGCCATGCTGAGTGCCCCTAATGATCCCCCTATCCTTGATGTGCCTAGAGACAGCACCAAGAACAAGTTGCTCCAAAACCTTTCCAGTTTTCTTCTATTCCCTACTTATTTTATTATTATTCTTTTCTTTATGATAAGCCATTTGTTGACTTCTTTTCTCTCCAGTTCTAAAGATATTGTTAGTCCATAGTTATTCTAAACTTTAGTTGTATTATTCATTAGTGTTCAGTGAAGGAACGGACAGTTGCACTTCCAGAAATAATTGTTTTCTAGTACTGCTCATAGGAGATTAAGGGCATCAACATCAGAGACATCTCTTGTGTGATTAGATCAAACTGGAGCTCCTTAGTCTGTGCAATTCTCTGTGTGAAACTGGCACAGATGAAGTTTGCCTGTTATTTCTATGGGAGCTATAATACGCAGTAATAGAATATTTGCCCTCTGGAAATTTAGTTGAGCAGTACAGACAAGTAGGACTGTCATTCCCCTCTAGCTCAGCTAAGGGCTGTTTGATAAGTAATAGAATTTTCTTTTAGACCCTTATCTTATTTTTTTCCAGACCAGATAGATAGATACAGGCAAGTTCACTAGACTTCCTAGTAGGTGACTTCTCAAAAATTGTTTTAGTTTAGTCATGAAGGATGCCACTTCAAACAGTCTTTTATTATTGTTACTAATCAAGACACCTACACATCCGCCATGGTAGCCGGAAGAAGAGTGTAATCTCAGGTGTATTAATGATTTCTTCCAGATATCTTCTCCTCAGTCTTCTATGATCTGTCAAGATTACAGTGAGGTTAGCACAGGTTGATACCTTCAGACTTACATCCTGTCAACATAATGAATTCTTAATGGCAAGAGCAGACAGAACAAGGATTTTTCTGTGGGAAAAAGAAATATTATAGAGCAGAAATATCACATGAATCAATTTACCTTTGCACATTTTTAATACAACATAAGAACACAAAACAAATTATGGACAAAAATGGTGTACTTCTGTAATTAAAAGTCCACCAAAGGTAATTTAGCCTGACTGTAAGAAATAGCTAGAACCCCAAATGTCTGTTACCTGTACTTTTAAAATACTTGCAGCTACCAGCCTTATTTGACAGTTTTTTGTATCAATCGCCGTTACACCTTTCTTTGAAATCTTTGAAGTATAGTAAGATTTTTTTTTATATATAACAATTTTTAGTTGTCATGATAAGTATTTTTTATGAATGGAGTGCGGAGGTAAAATATACTTTATGTTTCTCTGTCAAGATCCAACCTACGTAGGAATTTTCATTTCCATTAGTCAAATTCATGCTCCAAGGTCAAAACTTAGGAGAATGGTGAAGACCTGAATTTCATTAAAAGAAGAGCTGAGTGTATTTGTTAAAGCAAGTGTTCAACTAAAAGTCTATTCCATTAGCTTGCTACACTTCTTCTCTCGCCTACTCTGTAGAGAGAGGTACTGCAAAGATTTCAAAGGAGAGGTGGTAACAGCGATCAATACAGCACCTGTTAAGTAAAGCCAGAATGATGCAAGAATTTTAAAGCAAGAGGTCCTGTGCGTGTCATGGAAGGCCAAGAGCCACAAAGTATCTTTGGCTGTAAATATTTCCGCTTCTTTTTCCTAACAACTGTTTAGTGCTGTTTTATTTGTGTAAGTGACTGCTTGCTTGTCTGTGCCGCCACAGACCATGGTGGAATGACTGGGTAGTTTGTGGAGGCACGCGGGGTGTTTCTGTGCAAGTGCACAGAAACAGGCAATATAAAGTCTTCGCTTTTGTATTATCATGAATTTTATTTAGAAAATGAGGCAGAGGATGGCTTCAATATGATGCTCCAAAAGTGGAGATAAGCGCTGCAAAAGCTCAAACATATCTAAGTAACAGTTAAGTCTGTCTTATTGCTTAGTCCAAACTGCTAAATCTCTCTCTCTTCAAAAATGCTAGAAGAAAATCCAATCTATATGGATTGCTTCATCGGTTTGTTCATTTAGTAGAGTTATAAAGTATGGACTGTTGATAAGAGAAGTTAAAGATATGAGAAAGCTATTCTGATGAAGTGAAACTGGTTTAGGAATTTTGTTTATTGTACTTAAAACACCACTTCTTATTAGTCTCTTCAAAAGTTGTTTAGGCCTATTACAGGATGGAAATTTATTACCAATGTTGCCAAAAAACCCAGATGTCTTTAATAAATATTTGTTAGGTATTTGGAAGGGAAAACGTATATATTACATAAAATTTGACAAAGGATCAAACATTTTAAACAATATCTATTAGGGATAAATACTATTCCATTAACAGGCCCTGCTGGCTTGTTCCATGTCCTCAAAGGGGAGACTTAGATTTCTACCATTTTGATGTTAGTTCCTCATAATTTCTTAGAATTCAGGATAAATTGAAAGGAATCTGATGTGCCATTGCTTGAAAAGTGCAAATAGGAAGAACCAAATGTAAGTAGAAACTAGTTTTCTCAGTTCCAGTCCTGGGCAAAATAGTGGATGTCCGTGAGTGCTTTATTGGAAACAGAAGGAAAGAATAGGGTTCAAGAACAATTTGTCTGATAAAACTCTAAGAGAAGTTGGCCATGGAGACTCAGAGTTGAATTAAGGTGTTTCTAGTGGTGGCACAATAGACTCCAGAGGCAGGGTTCATAATTTTCAGTTACCTGGAAGAAAACTAAAAAAAACCACTCTCCAGGTAGGATTTGTAGATAACACATATTGGTATGGTAAACAGTGATTAAAATGTGCAGTTGTTTGTGTTAAAAAGTGTGTATATCTTTATAAAACCAAATACAAACTTGGATAAAGAATTTGAACTGTAGCTGCAAAAATTTGTATCCTGGAGGATAGCACTCTGAAAAGGCTATAGAGTTCATTGTTGAAAAATGGTGCAAAACAAGGCAAAATCATGAAATATTTATTCATACGTACATATAATACAAGTTTTGTATGATAATTCATATAACATTCACATAAACGCATGCACACATATGTATATATGTATAATATAGATGGCATATATACATATAAATATGTATGGATGCACGCATTACATATTACCATGTATTATATGCATGCATGTGGATGCATACACCATCATATAAATAAATATTTATATAGTATTGAATGTTTAAGTAGAGCAACAGTGAACAGAGGTGAAGTGATTTTGTCCATATAAGGTTAGTGGGGAAGGTAGCTTGGAAAGTAACTTGATGACAGTATACATCTTCATGGGGAAAAGTAACAAGTTACTGAAGAACTCCTGAATTAAATAAGCACTTTAATAGTGCTGTGTGTTTTAACATATACATAAATGTATTCCACAAAATCTGCTTGCTTCTACGCGTACCAGACAAAACTCAAGGTATAATCACGCACATTTAGATTGTAGGCATTTTAAAGAGAGCTCCCTCTACTGCATTAGCAAAGAAATAAAGACTTGATATGCAAAGAAAACCTTAAAAAATTATGACACGTGTATTACAGATGTATTTTTTTAACAAAACGGAATAGAGTTCCAGCACTAATCTTCTGCTGAACAGAATAATGGTAAAATTGCTTTCCCGCTGATATGCTTTAAAAAAAATTCAATGTGATTTAGTACCGAGCAGGACAGAATGTGAAATGTCTTTAATAAGCTTAGTTAATAACCTTCCCTATTCTTTGTTTAATCATGTTAGTAGTGATTTGGGCATTTAATTACATTTCCAAAGGTCTTAATGGGAGTAGCAATGTTAGCTTATTACCTTTAAATGAACCTGAAAAATACAGGCCATTACCTTCCTTGTGCAGCCTTATATTTCCGACAGGACATCAGTTTTAACAATTACATGTCTGCTAATTAATGCTATTTGCACTAGGATTGAGCATATTTATGAGAAACTTAATGAATCTTCCCTTTAACTATTAAGAGATTTTTCAGAGGTTCCTAAATCTACAAATGTGAAAGAAAACTAACCTAAACCCAAAGAGAGACAATATAATACGATGTCTTTTTATTCTCATGCAGTAATATTCATTCACCTAGCTGCAAGCTGCCAGGGGACAGATTTATCCCTGACGTAACTCCATCAAATTCAGGAACCAGCAGAGTTACACCAGCAATGAACTTGACCCTAGACTTTCTAAAACTGTACAAATCCTCAAAAACCCTTGATCTCCAGAAGGCATTTTACTCATCAGACCAACTTCTTCCCTGAGAGATACTAGGCAATTTTTAAAGTGTTTTGGTTTTTAGTTTTAGTCTTCGAGTCCAGCATGGGCAGTCTCTGGGAATTCAGAAGCTGTCTTGTGACTACCAAGCAAAAAGATATGTTCATGCAGTATGCAAGAGTAATGGAAACTTGTGCTGGCACAGTATCACGTATTCCACATTAAAATCAGTTCCCCTTAGCACTTAAATAAGGCTTTTGCTTTGTCTTAAATAGCTAATGATTAGGGAGCTCTTTAGAAATTTCAGTAGAATATGAACTGAAATTAATTTTATCCAAAATTTCATTCAGATTTGAACCGGACTTTTAGACTATGCATTTTTAGAGGTTCAGAAACATATAGGAGAAGCAATCTCCTTTCATTTGACTTATGCTCTGGAATCCTGTGCTTCTGCTTAGTGGTCAAAAATAGTGTCAAAATAAGCCATATTCTCACACTGTAGAAAGCTGAAGAGTTTAGCTAAGGTGGATATTTTGGGATATTTATCCAAGTAGAATCTTCTACATCCTGTAAGTTCTGTCATTGCTATAACCATGCTAGGCAACTCATACCGTCTTCTATATGCTAGGTTGGGGGTTGGCTGTATTCTGCTTCAACTTACAGACTTTAATATTTTTGTTATCAAAAAAAGGCAGTTGGGAAGCTTCAGGTCTTATACTTGGCTCTTTTGAATTCATCAGCTGAGCATTTGGTCCAACATACCTAAGAAGTAAACAGACATTTCGTACCCTCTGACTATGAAAAATGACTCTTTCATTAAACTCCCATCTAATGGTAGTCAGTAAGTAGAGCAATGTGGGCAGTACACCATGTGAAAGTTAGCTTACGGCCACAAGGTACGATAACAAGAGGAATGAATACCTATATATTATAATAGGTATTATAAGAAGGGATTGATTTTTTTTATATAAAATAGAATTTTAAATCAAGAAAAGGTCAGAAAGCTGTAGTTACACGGGGTCACAAATGGAATATTCTAACACTTACATATAAGCTGCTTTCAGACAGACTTGCCCTTTTCATTACTATGCTTCATGCTCTGTGTGTATATTTGATTGCAGTTCAGACATCATTCAAAATATGCAGGAGGAAATCTTGCACAATGTTGCTATCCTTTAATGAATCGCCTCTTCTTCTTTCGTGCCACACTCCCTTGATTAAGTTTACAATGACTTATTTCTGTGAAAGCAGAACATTGTCTTGCTTGGGAGCCCTTAGGGCAGCTGTTGAGGTGTGAATTCATGTTAAGGTAATGCCTGCAGAGAGCAGAGGAAAGAGGGAAAGAATTGAAGCTGTGGCACGTGCTTCCTAAAAGCAAAATGTAGTTGTAATTGGGACAAACTTTTCATCTTCCAACACTTATCTTCAGCAGCACAGAGCGCCTCACAGCATTTTATGCAATGTCTCTGTACAATATTATTGAGAAAATAGGGCAGTGCAAGATTTGAGATATGGGAGGAATCACAGCATTTCAGTACTTTCCACTTTTTCTCAGCTGGTTTGGGAGTTTGTCCCCCAAAGAAATGAAACAGGAATTTTATTGTGAAAGTGCAGGAAAAGAAGAAAAAAGTGTGCAATGTCTATGAAAATAATTTTGCTTGAAAGCAAATTTATAATAGTATGAAGTGTCACGAAAATTAGGTTTTGACTGATTTGGAAAGACAAGGGGAATGACAAGGTAAGCAAATCAAGTATTCGGTGTTGCTCATTTTCAGCTGCCTCTTTTGAAAAAATATTCCTTACTGTTTTAAGCACTGTGAAAACATAAGGATTTTATAGCTAATGGAAAATAAAACAATTTAAAGGGAATAGCAAACTGGAAAAATATCAGTCCCTCCAGACCAGTAAACATTCCAGTATCTCTTCAAGGAACTTGTTAATAACTTTGTGCCAAGTAATACTTCTAGTAGTTTTATATATAAATAGCAGGAGAGGAGCAGCTATAATACTTTTAACTCTTCCGTAATTTTGTGCAACATAAAATCTCTTCTTGAAGAAGCACTTCCACTTTGCAGGAGGCTGTTCCTCCCACTTTGACAATACTTTCTGATTCATTCATACAATATTCTTGAACACGAATATACCACAGTGTTCTGTCCTATTAAAGTGGTTTTCATGAAATGTAATTTTATAGCCTCTGCTCCTACTGCAACCCAGTTAAATGTTTTCAAAGGCTACCACTATGTCCACATCATGCAAGCAATCTATAGGAGTTTTGTTTCTGAATCAAGCTTAGCATTGAGAGGGGAATGTAGGTGGCTCAAAGGCTCGTTTTCGTACTTGGCCACAGTACAGAGGCAAGCAGTAGGCATCAGAGGACACTCTTTGCAACCCTTTGCAAGAAAGTCACAGATGAACTTAATTTTAAAACAGGCTGAGGTTTCAAGTTCTTTCCAAATAAACTGCAGAGCCAAATATAATGGTGTCTAGGAAACTGAAATGGCCATCGGTGCAATACTCTCAAAAGCAACATAGCTGCATATTAAAATCATTATAGACCTCTGGCTTAGCTTGTGGATTAATATATTGATTTATTTTACTTATATTTATTTTTTGCTTGTGTTCTGTACTTCATTTATCTCTCATTTCTCTACAGTCAGAGTTCTGGGTTGTGTTTTCTTGTTCTGTAGGGATATTTCATCCATTACTCTCCTTGTTCTGGGCCTCAAACATGCACATATGTGAAACATGTTTGCTAATGGTTAAGAGTACTTGAACCAATTCAAAGGCAAGGCATGATCTCACCAGTTGGTTATACATTTATGTGAGCTCCTGTGTAAAGAATCCTGTCTTCCGCTAAATATGAACATATCCCCTGGCCAGCTGGGTGTTAGGCTCATTTTTATGAGCTCTCTGGAGCAGCTTCTATATTAGATTAACCTCCAGCTACACGCTCTGTAGAGCCTCTGTTGATGTTGAGATAGACATGTTTCTAGCCTTTGAATGTAAATTAAACAAAAGCAAATGTTCAGAGAAGAGCCATTCCCTGAGAGTTAAATTTGTCACCCCAAATTACATTGTCATCTTACTTCTGACCAAGAAACAACTGCAGCAGATTAAGTCCCTTCCGATTCACCTCAATGATCACGGATAGCTGGCCTCACAATTTCAAAAACTTGTGTATGGCCATTCAGCCTTGAAGCTAGGGCCTGCCCGGACACTGGGACAGATGCATGCTGCTGCCACGCACCCATCTAAGCACACTGCCCTCAAGGAGCAGGACCGGGGCCTGGGAGAAGTACCATATCTCCAGCTATTTCTTTATGGGCAGCTCCTTAGACTGTCCGTAGGAAAGGTTGGTCTTGCCTGAGAGGGCTCTCCACCTCCCCATCAGTTATTCAAGCAGCAGGTCAGTGCAGTGGGTGATGCTGGGAGATGTCTCTTTGGGCAGAAAAAGGGAAACGGCTCTAACCATTAAATCTGAAATGCAAAAACTAAAATACCTTGGTTGTAGTACTCTTCCTTAGTTTCTCTTCCTTCCTGGCCATTTTTGTGATTTCATATCTGTTCCCTTTAAGCACCAAAGTATTGGCTTTTCTTGGGCGGGTGTGTTATATCTTAGAGATATGTGCACACCTCTTCTGTGCTCCATTCTTTCTCATTTTGAGCCCCCTAAATAGAACAAGGAGGCTGAGAAAGGTTTGGATGCTTACAAGTACAAAGTTGCTTTTAGTAAGAAATTATTGTAAAATAAACTGCCTTCTGTCAGGTAGCAGCAAGGTCTGACTGCACAAGGACATGCCCTTCTCACAGGGTGCACCCCCCGAGACTGAGCACCAGGCTGGTAGTGATGGGGCCGTCAACAGCACCAGGTGATGTGCTAGTGCCGGGGCCTGCCAAGGGAGTCTAAAGAAGCTGGAGCCAGAGGCAGGGCTGGAGTCAAGCTGCACTGTACGTGAGGCGGGGGTCGACCCAGAAGACCAGTTACCTACAGGGATGGCGATGGAGCTGGAGGCTGACCCTGCTCCGGCATCACTGGGGGAGGGACTGGTGGCCTCAGGGGGCTGAAATGGGGTCCTGCACCGTGGGCAGGGTGAGGGGAACCCCAGAGGGATTTGGCAGGGGTAGTCAGGGATATTGGCGCTCTCAGGCCCATCGCATCTCTTTTAAGCAAACTTCGTTAATTGCCATTGCTCATGATGGTTACACTCTGAATAAGCAGTGAGTTTTAGACAGAATGAGGCCAGTGGATGCACTAGTGTGAAGGTATTTGTGTTTGTAAATGAGAAGAGGGGGAAAGAGATGGCAAGCTATCAAGCGATGATTGTAAGGGAATAATAAAGGGAAAGAGACCACAGCAAACATGTGACAATTGCAGCTCAGGGACTCTTGTGCAGTCTGTGATTCCTGCCGTAGCAAGCAAAGAGCGCGCGAGGGAGGACGAGACAGCTGGCTGGGGCACAGTGAGAGGGAGGGAGGCAGATGACACTGTGGGATGCAAAATAAACAGCAAAACAAAGATGCTCAGAAAAGCAACCACTGCCAGAACAGGGAAGCCAGACTTTCCAGAAGACGCCTTGGCAGTGGTTGCCCAACGGCGGGGTGCAAGCTGGACAGAGCATCCTTCCACCTCCTCCAACTCGTTTGCCTCCAGTTCTGTCTACTCCTTCCCTTCTTCTTTCCCCCTCTGCTCTGGGGCTGTGCCATCACAGCTATTAGTTTTACTTTCTCTTCTGTTCCCAGTTCTGCTTCTGGCTTTCTGCATCTTGCATAATTCAGTGAAAACATTTGCGATAAAAATCAGCAAAAAGACTGAGCTTTCACTGGTATTGTACAATGATGGCTAGAGCAAATGCTCTGCAAACACTGTAGAAAGAAATATAAATACTGTAGCAAAAGGCTATAATTTTATCTGAAATGCCAAGTTCTATAATCGGCATAGTTTGGTTGTACTAAAAAGCTAAATGATAGACTAAGCTACTTCAGGAAGCTGTAAGTATCTACTTATGAGAAAGAGAAATGTTTGAGTTGTTTCACAAAAGTGTTGAGTAGAGGCATTGTCTAACACTCTGATGAGCACTAGAATGCAATAACATTTAATAACTAGCAAATTGTTTGAAAGTCTTTATAAAAATAAAATAAATTTCAAAACCAGAAAAACTTAGTATTTAAAAGATTAAATCTAGAAATTGTTTTTCTTATGTTATTGTGTGAAGCAGGAAAATAATACATCTACATTATTTTAGAAGCTCTTGTGAACAGCCACAACTATCTTAAAGAATTTTAAATATGGTTGCCTGGTGTTGGGAAGTTTGGTTGGTTTTTTTAATAGCATTTGCCACCAACTCATTTGAATGGAGATGAGATTTCATCTCCAAAAGAAGAGTTCTGCTCTGAGAATAGTCTGCTCCCTAAGTGAAACTCTACCAGCAATAAAGATGTTTTTGTTCCTGAAAGTGTTTATGCTAAGGATTTTGCTGGCATTGCTTTTTCACAGGAGGGTGTTAAGTGAGGGCGTTAAGTGAAAGTGAATTAGTTTAAGTGCACGAAAGCCTTGTTTAGATGTTCCTTTTGAGAGTTAAAGTACTGAGGAATTAAGACAGCTTTGTTTGTGAATGAGGGACTGCACCTTAGGGATTAATACATTTTTACTGATGCATTTTTATTTCGCGTGTTTAGTTAATTCAGCTTAACTTTCCTAACCATACTGGTGTAGGCAGATCTCAAGGGACATAGAAATGGAGCATGGCAGAGACCTATTCAACTGCATTCTCTAAGTGATGACAAGATGAAAGATGAGTTAATTGATTGCAGATTTTTATTTTTGGTATATTCGAAGAGGCATCTTCTCTATGGTTTTGTGTACACAAGCATGTTGAGGAACATTAAGTCAATTTAAATGAAAGAATTAATTCAGAACACATTAAATCACTTAGCCTGAAAAGCCCCCACTAAGGTCTCTCTAATTTTGAGTAACAGGGCATAGTGTGATGTGCTCTTCTAGCTACATGTAGCTTGACTTTCCTGGTTGTTTCTTTATATCTAAGCTCTAAATGTGTGACACAAATGTGTCTCACCAAAATCAATAAATATTTTGCTGTTGTCCTCCCTAATAAGAGTAGCAGACACTAGAAGTCCAGAAATGCAAGTAAATGTATTTATGTGAACTAATGTGGATTTTTTTTCTATTTAATCTTTAAAACTTTGGGCTCCTGGCAGGTTTGAAGTGTAGTCATTGATCAGGCAAATGTTTTCTTTCTTTCTGAACAATATTTCTTGTTTGAGAAACCCTGGGCAATACCACATTTTCACTTTGATATTTTGATGTTGCCATGCTGGCAGAATGGATTAAGGGACACCAAAATTGCTTCCAATAATCATGGTTGATGAGCAGCAAATTTGGACTGTTTTGTGGTTCAAGATTTCGTATGAGCCATTTGTTGGCTGTTGTCACACTTGCTTACCTTAGGCATCTAACTTGGGTACCTAAACTTCAAAGTCTGGTCTCTTGACTCCATGCACAGACAGAAATGATAAAAATAAGCTTTTTCAGAGAGCAGTTCAGAGAATATCTCTGTCTCTCTCGACTACACAAGAATCCAGGGATGATTACCTGTATGAATAGCCTCCTCCTCCTACAAAAATTTGTAGTTTTACAAATTACTGTTCTTCCAAAAAGTAAAGCCGAAAATCAGTCTTAAAAGCTGGTAATCAGCTTACCCACTAGGTCTGCTAATGACCATGTGCCTCACTCTTCACTGACAACATTGCAGTACCTAATTGAGATAGAGGTTATCATATTTGGTTAGGTACTGTGTGATCTTTGTCACTGGGCTTAGCATCAACTCTCAGCTTAGAGGGAGGCTTCTACAAAGAACTCAAAAATAATTATCTTTTAATTGTACAGCTACTTTCAGTTGTTCACTTAAATACTTGGTCTTCAAGCTGGAGAAACGTCTAAGGCTGCCAAATGGGCTGCAGCTGAGCACACACTGTTGTTTAGTTTAGCTTTCAACAGGAAGCGAGGAGCACAGTGTGAGATTAGCGGCTTGATTAGCTGTTTGATGTATAATGTATAAGCGTGACTCTGAGGATGTGGTCTCGTAGAGCACGGGACCGCTTGTTGAAAAGAATCATAATATTTCTGTATTGAACCTGCTTTAGCAACTTCAAAAACTCCCTACTTGCTGCAAAAACATTAGTTCTTTACACACTGTATAATTCACTGTTAATAAATTCATATCCATCATATGCTGATCAGACCACTTATGTGGTAGTGGACTTGGAGAATTTGCAAGGGTTTTTTTCAGTAAAGAAATTCAAGAATGTAAATGGTTTTATGAGAATTTCAAGTATTAGGAGGGTATTTCATATTTCAATAATTTCAAAGATAAGTTTCAGTGCTGGTGTGTTGGAGACCTCCAGGTACTGCATGACAGCAGCTGGGCAGTTGTTCGGTGACTGAAATGCCTCTCTACAAGGGACAGTTTGAGCAAAGAATGCACATCAGCAGATGAAACATGGCTGCTTTCTGTTCAAGTTTGACAATTTGGCTTCAAAAACTACTAGTGCTACTGAAGTCATTATGACAGTATTATCCAGAAGGAAATTAGCTACAAGACAGGGAATTGACTTGTGTTCTGCCTCTTCATGTCACATGTCTTCATAAACTCTTAAGAAGTGTAAAAACCACTCTGTGATTCATTTTTGTAATCTGTTAATAGAGGGAATAGTAGGTTTACCTGCTTCTCTTGGTCACTGAGAGATGTGATAAGTGTCAGTAATGCATGTTAAGATCCTCGAATGGGAAGGAGGTCTTAGAGCGGTGCCTGATGTTATTGTTTAATGAGTTTGCTGAAGCCTCCCCTAAAGGAACCTGATCCCCTTCCCCTTCCCACCTGCCATTCTGGTTTCCACCACACGTGACAGATGATGCTTAATGTTGTATACGTTCCTTATATGCAGCATACCCAGAAATTAACCTTGTCTAAATCGCTTATGACAGAAAATGTTAAAATATCACTCAGTTATGCACACTTGCTTTCCAGTACTGCTTTCATTCCTTCTCCTTTAGTCTTATTAGGTGCTTCTAAAAATACCATTTGCACTTTTACTGATTGGTAGCTTAGACTTTTGCCTTTTCCTTTTCAAGAGCTAGAGGACAATTACAACACATGTTCTTCTGTAGTTAAGAATGAACAGAAAGTCCATTAAAGCCCTCCTCTATACAAAATTTACTACAGTGCTATTTTTGGATATCTATTTTTTAAAGTTTTTGGCATAAGCTATTTAAAGAATTGTAACAGTTCTCAGCATTTGACTTCAACTTTTACAGTGGTTGTAAAGCTGATGGAAAACTGGCACTAGTTCTTTTTCGTGCCATTATTCCACCACAGCATTGCCATTCTCAGAATCTCATCATCAGTCTGGACACTGATACGAGCTTTTTGCTCAGTAACGAAAATAAATTGACTAATCAAAAATTGAAAGCCAAATTGTATATACTAAGCAGAAAGCTAGTGAAGTTACCTTGATGTTACACTGAAGGCAGAATTTAGGTTGTCCCTGTCTTTCAATCTGTAAATGGTGTTGCCATGATAAAAGACTTGCTTACTGAAGTATTTTTCATACATGAAGATTAAGGAAGATTAAAAAATTCTTCCAAAATTGCTTGAACCAAGCAGTGAGATTTACTGATGTGCAGAAAGTTTAACCTAATATAGGCAAATATGTTCTCCCTGCCATTAAAGAGGGAATCCAAGCAATTGGACCTTTTGAGATTAAAAACCATTTTCTGGGAACGTGAAGTGCTTGTGGCTACGATACAAGATTGGGCTACTGTAGAATAATCCAGATGTCAGAAGGGTGGGGAAAGGGTTTCCTTACCACAACTGAATATGTGCAAGATGATGAGGATGACTTTAAAAATAAAGTCATAGCTAGTATAGAGATAAATGAACTCAATCTTTCATATAACTGAGGTTTATTTTACAAATTGAAATAAAAAATCCATCCCTTCAATATGAATTAAAAGTGTGGTGCTGTGCTCTTAGAAGCACATCTCCAGCTCTTCCTTTGCTTTTGTATTTCCAAGACCTTGGGTCTTGGAACCATATTAGAAGTGGGATATCTGTGACACAGAAAACAGAAGCAAACTACCCTCTTCCTCAATTTTAGTGCAAATTAAAAACTGGACAAGCAAGAGAGTTTACCTAAAGTTATAAGAGAATACAAATAGAAAGGTTACTAAAAGTTTCTGGATAATACATAATTGTAAATCACTGTAACTACGAAGAAGCAATATGTAAAGAGTTTATAGATGATGGTATAATTGGCATATACAATGATTATTGTAGGAAAAATAATAGGGACATATAGGGCACAGCAAACGTAAGACTGAAGAAAGATATGATCCAGAGTGAGGTTGGGCAAAGCAGTAAGAAAATAGAGTTAAAGTAGTATTGCTACAGGATCAAGGAAAAATAGAGAATTAAAATTAAATCAGAGCAAGGAAGAGGGGTTCACAAAACCCTTTTCTTGGCCAGAACCATGGAAAATGGAAGCACAAAGAATGTATTTTGCTTAAATGCAGTTTGTGATCTTGTGCCAGGATTGCTTTGCTTTCAGTGATGGAGCTGAGAGAAAGTGACAGTTGTGGCTTATGTGGTGAGATCTACCAGGCAGCACATTTTTCAGGATGAAAAATGGCACAAACCCAGGACTGGTATCACAGGAAACACGATGAGTGTGAAACAGCACTGGTAGATGCATTAGCCACTATCAGTACTGCACCCATTTCCCCTTTCTGCAGACAAAATAAAAGCAGAATACTAAACTTTGAGAAAAGCGATGTCAGTGAAAACAAAGCTCAATTAGGTTAAAGGTAGGAGCAATAGTATTAGTAATAAGTAGTATTCATAGCAATAGTAAGTAGTATTAATAGCAATAATAATGGCAATAATAACTTCTAAATGCATCTGTACATATTTATTGTGTTTTCATTTTTGAAAGAAATGGCAAAAAAGGGCAAACCTGCATTTATTGACCTGCCATCTAGATACTTTGTCACTCATATATCATCTAAAAAAAAGCCCACAAAGAGAAGGAGACTTTTTAGGAGGAAGTGTCGCACAGACCTTGTCAGGAGTTTTATGATGAAGGCTAATTACCCTTTCCTTTCTTTATTTTGTGGCACTAAAATCTGGCACTATACTTGCCTTTTCTTCCAAAAGCCTAATGAATATTTCATTATATTCCTTTGAGGCTTAGTGACGACAGCAACAAAGCACCTTCCCCATCCCCTGTGACCTTTGTCGCCTGACTGCCGCACAGTCTGGCGTGCCCATTCGGAGGGATGCGAAGCGAGGACTTGCTGATGTAGCGCATCCAGCAGAACAGTATGTGCACATACTGCCGGACAGTATGTACTCACATTTTCTGTGTCTGAGACAGACAGGATTGGCTTTTTGTTTGCAGGAGCTTTGAGTAAATTAAAATGAGGTATTTTCTACTGTTGTCGTATGTTGCTCACAGCCCTTTCTTTCTAAGCTCCTCTCTTCAGGCTTATTTATTTTTCTGTATAGTTATATGGTTACATTTGCCTTACCCAAGTGACTGTTGAACCCATGGTCCAGTTTTGTTTATTCCTTTGGGTCAAGCTCCTTTACACTTCTGCCAGCAGCCTGGCACTGTATCCCTTGCTGTAAGGGAAGGAGTGAAATACACGGGGTAGTCTGGCAATGGGAACTCAAAGGCTGGATGTTTGAAGTCAGTTGTTGGTGTAGTCTCTCTCTATGTATACCTTTAGGCATGTCACTTAACTTTTCTGCATTTTTGTTTCCTCTCCTTTAAAGAATTGTGTCTAATATCCTCCAGGAATACTGTGTAAAGTAAATAATTCTGTATATGTTCATTTATATAGTCATTGGCAGACTGGAAATGCTCATAAATGGTTCGTGTTTGTTGAGTACTGACTGAAGCCATTAGAAAAACAGCAAAAATACTGCATTTCCAACACAGCCCTTCCCTGCCATATGTATTTATTCTTATGTAGATTTTGGCAAGAGGGTTTCCTTGTAGCTGCAATGCATGAGCAAACCAGAATCTGTTATATATTTCAGTCTTGGGTCAAATCAAACAAAATGGAAAAAAACAGACTCCCATTTTTTACAAGAAATGTTAAGCTCCATATATTTTCTTTAAAGATTTTTGAACTGTTCAAGCATGGAGATTACATTACTTCTCTGGCATTTTTTTGGTGACTCCTGTGTTTAAAATTATTGCTTAAGCATAAGTATAGCTTAAGCATCTTCCCTTGATTTTGGCAGTATGCAGCCTATTGCTCCCATTCTTGACTGCAGTAAACAATTAATTTATAGAATAAATTATAGAAAATAAATACACTACAGCAAGCTGAAGTTTATAGAGCCTTTTGAATAGTTTTAGTAAGATTGTGTTACTAGAAGGTTAATGCAATTGCCAGAAATGTAATTACAGATTGCTAGGAGGTCAAGAAAAACAATTAATACCTCCAAAATGATGGCTTAGGGTTGAAGAGTTCGTATGAACCACTTAGTCCTGCTAATGTCGGTTCAGAGAATTATATCCCAGAAGACTGCTTTTTTCTTAATGGCTTCTCTCCCTGTTACAGAAGCTGATTTCCTTTCTCCTTATCCTTCTCCACATACTGGAAGCTCTCAGAGGACCTCTCACATATTATAATACCCATTTATTAGGCTCCTGGGGCCCCATGGGGCAGACTTTCATTTTCTGTCCTGTCACCCAGGATCACAGAATCACAGAATGGTTGGGGTTGGAAGGGACCTCTGGAGATCATCTAGTCCAACCCCCTGCTAAAGCAGGTTCACCTAGAGCACGTTGCACGTGGTCGTGCCCAGGTGGGTTTTGAATATCTCCAGAGAAGGAGACTCCACAACCTCCCTGGGCAGCCTGTTCCAGTGCTCTGTCACCCTCAAAGTAAAGAAGTTCCTCCTCATATTCAGATGGAATTTCCTATGTTTCAGTTTGTGCCTGTTGCCCCTTGTCCTGTTGCTGGGCACCACTGAGAAGAGTCTGGCCCCCTCCTCTTGACACCCACCCCTAAGGTATTTGCAAGTATTGATAATATCCCCTCTCAGTCTTCTCTTCTCCAGCCTAAACAGACCCAGCGCTCTCAGCCTTTCCTTGTAAGAGAGATGCTCCAGTCATCTGAGGACGGATCAATGCTAGCAATTGGACTTGCTTTCAGGCTTAAAACAGTAGCGAAAGTAGGTTCAGCAGTCATAACCCCATCTGTGCAAGTCTCTGGGCAATGCATCCAACCTTCTGCCCCACATCTGGGTGCAGGAGAGCATACTGCGCTCCTCCCTCCGTCGTGCCTTGCCGGGCATGGATCGTCTAGTGTCAGACTTAGCCAGGCTTTTCTCTGAGATATTTTTATTTTGAGTTCAATCCTCCACGTAGCATTCAACTTCAGCACTTACAGCCAACACTAGCAAGGCAGCTGAAATGTCACAGGCACGGGAGTGACTGTGAGTGGGGGGACTCACCCCTGTTCCACCCACCTGCTGGCAGCTGTGGCATCACAACTCAGGGAGAAGATGCCACAGTGAAGGGTCAGGGAGAAGCTGTGATGCCCTACTAGAAACAGCAGTGCCAGAATCGCTGCTGGAGAGAGGGAGATTGAAGCTTATTGCAGAGTTAAAATGTTTTTTTAGACTTTCTGTTAACGTTGTGCCTGCCTGTGGCTGTGAATCTATACATCTCTGGGTTGAATCCTTAAACTCTTATAAAAGTTTGGAACCAATGAAACATTTTATAAACTTCCACAGAATAAACAAGGCTGGAGAATAGTGGAACCAGTTTCTGAGATAAAAAAAGGATATCTTATGGGACCAAAACTTCTGCAGAGTGTTTCCACTATACTCAGCTTGTGGATTGCCATTGTCACTTGACCTTCACTGACACCCCAGCACTCCTGCAATGAGTTTTAGCTTGTCTCTTTATTAGGGTTAATAATACATCCATCATGTGTGGTACGATAAGGCAGATACTGATGCACACCCACGAAGCAGATCATTAATCAGGCTCTTCTATGGCCAAAGACATCAGGCGATGAGAACAGGGGAATGGAAAATCCCTCTTTGGGACACATATGTGTTTGTTGTGGTAAAAGACCTGCTTCATTCTCCTGCATCAGTCTTTGAATGGGGGTGAATGTCAGGGACATCCCAGCTGCTTGTTGGGATTGACACTTGTTTCATTTTCTGTTGGTTTTGGTCTGCCAGCATGGCTCCATGCCTTTCCAAATACAAAGTGAAAAAAGAAGTAACATAGACATACACACTGGTGAAGGTTTACAGGATGTTATTGCAGCTGTAAATTTTTGGAGTCATTTAACTAGAGAGTTATTAGTGAAGTGTTTAGTTCAAGAACTTGATACGAGCAACTACTGTGTTTCTAAAGCTGACAATAATGATACTGTCACTGAGAGGGTGCAAAAAGCAAGTGACTATGGGTCTTGGCAGGAGATCAGAAAGGTGACCTCGGCAGCAGAAATGTTGCTGAGTCTGTGCTGGAGCAAAATGCACAGAACTGAACTCTTCTCTGCAGCAATAACTGTACCCATGCATGGGCTTGCACTGGCCATCAGGTAGGTGTAGAAAGGAATACCTGTGACCATATGCACTTGTGTCCTCCTCTTCATGCATATAAAGTGCACTGTACACCCACAGAGAAATCCATCAAAAAGAAAGACCTTGTATTTCTCAGTAAACTGCGAAACTCATGGGCTTTAAACAGGCAATGCTTAACATGGTATGGAAATTTTCTCTTTACTGTTTTCCCCTGAGAATAGTTAAAGTCAGAAGAGCATTCTAGTTCCACATACTTCAGACTTAAGTTATTTGAAAGTTGATATCATCATCATCAAATATATTCAGTTCAATCAATAGCTTCTGTCTGTCTTTCCAACTATTGTTTTACGGCATTTTTTACTCTCATGATCAACTACCAGTATCATTTCTGTTGCAACAAAACTTAGAGTCTCTACAATAATGACAACACAGATGTATTTTGTCTGTCTCCGCTCCATGTTGGGTTTTTGGCCATTCTTATGTGGGGTGAATATCAGCACTTGGGCTTGGTTCTGCACCAGCCACATCCTGGAAACATTATGAAACCTCTTGATGCTTTCAAGACAGGGAGAAAGTGCTGATCATTCATTTAATTTCAGTTTTCATTTTGGGGAGGCCATTAAAGGTAATACAGTCTTGAGTCTTCCTGACACACCACATTAAGATAAAATACTTACAGTGGAGCTCAACACCTCGTGGAAAACTTCCTCAAAACATTCCTCTTGGAATCAGCATGAGCTCTACAGTCTGTCTTGTCTATTCCCATCCTCTTGCTTCTTTGTGTCTTTGGGATTTTTTTTTTTATTCCATCAATAAGTTCTCCAGGAAACAAAACTTCATCCTTAGCACTCATTTGATCATGACTTACCATTTTCAGAATCATAGTTTCTACCAATTAAGACATTTAAGACAAATGTAATTTAAAAGGAGAAAGTAATAAATAGATAAACTAGGTCCTGAAGACACCAACCCTGTATGATCAGCTATGAAGAATTTTGGGGAAAACGAAACAGGATAGATTAAGCAACCAACATCTTCAACAACTATCTTGTACCGTCTATATTTGACACCAGTTTTTTAACCTGTAAAAAGAATTTTTTAGTTACCTCAGAATTCTTTAATTCCACAAAAGAAGATTAGATCCTGTTTTCTCTTGAGTAATGTAAGAACAGACTACTTCTTTGCTGGAACATAAAGCTGGCTTGAAAAAAATTGGCTTATTTTACTATACTGAGAAAATTATCAGCTTACAAAAGTCCAAGCCATGGTAAAGAATACTATGTGTTTTCAATGTGTATAAAAAACATTAGTCAGTATGTACATAGGCAACAGTTCATCTTTCATTTTTAGGGAAATTTTAAGGGAGAAGTTTTGAAATATAAATGTAAAAAGCCTATAAATCTTATTGACTAATGCTTGTATTGACTGACTAATTTTAAATTATCTCATTGAAATATGCTTAATCATCATCTAGTACGTATAACACAGCTATACAAATACTGTGATGAGCTTGTTGGGACATTTTCCGAATGCATCTCAGCTCTGCTAGTAGTCTTATTTGTGCATATGTACAGTGTGATGGAGATGGATGCAAGTGCTGTTGTCAGATAAACTTGCTTGCTTACTTAAACTAGAGGCCAGGAGCTTCTTTATCATTTTTGAGAAATACGTGAGCTATTGAATAAATGCTTTTCTGTCAAGGTATTTAGATTGTTAATTTAAAAATCACACCACACTGACCAAAGGAGTCTAAACCAAAAAAGAAAACCCAAAGCTCCTGAGCCCTGGGACTCATGCCATGTGAGTGAGAACTTTATAGCTGCTTCAGTATGCTGTGAACTTCTACTAGCTGTACTGGAAAAATGCTAAATATCTGAAAAAGCAAGCCTTCTTGCTGTGGTAATGTGTCAGAAATCTCTGGCCAGAATCCCACTGAGATTGTCGTGTACTTTTGCTGTGACAAATGAGTTTATGAAAGTTTCTAGGAAATCTGTTCTTACTCACCTCTTGCTTTTGAAAAATCGTTTTGATTATATTTGCACTTAGAGATGCATAAGCTTGTCTCTTCCTCATTCGCTTGCCGCCTTCTAAACACTTTTTATGCAATGTGGGATTTTAAGAACTTGGATCTATCTAATTTTGAATATTTTTGAATGTTGAGGGTTTTTTGAGAATTTAAGTTGAACTCAGTATTTGCATTCAGTTTGGAAAAGAGCATGCAAAAGAGAGCAGCAAAGGAAAAATAGCAAAATTCTGATGAAGAAACTAATGAAGGAACACAACACAGAACTGGATGGACATCAAGCTCATGTTTGAAGTCCTGATGCACTGCAGGGACTCTCATATTTCTGTCCAGGGTTCCTTAGACTACACACCTTCTCAGAAGCTGCACATCTATTCTGCTTGCATACAAGTCAGATACATTTGACACATGTCCAATTTCTCAAATCCAGGGCTAGGGACACAGGAGATCCACCCAGTATATCTGAGGCATCAAGCCTAGAATTAATCACCACAGCACCTGTGTGCAACCTGAATGGTTACTTCCATCCAGAAATCCCAGAAATTACTGAAAAAAGAGCTTCAGGTGTCTGAGCTCTTGTAGCTACCACTTATCTGTACATTCTAGACCTGTTTATAAAGAATTTACATACACCTAATTTGGCAGTAAAATGTTAGTTTGGATTTCTTAAAATTCATAAGAACTTTTGAAAAATTTTTGTAAGAGTTTGTGCCTGGTGTCTTTGATTCTAGAAATGTTTTAAGAAGAGCACAGCAGTTACCTTATTATTTTACCCAGCTATGTCCTTTGCTAATGATATATGGCCATGTATAATGTATGGTATTATATCACAGAAAATATGGTCAAAAGGGGCACTGACGATCATCTAGTCCATTATTCTGTCCCCAGGCAAGTTCAACAAAATTATTTTTTATGGTCTATTTTATATGTAGCTGATTAAATTATTTTCTTATGGTATTTGAATGGAAAGCTTATGTTCAGAATCCTGAAGTCCAAAATTTTGAAAGCCCAGTGACTAGACTTGTATGAAATTCGCTTCAGTATACGTCATATCCCATCCTTCCCCACACTGAGAAGCAGGTCGTTTCCTCTGGCTTTTCACTGTGACAATATCAAGGCAAATCTAGAAACGTACAGCACATGAGGAGAGAGTGCTTCAAGATGGAGACCTTCCTCCTCTGGCTTGCCGCTCTCTCCTCCTCTTCCAGGCTTTTATCCTCCTAGCCTCAAAAAATAGTGTAGCACTCACGTCTTTTTTATTTGAATCTGTTTAATTTTGGCCTTCGTGTTTTGGAGGAAGTACCTGTTAAATTGTCTGCAAAATAGAGTGGTCCAGAAAATTTGATCTCATAATATTTACATGAAGTAGCATTGTAATAATAACACTAGCTGGTGTTAAAAGAGGAATAGAAGGTTTTTAATCAGGTACAGCAGGAAAAGTTTTATGACAGATCAAGGAAAACTTCTGTAATAATAATCAAGCAACCTGGAAACTTTCCTGTTGTTAGCCAAGTGTGATATATGAGGGACAGTAATTTTTAAGTTTGGTGTTTTAACAGGGCTTTGTTTTCTATATTTACATATTTGTGAAAATAAACAAAGGGTTAAAATATATGAAGAATAAACAGAGAACAGTGATGTTTCAGAGAGGATTTGATGTCAATGATATAATGCAGTAATGAAAACACCTAGGCAACATAAAAGCCAGTGGTGCCAAGTTGCTGATAAATTAGACCTTGTAGATCTTGCTTCACTCACAAGTGACTTGACCTCATGTGCTTTTGCATTATAATGCATATATTAAAGTTCCGAAATTACTTTGGGGATAATTAACATTAAAGGAGGAGTCAAAACCTCGGGTTTAGGGCGAAAAATCTCAGAAAAAACTTTGGTTTATTTCTAAATTTATCAGCTGTATCAGCATGCAAATGCTGCAAAGGAACAACTAACTGAGTATTCATTTCTTTCTAAAAAGTTTGTTTTCAAACAGTCTTTCATTTCTTTAACAAAATCCAGGATTTGTATTGACAGGATGGTGGTGTTTCGATCATAGAAAAATGTTTTATATAGCTGTTGCATGATAATTTTCAACTGGGGCTATGAAGTGAGTGATCCCACATCTTCTTTTCATGCATGTGCATTGAGTCATCTTGACTTGGTTTATTTCAGACATAAGGCAATTGATCTTTCCTTGGGCATATTCAAAGATGGATCTGACCCTTATGGAGCACCTACTATAGCCACAACCATTTACTCTGTTTCCAGCAGTGAGAAGAATTTTCTAACATTTTTCCAAAGGCAGAAACAAAGTATGTGCTTTTCTGTTATGGAGATTATGAGAGACAAATAGTGCTTTCCAAAATGTGTTTGTTCACCTCTGTGGAGCTGTAACACGCCTGGCCCTGTGGTTCTGTCACACTGACCTTCCTAGTTTTAAAGTTCCTCACCACACAAGGAACTTCTCTGGCTATTTATACAGAGGCCTGTCATCATCAGTGTGTGAATGCCATTCACCAGTACAACTTGATATTAAGCCAATGGGACAGGGAAGAATTCTTCCCATTTTACAGAGCTTCACAGAGGGTTTAACCCAAGAAGACATGAAAAGCTCATTTCAAACAGATACTAAGTTTAGATCAGCCAGTTCGAAATCCAATTACTTGAAAGACGAAACCATTCTTCTCTTACTGCTTTTTTAGATTATAAACCAAAATATATCACTTGTGGTGGCCTAATAGCTCAAATAAAAGCTGAAAAAGGTAGCCATATTCAGCTAAATGTCACTGCAAGCAGCAGGCAAGTGAAGTCAGTGCTCACGCAGCTTCTAACACAAGTTTCCAGCATTTGCTTCTACAGCTACAATAGTAAAATTGCTTTGACATACACTGTTTGTGCAGTATGCCTGAGTACTTAGCTTCTGGACTGAAGTTCTCCTTTCTTGAAATCTGTTCAAAAGCTAATATATAAAGATTTTTTGTGTGTCATGTTTCTTTGGCATTGGCAGGTTTTTTTCTTCAAGGAAGGAGAGAGACATTGCTGTGATAGCTTTAAGATAATTTTTTAATTGTGTTAGAAAAGTTGGATTGCAATCTCTTTGGTTTTGATTAGGTTATTATGGAAAGGAAATACAGTCCTCTGGGTTTTTTTCCTTAATTCTCAGGGCCTAATTCTGATTTTTCTCTACGGGTAAAATCAGTCTCAGTGGATTTAATTCTATCGCTGTATTAACATAAGTGCTACTAATATTGGGCCTAGGGGTGACTTTACCAGAGGGAATTAGTTTTTGTGGTCTTTTTCCCAGTCTTCTGAAAATTCTGATTTGACTTTTAACAGTGTACTTACCTGTATCACCTTAATGAGAAAAATTTTATCAGAGTATAAATTGCTTTTGCAGTAAAAATGTCTATAATCCATCAGAAGCAACTTTAGGCATGCACTTTTCTCTTTCAATGTTGTACATACTTCAGTCAGTATAAATTTCAGAGAAACAGTTTAAATGTTGACATTATCAGAAGGATGGGCTTCAGCTCAAGTTTAAGATACTTTATTGACATCCATGTAATTGTCTGGAGACACACTAAGCACTTCATTCAGTTGCCTAAAATACAGGTATCTAGTGACATTTGAAATGTCCTAGAGTATCTTAAATATCTGTGTTCCATTGATAGGAATGACTCATGATCTCTAGGAGATTTTCAGCCTTCTGGTGCAGTAGCTGGAGGCTGAACATGCTGTAGGGTACCTTACATGACACTAGCAACAGAATTGCATCCAGGTGGTTAAGCTCACCATGCAGACCTTGTCATACATACTCAATCAGCCTGAAGATCAATTGAGTTCACCCGAAAGTCTACTTCACAGGTGGAAGTTATCTAAATATAAGCATCTAGTGCCATTTGAGAAACCTGAGGATATCCAGTCCATCAACATGGCATTCACATGGGGGTCCTTCAGCACAAGAATGAGCTTTGATCTCTTGCGTGTCTAACAAATTGGGACACATTTACAGTAACTGAGGTGCCATTGGTTTTTTTACTGTGTATTTATTGCCATCTAACCATAACATCTGGATCATGCCTATATCTTCTGATCTCGGTTGTATAATTCAAGATCTTGATAGTTTATTTTTAAATTATGGATCTAACATGTCTCTCTCTGACATACACAGAAAAGCCCCAAATTGAAATCTGAATAGATAAGAAAAATTCTGTCCCAAGGTATATCTTTCGTTGAGTCATGTTTGAACTGCCTGCCAAAAAATCTTTAAATTAAAATGATTTAAGAAAATGGCTAGAAGGAGTATTTTAAATCTATATCAAATATGAAAGATCATGATTAATAATAATAACAATAATCAGACATATAACTTGCAATACAGATGTCTGCATATGAATGGTTGAGAGTCTTTACAGTCAGTAGAGAGACCCTTTTCTATAATGCTTTTACACTGGCACAGGATTTAAAAGAACAGGCAGAAGAAAATAAGCAAATTTACTAAAGATAAATGTATCAATGGATATTAAACACAAAAATACTACACCTAGTGCTGGAAGTCCCTATCCTGTGCTACAGTCTAAGGAAGTATTCTGCATGCTCTCCCATTCTTATACCCTTATCTATACTGCTATTACTGAAAGCTTTCAGACACAAAGGGCAGATGGACTGTGGCTGGGACATGCCTTTGCTGTTATGCACAACACAGTTCATTTCCTAATTCCTAATTTAAAATCTAAAACTTGCTAAACTTGTCTCATCCTAAAAGTACCTGTTCTTTGGGGGACCACAGGCAGCTAACCAAGCTGCAGATGTCTGTGTTACAGTTGCCTAAAAGTGAACCCTCTACCTCATGTTTCAAACATGAAGAGAAAAAAGCCAGCTAAAATATGACTTAAAAATAATTGAATTGAGCTATAGTTTAACTTGTGGCAATAAAGAGCAAAACAGCTGCTAATGAAGAGTGAAGGTTACCTGAATAATCGGTGAATCCTACATTTTTGCATGCATAGAACAGGATGCTTATTGATTAGTATATTTTCTGTAGCAAAAATATATTCCTTGGCAAAAGTATTATACTTTATTGTAAGAAATATCTTTAGAACTCACCAAATTATGGTTTGCATCAGTAATATAATAACCATATATGAGATATCATGATTTTCTGAGAAGTTGAATTGCTAAATAAACAAGTCAATCAGGAGGGTTCCCTAATCCAACAACTGTTATGAGTCTCACACCATGCAAATAACTCTGCAACTCACCAGGGAGTCTTCTCTTTGTAGGATCCATGTTTCTTTCTTTCTGGAGAAAACTTTAAACTTTCTTGTCCTGAATAAGATTGTAAAGAATTCTCATTTGCTGTAGATTTGGCATTATGGATAATGTGGAAATAATTCGTTATTGTCATTAAGCTATTTTGCATCTCAGACTGAGGGAAAATCCTAAATTGCCTAGTAGGGCGGAAGGAATTTCTACCCTGGAGGACATTCTTGGAGTGGGAAGAGGGAGCATCAGTTTCTGCTAGAACAGAAACAGGTAAATGAATAAGGTTGAGTGGAACCAAACCAGGTCATGGAGGATGTTAGCCACAATTGCATAGCCAAGAGCTGCTCAGCCTGGGCCATTTCTGGCCTTGCACAGAACCAAAACAGCTGCTGTCTCTGAAAGAAGAGGGTCGGATAATTACTGATATTAAGCAGCGCACGGTTTAAAGGATTGCTAGATCAGATTGCTAGATCAACAGCTGGATAAACATGAGCCAGCAGTGTGCCCAGGTGGCCAAGAAGGCCAATGGCATCCTGGCCTCTATTAGGAATAGTGTAGCCAGCTGGCCTAGGGAAGTGATCGTCCCTCTGTACTCGGCACTGGTGAGGCTGCACCTTGAATACTGTGTCCAGTTCTGGGCCCCGCACTTCAAGAAAGATGTTGAGGTGTTGGAGCAAGTCCAGAGGAGGGTGACCAAGCTGGTGAAGGGTCTGGAGGGTCTGACCTACGAGGAACAGCTGAGGGAGCTGGGGTTGTTTAGCCTGGAGAAGAGGAGGCTCAGAGGTGACCTTATTGCAGTCTACAACTACCTGAAGGGAGGTTGTAGTGAAGTGGGAGTCGGCCTCTTCTCCCAGGCAACTAGCGATAGGACAAGAGGACACAGCCTCAAGCTTCGCCAGGGGAGGTTCGGGTTGGACATTAGAAAGCATTTCTTCTCAGAAAGGGTCATTAGCCATTGGAAGGGGCTGCCCAGGGAGGTGGTGGAGTCACCATCTCTGGATGTGTTTAAGAAAAGCCTGGACATGGCACTTAGTGCCATGGTCTAGTTGACATGGTGGTGTCAGGGCAATGGTTGGACTCGATGATCCCAGAGGTCTCTTCCAACCTGATTGATTCTGTGATTCTGTGATTTTATACATAGGCTCCAGAAGACCACCTACCTACATGATTTTAGGTAGGGTTTTCTGCAGTGGAGGGGGAGGAAATGTAGTGGCTGTGTTTTGAATGCTAAACAAGGAATAAATACTGTGTCACTGACATTGCTACATATGTTACCTGTGCATAAAATGTAGGGCAGTAAATGGGATTGGATGCTGATTACATCACACCATTCAGTGTTTTTAAAAATATGATAATATAATTGAATATTAATCCATGCAGAAAAGAAAAGGAAGAAGTCTTCTTGAAGTCACAGAGAAAGTACACCTTTCCTATAGACAACCACTGACACGTTTTTTTCTGTCACTTCTGTAGAGAAGTAAAGAGAATTCTAAATATTTGTCTAAAATCTTTATTTTGCTCCATAGCTTATGGGGAAGAAGGTTATTTGCATATAATTTTGCAAGTTTCATGATGTGGGGCTGTTTGAGATTCTCCTGGGAAGCTGACGAGGCAACTGAGAGATGCTGGGTCAGCAGCACACAGTCATTTGTGCACAGTTGGAAGGAGTGATTTCATAGGAAGTGGTAGTTGTTAGACTACCTGCAATGCTGATTATGTATTTGCTATACAGCCTGGAAAAGACAGGAATTCACTGGTGATAATTTCTCAAGGTTAGTAAATGCCAGACAGTACATTTGTTCCTCATCTTTAAGAGTTTTTTTCAAAGGCAAGAAGAGGAAGTGTGTTATAGTAGTTGAACTCCCATCTCATCACGTTCTTTAGGTATTCTAGATATATTTTTCCAGACATTTTCTCACACACAGCCCCTGAACCCTCATTTTAAAAGGCTCATGCTGTCACCTCGACGGGTAGAAGAAAGCATTTTTGACCAGTGACTTCTGTTGACCTGCATGCAAAACAACAAGTGTGGACCACAAAATATGTTCTAATAAAATGTACCATCTTTTCAAAAAGGCTTAGCACAAAGGACAGCTTGGATGCTTGGCTCCACTAGTGCAGTAAAATTGAGCCTGACATCTGTTTAATACAACTACATGGAGCTTAAAAGTGAAGGGCAAGCCTGAGGATTCAAGCTGATGGAAGCCTGCTGCCAATGCAGTGTGCATGCTCATGTAGTTTATTAATCTTGTCAGTTGTTATTACCTTTTTATCTGGATCCTGTTAACTTAGGATTTGTATGTAACTCATGGAAAAGATCCGCTTTTGTTTTCTTTGTTCAGATATGAGAAGTCTGTTGGCATGAGTCTTCAAAGGCATTAAGTCAGCAGCATCATGGAAATTTGGCTATGTTTTGAGCACTTGAGTAGCTATAAAAATTAGACTAGGTTATTTTAACAGGCTATTGTTCTACAATCTATCTCATCTTTCTTTCTATGTTTTTTTCTTTTTATAACTTTCAAGTCATTTAAAGATACTTTGCTTTTATTCTGAAGTTCAGTAAAAGCTGTTACTTAGTCTGTGGGACTTTGTCATTTCAACATTATATATCTACTAGATGTGTCAACAGTACATATAAACACAATCCAAACAGTTAAGACCTTTGCATATGGAAGAGTATCACTCTGCAACAGACAACTTCTCTTAGCTTTATTTTCTTATAACAAAATGAAAGAACTTAATACGTTTATGCAATAGAGAACAAAATAGGAGAAGACATTGATTTGACCCTCTATTTCTTTTATTGCATTGATTCAGTTGCACTTGATTTTGTATATCTTGTTGGATGATCTCTTTGTTATGGACCCTTGGCAAGTGTTCTACTGTCATCTAATCTTTACATTTCCTGCCGTGACCCTCCTGACAGGAATAGACAGTTACACTCACATATCCTAAAGCAAAGCTATGATCAGCACCCATTCATGCTTCCAGAAAGTTCTTCACTGCAGAATCTCACTACATTCATGCTGAGTATCTTTACAATCTTCTCTTTGTGAGCCCTCCACTCTCATCTTTCTATTATTTTAGGGACCAAAGTCATATCTTCATCTCTTACTATCAAAAATATTCTTAGCTTGTGTAATGTGTAAAATCATTTTATTACCACTTGCAATACTTGAAAATAATCACTGTTGTTTTGGGTTTTGTTGCTGCTATGCAATATTATGCACAAAGAAGCTTAGTAATGATTTACTGAATTACTTTTTATGTATTTTTAAACGAACATCTCTTATATTTTGTGCCAATAATCCATATAATTCATTATTACCAGTACTATCCTACATAATATGCTACCTTTAGTTTCTTTCAGTTTGTTTTCAAGGCTGTCCTAACAAGAATATGGCCTAAAGACGTTCTGGGGTTTGATTTGTCGAGGTTTTTAAAGTGAAAAATTAAGGTGTTTTCTTTTTTCACAGCCCACACAGGTACTTCATAAACATAGTGCTATTCCCTGCACTCCACCTCCAGCTCAGCAGCATTGAGTGTCTTCTCACTGGGAGCTCTTCTCAGGGTGACACTCAGGGCCGGCAAGTTAAGCTGACAGTCCCTCACCCACACTGTTAATAACTTGGATGAAAGCCTTCAAGATAGAAAATGAACTGGAAAAAACATGGATTTGTTGATCTTAAATATTTTTGGATTGTGACTGGCTGTTAATGTCATATCCAGGCCTATGATTCTCCATCCAAGACCACACTACCTACACTGGAACGCTTTCCAGACACACTCAAGGAACCACAGCTTGCCTCCACAAGATTACTGTCTGAAGTCTCATTCCTTGTCTTTGATTTAATACTGTAAAATGCATTTTTTAGCAATGGGAAGATATTTTAAGCTGTACACTTCATTTCAATCATTCTTCTTTGGAGTTGCAGTCTCTTAGTTTTAACCACTGTCAGTAATACATCACTACTTATATCACACATTATTTACCATGTGCTGTAAGTGAACACTCTTATTTAACTGTAGTCAGACCATATTGTCTTTCATAGTAACAAATTTTAAATCATCTAAATGACTTCCAGGGCAAAAAAGAATTAAACTATTATCACGTTACTTTGGTTAGATTTTTAAAGAAGACTGTAGGAGGTGCAAAATTTGAGGAACTTCTGAAAAATCTCACTAAGTACATATTTCTGTCTTTTGCAGCTTAACACCCTTGGAAATGTTCCCTTAAAGTCATAGCATTTTTGCAGCCCTCACAACAGAAAGCTGGTTCTTGGTTTCAGACTTGATTCTGCACCATTTCCATGCACACGTTCCTTTTACTTCAAGGTTTGTCTTGCATCATTGGCCCTCATGTACAAAAATACTTATTATTTCAAACACTAGAGGTTTCTCAGAAGAGGCTAGAAACTGTATTAAGAAAGTAGCTTTCCTTCATAAAAAAGCTGATTAGTGGTGTGCTGTATTTATTACTGCCTGCAATGTCATTCAAAGCACTGTAGCAGGGAAGTTAATGGAAAGAGACCTGGGGGTGCTGATGGACAGCTGGCTAAACATGAGCCAGCAGTGTGCCCAGGTGGCCAAGAAGGCCAATGGCATCCTGGCCTCTATTAGGAATAGTGTAGCCAGCTGGTCTAGGGAAATGATCGTCCCTCTGTACTCGGCACTGGTGAGGCCGCACCTTGAATACTGTGTCCAGTTCTGGGCCCCGCACTTCAAGAAAGATGTTGAGGTGTTGGAGCGAGTCCAGAGGAGGGCAACCAAGCTGGTGAAGGGTCTGGAGGGTCTGACCTACGAGGAACAGCTGAGGGAGCTGGGGTTGTTTAGCCTGGAGAAGAGGAGGCTCAGAGGTGACCTTATTGCAGTCTACACCTACCTGAAGGGAGGTTGTAGTGAAGTGGGAGTCGGCCTCTTCTCCCAGGCAACTAGCGATAGGACAAGAGGACACAGCCTCAAGCTTCGCCAGGGGAGGTTCAGGTTGGACATTAGAAAGCATTTCTTCTCAGAAAGGGTCATTAGCCATTGGAAGGGGCTGCCCAGGGAGGTGGTGGAGTCACCATCTCTGGATGTGTTTAAGAAAAGCCTGGACATGGCACTTAGTGCCATGGTCTAGTTGACATGGTGGTGTCAGGGCAATGGTTGGACTCGATGATCCCAGAGGTCTCTTCCAACCTGATTGATTCTGTGATTCTGTGATTTGGAAGTGTTGGCTGGAACACTGTCCTCAGCATCTTCCTGAGACATTTACTTATTGAGCATCAAGGTGTGTGATGTATAATCTTTTATTTATTTTGGATTCATTTCTATTCATAGACTTGCAAGGACCAACAGTAGCGAGAAATGGCTCCTCTATTTTGGTAGCCCACTGATGTCATGTAACCTAATTGATACTCAGTATAAACCCTGAGCTCTGCTTATCATGACGCACGTTTCCTGAGTTCCCATTTCATTGAAATTTTCATTATTTTCATAGCATTTATTAAAGACAGTCTGTTATATTTTTAAAACTTAATTTCCTTAGGTCTACAAAGAATTTATTTGTTGGTGTGGTGATGAAGATAAACCCGCTATTCTTCTGTAACAGTTTCTTTGAGAAATTTGTTTTGGATATTGTATTGCAAATTGTATTCTTATGCCTGAAAAATCTCTGATTAAGTTAGCAGGAGCTTTTGTGGACACTCGTGAGCTAGTTTCTATGCAGTCAGCCTCGGTAATGATAGTAGCATAATAGTGCCAGGCTACAGCCCAATTGTGAACTACTCAGCCTGTCTGGAAATCTGGGTGACGAATGGGACAGCTAGCCTGAGCTAACCTCTGTGCTTCTTTGGCTGCACTTTGTCAGAACTCGAGTTAGCTTGTTTAAAGTTGACGTTGGCAGGCTGACATATGCTATGGTCTCATTGTGTCTTCACACCTTTAAGTGCAGTAAAGGTCCATCTTCACTATGGCTTACTGCAGTGAACACAACGTTTCTCAAATGCTGGATTTGTTACAAAAAAAGAGGTTGATTTCCTTTCAGGAAATCTTAACCCTGTTAATGTCAAGAGCAAAACTCTTATTCATTTCCACAGGAATGAGATGTCACCCTGCAAATGTGGAACTCATTTTCCTGCATCTCTTAGCAAGTGTAATGCATCTAGGAAAACTTCACATCAGCCCTCTCTGTATCGCAATGGCAGTCAGGAAGGGATCTGCTTATGTTAAGCCTCTTTCCTTACTAAACCAATGCGACTGAAAACAAAAAAAACACCAAAACATTTCAATGGCCTTGTGCTTGATAATGAATGAACTTGGATGAATTTGCATGAGCCTAAAAGGTTGACCATTTTGTGTGACACTTTTAAGATGAGAGAGATGAAAGAAAAATAGCGTGTTTCTGTCTGACAAACTAAAAATCTTCTTGATTTGGGTATTTACAGTTAAATGTTCAAGAACTTGGTATGAGCTATGCTGTGTGTCTCCGTTACTGCAAACAGGGCAATTGTTTCAGTCAAAAGTGAACGCATCCAGTTGTTGATTAGTTACAATACCAGAACTGATGGCTTGTTTATCCAAATGTTACAAATTCTCTGGTTTTCAGTTTTGCTTTCACGGTAGCTGTTGCCTCTGCTATATAAATGTGGTTACCAAAATGTGGTAACTATAAAAATGAGGGAGAGAGCCTTTGGTGATACTGATGCAAAATATGCAAACAGCTTCAGCTAAACATAGCTTTACCATGGTTTTGTTATATAAACGTCAACTTGAAATTAAATGTTATGGAAACATTTCTTGTATCTTTATGGACTCTACCAGCTGCACAGTTACAGTTTTCTCAAGTACAGTTTGCATTTATGATGTTGTTTAAATCTATCACATACATTCAATATGCGCAGAAGAATTTTTTAAAAGCAAGCTCTTTGCATTTGTGTGGTAATTACCTACCATCCAGCTTCAGTCTTCTCATATTCAAGATAAGTTTGTGCTGACTCCAGCGAGACCAGAAGTCACTGAAGCTGGTAGCAGCATTTTGATTTTTCCAGAGACTAATGAGCTGAAAACTTCTTACACGTGTGTTACAGGACTCACATTGTATCATTATTTTACAAATCATGGGCAAATTTCACAGTATATTAGCCAGTTAGACTTTTTTTTTTCCTTGGATATTTTGCAATGCCATTGCAAAGATTGCATTTTAGCCCTTATTTTTCTCCATACGTCTGACTTGAGACTTACCTGGTAACTGGAATAATAAGAAAAATGGTAATTTAAAAATACAGTTGTTTTGTCTCAACCAACTCCTCTTATCAGGCAGATTGCAAATAGATTTTAAAACAGTAGTGTCCCTTTACATGACAACAATATGTTATTGTCTCTGTAGTGCAAAGTGTAAATATTAGGTACTATACATACAGTTGAAGAACTGGACTAGCTCAACCTCATAGTGTAAGCTGTCTTCAGTCAACAAATCTGGTCATGAACCTACAGAAGCAGGCAGACAGAGATTATTCCAGACACATCAACCCACTGTGAGTCATGAAAAAGAGACACCGGCATTCAGTAGCACTGCCAGCCAGCTTCGCCTAACATGGGCTGGGTTCAGTGGTCATTGGATTAGAATTTAGAAATTAGAACTCACTTCTGTCTGTATCTTCCCTAGTTCCTGAAAAACACTTATTCTGTACCCACAGAATTCTGTACCCTTTATAAAGTCAACATGCGAACAGAGCAGATGAAAAGGAATGGAGATTAAGTGCCTCTCAGAATGCCACACAGAGGTGACATTAGGGCAATTAAAGAACAATGGTATCTACCCGGCGGAAGAAGACCAAAATGGATGTGGGAACCCAGACAGAGCTCCCACGGAAGGAGGCAATGGTGTAGGTCGCAGGCTGCAGGGAATGCTACAGCGTCTCTGTGGTGTCAGGGGGCTGTGTGCGCTGTGAGCGGGTAGATGATCTGCTCGGCCGAGCGGCACAGCTGCAAAGCCAGGTTGAAAGGCTTCAAGCCAAAGTAGAAAGGCTTAGGAGCATTCGGGAGGCTGAAATGGAGATAGACTGGTGGATCCAGGCTCTGCCCTCCCTGCATCAAAAACGGGAGCACCTGCCGGAGAGCTCCCAGGATCGAGGGACCCCTGTACACTGCCCCTCTCAGGTGGAAAACAGTAACCTAGAGGAGAGGAGTGAGTGGAGGCAAGTCTATGGCCGTGGCAAAAGGCGAGTGCCCTCCTTGCCTACCTCGCCTCCACAGGTGCCTCTGAGAAATAGATATGAAGCCCTAGTGGAATACAGCCGGTCCAATGGGGATGTGGTGGAGAGGCAACCTATATTAGAGGTCCCACCACAGTCAGAAAAACCTGACAGGCATATAGCTACCTCCTCCACAAGGAAGAAGAGAAGAGTTTTAGTGGTTGGAGACTCCTTCCTAAAGGGATCTGAGGGCCCAATATGCAGAGCTGACCCCCATCACAGGGAGGTCTGCAGCCTGCCTGGAGCCCGAATCAGGGATATCACCAGGCAACTCCCCAACCTGGTGAAGGCCACAGACTACTACCCCCTGCTGATCTTCCAGACAGGTGGGGAAGAAGCTGCATCCCGTAGTCTGAGGGGGATGAAGAAAGACTACAAGGCCCTAGGACGGTTGGTGAAAGAGTCTGGGGCACAAGTTGTTTTCTCCTCCCTCCTTCCATTTTCAGGTGATGACGTGGGATGGAATAGTAGGATTCTCTCTATAAATGCCTGGCTACGAGACTGGTGCTACAGGCAGGGCTTTGGGTTCTTTGATAATGGCTGGTTTTATAAGACACCAGGCGTGACCGTAATACATGGGAAAGGTTTATGTCGTAAGGGCAAAAGGGTTCTGGGACAGGAATTAGCAGGGCTCATTCGGAGAGCTTTAAACTAGATTCGAAGGGGGATGGGGTAGTAGCCGGGCTTGCACCACTGGGGCAACGCTCTAGTGTTGAGGTAGACCAGGAGGCCTCCCATCCCCGTGGGGTGAAATCGGTGTGCTCAGCTCGCTCCCTGAAATGCCTGTACACCAATGCACGCAGCATGGGGAATAAACAGGAGGAGTTAGAAATCCGTGTTCGGTCGGGGGGCTATCATTTAGTGGCAATTACAGAGTCTTGGTGGGACACCTCGCATGACTGGAATGTGGTCATGGATGGCTATGTCCTGTTCAGGAAAGACAGGCCACTAAGGAGAGGTGGTGGAGTTGCTCTTTATGTGAGTGAGCAGCTAGAATGTATTGAGTTCTGTCCAGGGGCGGATCAGGAGCGAGTTGAGAGTTTGTGGGTGCGAATTAAGGGGCAGGCTGGCAGGGGTGATACTGTTGTGGGTGTCTATTACAGGCCACCGGATCAGGATGAGGAGGGTGATGAGGCCTTCTACAGGCAGCTGAGAGCAGTCTCGCAATTACAGGGCCTGGTTGTCATGGGGGATTTCAACTACCCTGATATTTGCTGGGAGGCCTACTCAGCCAGCCATCCTCAGTCCAGGAGGTTCCTCCAGTGCATTGATGATAACTTTCTGATGCAAATGGTGGATGAGCCAACTAGGAGAGGAGCGCTGCTGGATCTGATCCTCACTAACAAGGAGGGTCTGGTGAAGAGGTGAAGGTTGAGGGCAGCCTTGGTTGTAGTGACCATGAGATGGTAGAGTTCAGGATCTCATGTGGCAGGAACAGAATAGCTAGCAGAATCACAACCCTGGACTTCAGGAGGGCCAACTTTGGCCTTTTCAAGCAATTGCTAGGGGAAATCCCATGGGACAGGGTACTAGAAGGTAAGGGGGCCCAAGATAGTTGGTTAGCATTCAAGGACTGCTTCTTCCGAGCTCAAGATCAGAGCATCCCAGCAGGCAGGAAGTCAAGGAAGGGTAGCAGGAGACCTGCATGGTTAAACAGGGAACTGCTGGGCAAACTCAAGTGGAAGAAGAGGGTGTACAAATCATGGAAGGAGGGGCTGGCCACTTGGGAGGAATATAAGTCTGTTGTCAGAGGATGTAGGGAGGCAACTAGGAAAGCTAAGGCCTCCTTAGAATTAAACCTTGCAAGAGAGGTCAAGGACAACAGAAAGGGCTTCTTCAAATACATTGCAGGTAAAGCCAACACTAGAGGCAATGTAGGCCCACTGATGAATGAGGTGGGGGTCCTGGAGACAGAGGATAAAAAGAAGGCGGAGTTACTGAATGCCTTCTTTGCCTCTGTCTATACGGTTGGAGGCTGTCCTGAGGAGCCCCGGACCCCTGAGGCCCCAGAAGAAGTCAGGATAGAGGAGGAATCTGTCTTGGTAGATGAGGGCTGGGTCAGGGACCAATTAAGCAACCTGGACGTCCATAAATCCATGGGCCCTGATGGGATGCACCCGCGGGTGCTGAGGGAGCTGGTGGAAGTCATTGCTAGGCCACTCTCCATCATCTTTGCTAAGTCGTGGGCAACGGGAGAGGTGCCTGAGGACTGGAGGAAAGCGAATGTCACTCCAGTCTTCAAAAAGGGCAAGAAGGAGAACCCGGGTAACTATAGACCGGTCAGCCTCACCTCCATCCCCGGAAAGGTGATGGAACAACTTGTTCTTGGTGCTGTCTCTAGGCACATCAAGGATAGGGGGATTATTAGGGGCACTCAACATGGCTTCACCAACGGGAAGTCATGCTTAACCAACTTGATAGCCTTTTATGAGGACATAACCCGGTGGATAGATGATGGTAAAGCTGTGGATGTGGTCTATCTTGATTTCAGTAAAGCGTTTGACACGGTCTCCCACAGCATCCTCGCAGCTAAACCGAGGAAGTGTGGTCTGGATGATCGGGTAGTGAGGGTGGATTGTGAATTGGCTGAAGGAAAGAAGCCAGAGAGTGGTGGTCAATGGGACAGAGTCCAGTTGGAGGCCTGTATCTAGCAGAGTCCCTCAAGGGTCGGTACTGGGACCAGTGCTATTCAATATATTCATTAATGACTTGGATGAGGGAATAGAGTGCACTGTCAGCAAGTTCGCTGATGACACAAAAACTGGGAGGAGTGGCTGACACACCGGAAGGCTGCGCAGCCATTCAGAGGGACCTAGACAGGCTGGAGAGTTGGGGCGGGGAGAAATTTAATGAAATATAACAAGGGCAAGTGTAGAGTCCTGCATCTGGGCAAGAACAACCCCATGTACCAGTACAAGTTGGGGACAGACCTGTTGGAGAGCAGCGTAGGGGAAAGGGACCTGGGGGTCCTAGTGGACAGCAGGATGACCATGAGCCAGCAATGTGCCCTTGTGGCCAAGAAGGCCAATGGCATCCTGGGGTGTATTAGAAGGGGTGTGGTCAGCAGGTCAAGAGAGGTTCTCCTCCCCCTCTACTCTGCCCTGGTGAGGCCGCATCTGGAATATTGTGTCCAGTTCTGGGCCCCTCAGTTCAAGAAGGACAGGGAACTGCTAGAGAGAGTCCAGCGCAGAGCCACGAAGATGATTAAGGGAGTGGAACATCTCCCTTATGAGGAGAGGCTGAGGGAGCTGGGTCTCTTTAGCTTGGAGAAGAGGAGACTGAGGGGTGACCTCATTAATGTTTATAAATATGTAAAGGGCAAGTGTCATGAGGATGGAGCCAGGCTCTTCTCAGTGACATCCCTTGACAGGACAAGGGGCAATGGGTGCAAGCTGGAACACAAGAGGTTCCACATAAATATGAGGAAAAACTTCTTTACGGTGAGGGTGACCGAACACTGGAACAGGCTGCCCAGAGAGGTTGTGGAGTCTCCTTCTCTGGAGACATTCAAAACCCGCTTGGACGCGTTCCTGTGTGATATGGTCTATGTAATCCTGCTCCGGCAGGGGGATTGGACTAGATGATCTTTCGAGGTCCCTTCCAATCCCTAACATTCTGTGATTCTGTGATTCTGTGAACAGGTCATAAAATATGTGAAAAGAAAAAGGTTCAACTAGCAGAACTTGTTTTTTACAGACAGATATAACATTTTTGGCTCACCCTGCACCCACTCTTTCGCTTGTCAAGTTCCCTGAGCAATTAGGAGACAGGCAGACATGTATCTCTGCTGGAAGGAGAAAAACACCACTCTCACTACAAGGAGGTGCAGTCAGCTGGTGTATCTTGGCTAAGAACAATTCCTGGCTATATAAGCACTCTGTTTGTTTTCTATATATAGTTTAAGCCACTCCTAGCCTAGGAAGGACCAATTCTCAGTGCCTGGAAGTACGTACTCGCAACCATCTCTGATTAAACTATGCACATAAATCATAGAATGGTTTGGGTTGGAAGGGACCTTTAAAGACCATCTAGTCCAACCCCTCTGCTGTGGGCAGGGACATCTTCCACTAGATCAGGTTGCTCAAAGCCCCGTCCAACCTGGTCTTGAACATCTGAGTAAGTGCTTACAGGATCAGCATCTGTGAAAGGAAACTGATCTGCTAAAGTAAAATTCATATAAAGTTATCTCTGTGCCTGTAATATGTCTTAAAAATGCAAACTTGTTTCACACTATTTTTTGAGCAGGACGATTTTGGCAAAGAGCACAAGCCACTGTAAGATAAAATATTGGAAAGTAAAAGCACCTTCATGTGTTGTTTCAAACAGACAAGCAGCAGCTTTAATGTGTTTAAGAAGCTCAAAGGGCAAGCTTTTCCCCATATGGAAAATAAGTGATCACTGTGTGTATTTAACATTCTGCATAAGCATAATAGTTGTTCCAGAACCTTTGCAACTCAGCATTTAATAAAATAACTCATTATCAAAACAGAAGTATTTTTGTTGCCAAAGAAATGTGTAAGCATACCATTGGCACACAGAAGCCAGACGTGCGAGCAGCAGCCGACTTCCTCGCAAACACTGCAGGAGAGGCAGGTCCTGCTGTGGGCACACAAGATGCTGCCCTTCCACGCTGCTGCGTGCAGCCACCACTGGTGAGCTTAGCACTGGTACATTGTAGGAACTTCAGAACACCTTGTTTGATGCACAGAAGAAATTATGTAGCTCTCTTTCCAATTGCAGTGATTATGAGATAAAAGACCCTGAAAAATAGAGGAAAACTAGTCACATCATTGGGCTTTGACTGGAGAGACTCGGACAGAATAAAGCCTCATTTTGAAAAGTGTTACATCTTGCTTTAGGTCACTGCAAGAGCTGTTCTGTTCTCAAAGCCATGTGTGATACAAAACCACAAGTTATTTGTTGTACCCACCTCAGCAATGCCTAGTGCTTGACAAAGTGCGTATCTGCTCTTTTAAACATTAAGAAACTTAAAGCATACAAGGAAACAGGTGAACACCCCAGTCCCCCCCCAGATTTGAAACTTTGTGCTGCTTTCATGTTCATATCATATGGATGAGCATAGAACCCCATAGAGAGAGGAGATAAGTGTTGCTATAAATACATTAAACCCAGAAAATTCTCACAGTCATTTGAACGCTTCAAGATGGTATTCTTCTTCTTTTGCAATCTGACATGCTTCTGCCATCAGGTCCTGATCTGTTAGTACTGCTGCCTAACAACAAGAAAGGGCACTTCAGATTCCAGAAAGTGCAGAACTTATTTAGATTAAGGAAGACAAGACTAATGGTGTCGTATAAAACTGAACACCCTTGAGCTAAAGTGCAATGATTGATTTTCAGAAGTAAGTTTAATACTAACAATGCATTATGTTGGAAAAATATTCTGTGTTCCATTTATATCCTTGTTTACTACTGGAAGAAAGCTATAGGAAATTAACAGGATTTTCTTTGCACTGATGATATTTATGAGTCAGCTCATAATTCCCAGTACAAGCCATACTTCCACTGAAGTCAACTATAAGGTTTCAGTGAAGACTAAAACCCAGCTATTAGTGAAAGGAATAAATTAAATTAGAGAAAGAAGACCTAGATCTTGGTACATTGAAGAAATTTTCCAAAATGTTTATTCTTGATGCCATTATGACATTATTCTGCCAAGTTTAATGAGCCCTGGCATTTGTGGCTCCTTAGATTTCTGTGGTAGCTGTGAAGGGTGTTGGGGCTACAAGGTAGCCTGGACTTTTAAATACTGTTGTTATGTTTATCATTTTTTGAAATTCTGTCATGAATATATGGTTTTGTTCAGGACAGACTTACTCTTTCATCCTCCTTCTCCTAAACTGATAGTTTAAAAATATTATTCTGTATTTCAGTATATTAAAAATTGATAAATTGTTCCTGTCTTAATCAGCCTGCTGAATCAAGGCATCATAAAGTGTGCCCATTATCCAGTATTTGTAATTTTTAATCATTTTGTGCCATTCCTCCCACAGCCATTACAGGCTGATATAGTGGTGTGGTACAAGACACATCAATTACACTCAGGAACTCTAATGTTTCCACTGAAAATACCTTTTTCTATTTTTATTATCCAGTATTCTGGTAAAATGTGAGACTTAATAGTACTTAGTGACAGCAAATAAACTGGAATCCCCATGCAAAGCCAAGCATCCCATAGATTCTTCATCTGTATCATGAAAGTGAACATTGCTGCCATAATAATTGTGTTATTTTGCAGTCTGGAAAGCTATTTTTGGAGGATTTGTGGGTACTACTTTGTTCACATGTCTGGAAAAATAAAAAATTATAAAGGTAGCCAAGGGTTACTAAGAGGCCTTCTTGAGGGATGCGATGAAGAGGAGTTCCTTTTAGTCATGTACTGCAGCAGTATATTTGCATGACTATATTTGAGTGGTCCTTTCTCCTGAAGAGCTCTTTTAGTTCTCTGTGTTACTGGCCACACACTACTGAAAAACAAATTTAAAACCAAAGCAAAATCCAGTATCTAATATACTACTGAAGAAAAATAGGATAAATAAGGAGATTGATTTATGTTTCAGAGCTCTTCAATAGGATGGAATGTTTTAGGTGAAAATGCATGGTTGATCCTTGGTTGCTGCCCAAAGTATCAACCTACCATAGTCATGTTGGGCTAGTTGTCTTAATCCCAAATCTTGCTAGTAGTTCAGTCCCAAGTTTTTTATTCAAACATGTCAGGCAGGCACCTGAATTTGAATGATTACATTTTCAATAGACTTTGCCTCCGTCCTTACCTTCAATTGAAATGTAAAACAATACTGAAATATCTTCATTGATCATAAATTATAGCTCATATTTTAAATATGCTCATTTGATAGTGCTTGAACTTAAGTATAATAATGGTTTTTCTACACAATAACTTGACATCCAGAAGTACCTGTACATAGTAAAATCTGTACTAGCAAGTGCAGAGAAAAATTTCATCCAGATACATGCTAACTACTATACCATACCCAGGAATTGTCTAGGAAAGTGCTATTTTCCCAGGCCAAAAGGGTTTTAGTGGCAGTTCTCACCATTTAATGGTGTGGACCATCAGGAGCCATCAGGAGTAAAAGTGCCATTCATTCCCTGGCACGGTGTGATTTACTAGGGGTCTTGATGATTTACACTGAGTGGGATTAACTCCAGAGGCTAAGATAGACAGGTTTTTTTTCCCAACCTAGTATGTTTTCTACACCAAAGCCATGGCACTGTTGGCCACTGATGGACAATTAGATAATGAAGGTGAGTGATGTCTGGCCCATTACAATCACTCATGCCTTAGCTTCAGCGGAGCCAGAGCTGCACTCCCAGCACTGAGCAAAGAGGAGACTGTTACCTGTGGCATGAAAAATAACCAGCAGTCAATTCTACTACAATTCTTCTCTTCTTTTGATTTTGCTCTCTTAGTCCATAAAAACAAACATGTGGAAGTGGCAGTATTTCTGTCTTAAAAGCTGAAGACCTGAAAAGCTGATTTTGAAGTGGATTATGCTAGTGATTACCAGAACACATTTCTTTCTTACACATCTACACATTTCTTATATTAAGGATTATTTTTCTGATTAGCAAGAGATCTGAGTACAGTGTGTTAGAAAACACTTTTTCAGAAAAAGGTTATTTGACTATTTGCCTTTGCCCTAGATTGTGGACAAGGTTAGAATAAATAGACTGCAATGGAAAAATGGTTTTACAAAAGAGATTATGCAGTGGTTTTCATTTCTCCAGCTTCATACTGTAATTCTTTTTAATTTTCTGCATTGCATTATAATAAAGTTTTTAGCTTGATTTTGTATATGTTCTAAAAAACCATCTAAATGCTGCAGCCAATGCTCGGTGATAAATACAACATAGTTTCTATTCATATCTTAAATTAAATTTCTTGGGAAATATCTGTGGTGAAGCAAAGTTTGCTAGGTGAGCTACCAGACTTGTCACTAGGAGTCAGGTCTATTTGATGCAAAAGAAAAAAAAACACCAACAGAGTTGTCCAAATACAGATTTTGTTTACTAAATTAAGCATTTACATTTGAAAATATTGTTCTACAAAAATTCCTACTCTTTGCATGCGATAAAAGGAGTGTTTCGTCATTTTCTACAGATTTGAGGCACCTGTAAGTGCAAAGATCCTGGGATGCAAATCAGTATCATGCTTCCCAGTCTTTAAAATAGTTAAAATCTTGAAGAACACATGCTTTATTTTTATTTTTGTGTCAAAAATGTCTCCTGCCAAAGCCAATGAAAACCTTTCAGAAAATATCTAGGTCATGAGTATCTCTGAGCATTAAACCCATCAGAATAAGTATTTCTTGTTTTGTTTTGTTTTCCTTTAAGTTGATATGCTTGCTCACGGAAGAATGATGCCTAATTTATAGATCCCTAGAGAAATTTACCTTGATATTTTATTTTTTGTTGAGGATGGAATGGATTATCAAATATGTATTTAATGACACTTTGATTGGTGTCCCATAGGTATCTGAGCTATTTCATTTGCTTGGTTTTCATTACATCTCCTGTTATAGACTTTTCATTTCTTTGCCAATATAAGCCAAATACAATCACTTAGCAGACACTGGTAAAATATGACTCCTTAAAAATATGACAGGAAAGGTCAGTTTAGCTTGACAACAACTTTTTTGACACTGCAAACTTAAACTCTTTCATATTTGATGAACTGTTCTAATTTTTAGAATGAATAAACATCCTGTAGGGGAATGAAAAATAAAATATTGTTTAAATAAAACATTCACCAGAGCCAGACAAAACTCACCTTTCTAAACCAGTTGCTGCAAAAGCAAGTTCAGTTCTTAAAAAAAAAATCAGACATGAAATTCAGTTCAAATGTGTATATTTCTTAAAAATGTAACAATTTATGCAAAGAAAGAATATATAAAAAGATGTTATTGCTGTTTATATTTTTGTCTCAAAAACTCTCTTTGAACTTTCCTATCCAATTTATTTTCAAACTTTAAGACAATGAGGTCTTTATACTCCACCTCTCCACAGACAGGGCTGTTGTGTTGTTTCAGGGTAGGAGGCAGCGTGGTATCAAGCTCTTAACATGTTACACTCTTCCACTTGAAGAAAAGGTTGAAGTGCAAGTCATTTTAAAGAAAGCCTACAGGAGAAATTTATGAGCTTTTTCTATGGGAGAGCGCTTGTTCTCCATGCGGCTTTTGTCAAACATTTTTAACAAATTGTAATAACCTTTGTCATATCTCATTTTCTTGCATAAACAAGTCACATTGAAACTATAAATGATGGAAAATTTAATCCACATGGCTTGCACTATCACAACTGTTAAACTGTATTCTTTTCCACCATGTCAGCAGTGCATTATCTGTTTTATAGAAACGTTGAAAAGATTGCTTTTTAAGGGAGACACCACAGGACCTTCGTAAATGTCCTCCTCACGCCTGCACTAGCTGACATTTTCACTTTCAGTTCTTCCTGAATCTGGGAAAATGCTCCAGTGTTTGTCTTTCCATGTCCTATCCGAGAGGATATTTCCACCCACCTCCAAGAACTGTTTGCTCAGAGACACCAGGAAGTGCACGGAGGCTGACGGAAGCTGTCAGGTTTCTGCTGCCTTCCTCTCTTGAGCATGCATGTCTGCTCTGGGATGCAACGTGGTACACCAACTCCCAGTCCAGCGATATGCATACTTTCTCCTCTGTGGGAACTTAGTGCCTTGCAAATTGTGCGTATATATAACAGTAACTTCTAGTCCAGGAGATGTTTTTTTTTCTCTGTCTGCATCAGCTCCATGGCACACTGAAGCCATGAAGTCTCTCTTTCTCACACACCAAGAGGGATGAGAGTGCCAACAGCATCTAGCTGAGGCAGGGACCTCGTGTAGGGCAACCCACTTATCAAGTACCTGTCTCTGTGCTTTTTGTGAGACCAAAACTAATAGCCCAAATGAAAGTATAGCAGTGCCATGAATGACTGTCTCTTTCCTTCCTTTCTTTATAGGATTTTTACTGGGTATTGTATCCACTTATCTAAATCTGTAATGGATATATTGGTGTTACACATCCAGTATAATCTTCAGCACATTTACCAATCTAATGCCTCACACAGATTTTATGCATTCAAGAATTAAAAAATCATTTAAAGGTGGTACTTGGGTACTCAGCTCAGCAAAATCCTGATCACTGTTGAGAAAACATGGGCACTGCTCCTGGCTGTGGGAAGGAATTACTTATGAAGGGGCTCTAATAGCTTCTTTGCAGACTCAGACCTCGTGAATGCAAACAACTTCCTGTAAGTTTGTAAGCAACTGCATTAGTTCTGACTCTGTACCAGTGGGAAAAGTAAGAGCTACTTTTTGGTGGTAGTTAAGGTTAGCAAAAGCTTTCAAACATTTTCTACCTTCCATACAAAATCCAGGATAATGGTACTGCCAATGGTTTGCAAACAGTTTTGGTCATAATCCTGAATGTCCTTGCACTTATGTGATTAAATCAGATCTCAAATAATACTGGAACATAACTCTGGTGGTCTAATCGCTTAATTATGTCACTTTAACAGTGATACATTTTTATTATTTACAGAAGAGGTCATAAAACTGTTTGCAGATGTTTAACTTTTGACTATTTTAATTCTAGCAGTAAACAATGTAGCAAAATAGCTTTTAAAGGTCTTCTCTGAGTGTATTTTTTATGCTTACGATATACCCTGAGTAATGTTTTAACAATTGCTTTAAGCTGAACATCCTCTCCCCTATGAACAGCTCTTAAATCACAAACTATAGTAAATTCTGTTGAAAATTAAATAAATGGAGAATTGGTAGTTTCTAATTAACCAGTAAGACAAGTTTATGAGAGGCGGATTGAATAAATATCAAAGCTTCTGAGTTATATTATCTTTCATAAATTGGCTTTTCTCCAATTAGTGTATGCTTTTAGAAGCAGGGGAATAAGATGAAAGGATTGGCATCAAAACTGATTACTGCTGAAACAAAATGGAAGTTGCTGCTTTTGATAAAATACAAGACTATGGCAGTGCTTGAATAATTTTATGGGAAGTTACTGCCTAAGGCACATGTTTTACTGTCTGATACTGAATGCATAAGGAAAGACCATCTGTTTTTTTCAGCCTGAACAAATATATGATCCAGATTGAACCAATAGAGGCCAAATAATTGATCTGTGTTTTGCTTTGTACTTCTCTCTACCTACAGCAGCATCCTCTTATATAGCATGTATCACAGCACACAGTTCAAATGCTGGCATTCAAAAATAATTTTTCCTCTATTGAGAGTTATAAAATGACTATCCAGGGCTTAATGCAATCCTCTGCACTTCATCTGTCGCTGGAGAAATAGTTCATGATAGGAAAGAACAACTTCTGATACACTTTGACCACTGCAGCGTTTGAACCTTAGGGATTTATTTTTGCTGGGAAGATCCTTGTTTAATGTCCAGCCAGGTGAAAGGCGTTGCTGTATCCCCCATGATTTCATTTCTTGCTGGGGAAAAAGAGAGGTGCTTTCATTGCATGGCCTGAGTAAACAGATTAAATTAAAAAAAGTAAAAAGTGAATCCTGACTATTGGTTTACTTTGAAGAAAAGCACGTCAGTGGTAAATAAACTACAGAAAATATTCCAGAACACTTAATCCTTTCACTTTTGTTGCTAGTGTTATGTTTTACAGCACCTAAAAGTATGCTTTTAGTTCTGCAAGGCTAGTAGGACTGGGTTTCTCCCCTCCCCCAAAGTGCTTACAGTCTAATTTTAGACATAATATGCTGAATGGCAGTAAAAGAAGTGTTCAGTGTTGGAGGAAGGAATGAGGGATAGAGGGGCAAGGTTTGAATGTGTGGGTGGATAAATGCAAATATTTTTCTTTTGTTCTTTAATAATAATAATTAATAACAATGCTCCAGTCCTTGTAGAGTTTCTGGAAAAACTGAGAACAAAAGGTTATAGAGGTTTGGAAAAATATCTTTCCAAGACTATTCTTATGCATGGCTGTGAGGATTGTTCCTGCTTTTCGTTGATAATCTGCAGAACTATGTCTACCAGGTGCTAATCTAAACTGCACCTGGCTTTCCTGAATATTTACCTTTATTTTGATTAATATCGTGCTTAACTGTACTGGTTCCCTCTCCTGACTCACTTTTCCCATCTATCATGAATCAACACTTTGCCCAGAGTGATCTTCTAAATCACAGTTCTGAGGAACTGTGGCAAAGCAAGTGGTGGGTGAGTGGAGGATGGTTTTGTGACTGCAGGACTGGGCTGGGACTTAAAAGGTTCATGTATAAAGACTTTCTGTGTAGCCTTAGGCAAGTCCCTTACCTTTTCTGTGCCATGGTCTCCAGCCGTGATATGGGAACAACAAGCTTTCTTTTTTTCCTGCTGTTTCTGTTTTCTATAATTGTGCTATAAGAGATCTCTTCCAAGTGAAAACTTGTGTGTTTGGACAAGACCCAGTACAACTGAGCCTCCAATTTAGTTGGTATTACTGGAATACAACTAAACAAGAGCAATTTTTAATACCAAAACAAAAAGGAAGCAAGAAAATATAATTTTAACTGATTCAGGACTAAAGCAATTCAGCAAAAGGAAATGACATCCTTTTACTGTAAATTCTTAGTCACTTCTTAATTTTATTTTGCCTTCTGTGCAAGCCTTAACGAGGAGAAACCACATTTATGCCTATGCCAGTAGGATGTAATTATAGGGGGGTTGTATTTGAAGGCTGTAGCAGCTGAAACTACCAGTAATGTTCTGTGAGATTTTCCTTTTTAAAAAAAGTGGGGGGAAAAGGAGCAAAATTGCTCACAAGGTGGGATTTTGTCACTTGAATGAGTGTTTTATGAAACCTTTAAGCACATATATGCTCATCTTTATCTTTCTTTGATCTGGAAGATAGACTTGCCAATGCCAGAGACACCCTTTACCCTCCTGGAAACTGTTTTATTTACAGTTCTTGGTAGAGCTTATATGCAAGTTCCTACCAGATTTGATTTTCAGAGTAGGACTTCACCCTGGCAGTTAAGTGATATGCTACAAAATGTGCCTTCAATGTCTTATCGCATTGCACATCAGATTTTCTAATAGAAATTCTGAAGAAATGGACTTACATTTTTGCCTAATGTACTGGGTATATTACATCACTACTATATTACGGCACTTATGTTATAAGGGAGAGAGCAATTTTAGCTTCTGAAGCACAAATGGGGGCAGATGCAATAATATATTAAAGTTTGTATCCAGTAGTTAGAATCATAGAAGAATTCAGATTCAGAATAGAATTCAGATCATCTAGTCCAACCTCCTGCTCAAAGAGGAGCTCACTTCAAAGTCAGACCAGGGCCATTTCCAGACAAGTTCTGAAAACCTCTAGGGACAAAGATTTTTCAGCCTGGCTGGGCAACTTGTTCCTGTGCTGAACCACCTTCACTGTGACTTTTTTTCCTTAAAGCTAATCATAATTTTCTTTCCTGCAAATTGTGTCCTTTCTACCTTCTTTATAACCAGAATTAGATAGCTGAGGACAGCAATCAGAGGTCTCAGCCTCCCTTTGTCCAGGCTGGACAAACACAGCTCTGCTCAGCCCCTGCTATATGTCATAAGCTGCAGCCCCTGACCACCTTGGTGACCCTCCACTGGGCTCATTTCAGTCTGCCCATCTGTCTCTCATGCTGGGAAGTCCCAAACTGGGCACAGCACTCCAGATGTGGTCTTTCAGATGCCAGACAGTGGGAACTAATCACTTCCCTCAACCTGCTGGATACGTTCTTGCTAGTATAACTCAGCTTGTGGTTGGCTTTCATTGCCACAAGAGCATACTGCTGAGGGATGTTCAACTTGGCCACCAGAAACACCCCCACACACCCCCTCCAGTACTTCTCTTAAAGGCTGCTTTCTATGTCTTCAGAATTATTGTGTTGGTTAATGGAAACATCATATTGAAGAGCATATGCACCCTCTACCTAGATCAGTAATTTCTATGCTTTTTCCCTTCGTCTCTGGAAGAGATCTGAGTCCCTTTTGTATCAGGAAGGAGCCATTTGTACTTTCTTGCAGATATATATCTGCATTAATTACAATACCTATTCATGTAGGGTTAGAGCATCTGCTGACAAGAGTCCCAGCAATTCAGGCAAAAGCCAAAGGCCTGCCCTTTGTTGGTTGACTCATTGCCCAGAATCACTGGCAAGTGTTTTAAGAAGGAAATCAGGAAAACATTGATAGAATCAATTATTACTACTTGCAAAATCCAGTGCAAGAATTTAAAATATAGAACATGCACTGCCTTGCACTCAGTGTGCTGCCTGGCTGCTGCTTAGTCAGTTCGTGGTATTGTGGGCGAAATGAACTTCTCTTCTGATCCGATTCATAGGTGGTTTCACCAGCACAGGGGTATTGCTATTGGTGAAGCAGTACAATAGGAAAGCATATTCCTTATCATCCATAGTGTAGGCCTCAGAGCAGACTAGCTCTGCAGGCTCATGTCTGCAATCACCACATGTGCTGTATCATGTAAAGATCAGACATGGGATATGCAAGAATTTCTACAGTGATATCAGGTGTTTGCATCTTCCTTGCAAATAGATTTAGAGCATGTTAGTGCTTTGCTTTGCCTGCATGTATTCATCAGTACCATAAAACATGCAAGCTCATGCAAGCTCAAAACTGCAGTCATGTTCTCCCATTTGTAATTGCACGACTTGTGTGAGACTTTCTCAATTCGCTCCTTTAACTTCTTCAATGGATTGTATGGTATTGTTTGTTCCCAGACCGGAGCCTGTTCATTTAGGGCAGTGATGCCATAACTCAGCTACCTCTCAGCTTCTGGTAGTTTGTACATGAAGTTTGTTGCTCAGAAGGAAGTTCTTTTTCAGATGGGCAGTTAGGTGCAATATGTATCTTAGCTCTTTGATAAGCTTATACAGCAGATATTTGTGGCCAGTTGTGGAAGAAATGATTTTTCAGACTGGGGAGAGAACTCTCCCATTGGTGATCTTTCTTTAAAGTCACTAAGAGTATCTGTCTGGACTGCATAAAGGTACAGGATTGTGATACCAAAAGTAGTGTCTGTGTATAATGGGATTTCTTTAAGAAAATCTTGCTTCTTGTGTTTGTTTCCATTAATTCTACCAGTGATGCTCAGAAGCATGTGGATTTAGTAATAGGCTGTTCTAATGTCTTTAATGAGCTAAGTTAAGTAGTAGTTGAATTCCCTTCTATTAATGAAGACTGTTCATTGATAGTCTTCTATTAATGTTGGTGAAGTAGGATCAATACAGATACTGGGCCAGGGTTCTGAAAAATATTAACAATTATTAATATTCTTTCTTTTTCAGTTTTCTCCTTGTGTTTGGTTGCTTGATTTTGTCCGTGTTTTCTACTATTCCTGAACACACAAAACTTGCCTCTGGTTGTCTCTTCATTTTGGTAAGTGAAACTTCTAAATACAAGACAGTTTTACAGGTACTTTTGTATACACTCAAATCCTCTCCCTCACCATGGAGAAAAAACTATAATTCCTGATTGCTTTAAGAAACCAGACTTTTTCATTAGAATGATGAAAAAAAATTATAAAATAGAGGATTCCACCATCTTTTTGTTTAAAAACAGGTCAGATGGTTGTATGAAAGTGTTATTAAAGTACTGTATTACATCCCCTTCTTTGCTTGAGAATTGCTGTGGTTTATAACATCGTTTTTCTACTGCAGTTTGGCAGTGACTGAGCATGAAAGACCTTTGATACTGCTGCTGCCATTTATAAAGTCAGCATGTAGTAAGAGGCACTTATACTTAAAATAGGAAATAATTTTGGTATCTTAGATATCAATTTGTGCTAGCTATTGGTAGATACTGACATTTTAGTGGCAGTTGCTGCAGTAGGATGTGGTAGTTTCATTATTTCTTCATAATACATGCTTTTGTATTATGTTTATGTCTCCTTTTTCCCTTCCGAGGTAGATATAAATGGCTTTGATCCCTAAAAGTGGTTAACATTTTTCATGCATTGTATGGATGCCACTTTATTCATCTGCTTCTTGATGTGCCGTTTAGTTCTGCAATTGATGGCCTGAGGATAGGCGGTAGTGATCATTAAAATGTCACTATATACCCAGAGTTACCATGGTTATTTCGGTTCCATACAGCAGAGTGGGGCTCGTTAGGTAGCGCCTGGGGTGAACTAACTGTTGACAAATGCCAACATTTTAATTGTCATCACTGTATATATCCGAAAGCCCTGGTCTTCGGAGCAGCTCTCTTAATTAATTATGGTGTGAGCAGGACAATCAGCACAATTATGGTGTATGCTATGTCTCTACTGCACAATGTGCCACTGCATCAAGATACCTGAACTAAATGTCCAGAGCTGGCTAGGTGCAGATGTGTGGTGTTCTGCTCCATCTGATTCCCTAATTAGGGAAAGCTGTGCTAAATGTGGTATTTTGCTTCCTACCCATATTAGCACCTTTTCTTTTTCTGGAGAAAAGATCAGGTGGCATTAAACCAGCTAAAAGTGATCAGATTTAATCCTACAGTCATACCTAGTCCCATTATTTACATATCTGAACAGCACTTTGCAAATGGAAGTTTGAATGTTCTGCAACTAGTTAAGTTATTGCAATTACTACACTAATTGCTAAGATTATCTGGTATGGAAAACAGGAAAATTTGGTTAGTCTGAAAATACCCTATTTCTAATAGCAGGTGCTTTTGTGACAAGTAATCTGTTTCCCTGTATACTTATGCAAATTGGTTGTAGAAATGCCATTTGTTCTGACATAAAACACGCATTTCCCATGAGCCACATATTTGTTGATTGCGTTGGTACACTTACCACCGCTGATTCCTCAGTTGGCTGATAAACACATTCCCTGTGCTTTGCCATGGCTCTCCCAGGAGCCTGAATGTGGAGAAGCCCTGCGAAGTCCTGGGCTTTGTGCCAGCGCCAGGCGGAGGTGCAGTGAGCTCCGCTAGCCGAGACACCGTTCCCTGTGGAGGTGTCCATCAGTGGAACTGCGCTGCTCGGGGTCTGCGGCAGGAAACTGTGGTGCTTTCTGCTGCTACGGCTTCAAAGATGGACTTTGTCCATCTTAACAGTTCTGACTGTACATCCCGTGGCATCCTCTGAACACAGAAATGGCCTTAAGGAGGAAGAGGGTGGATGGTTAATCCTTGAAGCATCAATACTAGCCTGGTGCAACATTTCTATGCCATAGCCTAGTGTGTTCAGCAAACCTTTGGCAGGAATAAATCTAGTGATGATGAATTTTACGGCTCCTGCGGTGGGTCTCTAATGGAGAAAAATATAAACACAGCAAAGTATGAAGTTCCAGAAGCAGGCTAAAGCTGACTGGTTTATTCCAGTTTGCTGATGCATGATTTGCTGCTTCTCTGCATACCGAATCATTAGCTGATATTAGCATTGTTATCAAAGCAGGCTTTTGCAACCACAAACCAGGAGAAAAATACATTTCTGCATTAGCTCAGGAGCAGTTGTTTTGGCTGTGCCAACACATAACTGCAGTCACTAGAGTTTTCGCAACCTTTTCCTTGCAGTGATTCACACAACTCTTATAAATGTGTCACTTAGTAGAGACAGTTGTATTAACTATCAGAATTTGGTTTAATACAGTTTTGCTTCATGCTTGAGATGGAAGATAGATGTTTATTTTCTAGTGAAGTACCACACAAATACAGCAATCCGTAGAGCTGCCTGCTGGGTTTCTGTGAACTATTTGCTTCCCAGATTTATTCCAGAGGGTCCCCCCTAGAGCCATGTTAATTGGCTAAAAAGCTAATGTAATGTTCCTTCAACTTAATACCTGAGCTACTGCCTGCACTGGCACTTGTGGCTTTTGACATATTGCAGCTATTCACAATTACACAGGGAGGTTAAAGAGGCAAGTGTAGATGAGGTGAGCAAACCTTTCCTTCTCAGAAAGGCCAGAGGAGCAGAGAAGATTATTGTTCTGCAATCAGTCAATTCCATTTATCTCCCTCAGCCTCGCCTCACAAGGGAGCAGAAAACATATCTCCTAATCACTGCATCCTAAATACTCTCTCAGAAGCCTACAACAGTGTGCGATAGCTCAAAGTAAATCGTCATTTAGGAAAGAAGTATTAGCTGAGGGCTTCTGAACATCAGCAGAGATTAATGGACTCGTCTGGACTGCAGAAACACCTGAGCTCTGCTCCCAGAGCCGACACAAACTGCCCCGCTGCCTTTTGCCGTACCCAGCCAGGGCTTCAGTTCTGGCATCCACACAGGTACTACTGTATTCCTAGGCATCTTCTACTTATCAGGGGGCCTGTCAAGGGAAACGCGTTTAAGATTTGAATTCTATGCTTACAATGAAAGTACTGCAGATAAGTTAAGTGCATGTTACATACAGCAGTGTTGGATTGTTACATCAGTAATTAATTTGGTTAGATTTTTGTCCAGAAATAATAAGGCTAACCAGGGGAAAAGCATCAGATAAAACTCCTTATAACTATAATTATAATTATGCTTTAGCCTTGTCTGTGCATACGACTTCTGGCACTGAAGTTGTAGCAGTGATATAACCCAGACAGATAGTAGAATAAAATATACTTAAACATCAAAAAAGCCACAAGCAGCTTAAGAATCCAACTAACACAGCAAGAAAATAATCTTTGGTGTATTGCTGATCTCCTACAAGTATGTTTGCTGGCACTTTATCAAATAATAAACACAAGGGAAGGAAAACTTAGGCTGGGAAGGCAAAAGGAAGATAGCCAAGAAGGAATATATCTGGAACGGGAGGTCATTCACTCTCATGACCAAACTCTCTATATTTTAAGATCATTTTCAACTAAAGATATGTGAATAACTCGTTCGCTTCTGTTTGTTTCCTGTCAATTCAAGAAAATAAATAAAATATTTTGAGTTGACCCACAAAGATATGGCAAATCAAAAAGTCTAAAATAAGTCTTGGATCAGGTTAAATTTTTCATTTGACCTGGCATAAAATATTATTTGTGCATTTGAGCATTTTAGAGCTTTTGACTTAAAAGTAAAATTGAGGCTGTAGGAAAAAAATGTCACTTTTAAATGAAGTGACAAAGCATTCCATTTTTTTCATAATTTTTGTTTTTAATCAAGATGGAGAGATTGCAAAACTCGTGAATTTCAGCAGGACTGGTTTTGTCAAATCTGGTTTGTTTTTTCTCTGGAAAAGGCTGGGGTAGAAAGCTGTACGCAGTTCTGCAGGATAAGGGCCTCTGAAAATGTACTCTAGGAACACATTCTTCAGGTAGAAATAGCTCCCAAAGACACAAAACCAGGCAGTGTGTGGTAGATGAGGCTAGCTTCTACATGTACTGTGGTCGCTTATACGAATCCAAAAGGGGCGTCTAGTAAGTGCTTCTAGCAATTAAGATCTTCCTAAGATTTTTCTCTTCTAACATTTTCCCATAAAAGAAATGTAGAAAGAGGATGAACATTTATTAAAAAACATAGGGTATAGCTGCCCCATAGCAGGCAAGCACATATTTAATTTATCTCTGGTCTAGGAGACTTAATCCATCCACAGAGATGTAATCATACAAATCCGCTATAAAATTTTAAAGCTGATCAGAGTGGATTTTTAAAAAAATGAGATGGATAGTACTTAATTCAAAAAGTAGCATTTTTCAGTTTAGATTTATTCTCCCAGAACTTGAATCCTCTTGCAACGCTTGGATAAAAGACCACCAGACCTAAGCAGAGGACCAGATGGATGGCTCTGTAGGACCAGCTAACGATGCATAAAAGGAAAAACTGAATGATCTTGAGAGATTTAATTTCTAGATACATTTCTAACAAAGAAGGTAGGGTATAGACCACGCGTTAATTGCAGTTTTGTTGAGTGTTCTCCCAAGAGAAACAGATGAACTTATCCCTGAGCTAAAAAATCAGTGATTTTCAAGTTTACTAGAGCTTGTCAAAACTCATAATCAGTGTTTCTCAGGACATACTCATTTTGAATGTTTTCTTTCATCCCAAATCAAAGCAAGGCTTTGAAATTTCAAAATTTCTGCATAGACATCTCTGAAAAATTATATCTGTTAGACACACAAGTCTGATATTATCAAACACAGAGTAAGAGAGGGAAATGTAATGTTGATAAGGTCAAAGCCTTCATGTTTTCAGTCTCATTTGGATTCATATACACTAATATTGTAATCAGGTGATGACATGAGCATAAAACAATTCAACTGTGTCATAATAAACTACCTGTCAGTTTTGAAAGAAAATATTCTTACCTTATCAAAATAATTAATTTCATGTCTTTGTTGATTAAATTGATACTCACCTATTATGTATACTGATTTCATCAAATCAGAGCTGACTGTTATAAAAATTTGGACAAGATCTCATTACAACTGCTTGAGGATCTTTGTGTGCAGAGCAGATTTCTCATTGGAAATGTAAGTGCTGGTTGCACTTCTCTGAAACTAAAAATTACTAGGAGGAAGTCTGACAGAAGGCAAAAATATAAATGAAAAGGTGAAGTTATTTAAAAACATAACAGTAGATGTCCCCAAAGCTGTAATTCTTCTGTCAAGAGGCAGCACTGGCATTACCAACCAACCAACAAAGCTCTAAGACAAATAAGCACACACTGTAGCTATGGGGAGAGATGAAAGTAACAATAAAAATTCTTTCACAACAAAGGAACATAGCACCACACATAAAACTGTAAAGTCATCTATGAAAAATCTATTGTCAACAGTGCTGAGGATGATAAAATACACTTCAAACACATCAGAGAATAAAGACATCTCGATACTGGCATAAGCCTATTATTGATATGTTTCTGGGCTTGGTTACATTGTCAGTAACTTTTTGTCCTTTCTTTTCTTTTATTCTTCTGTATTAAGTAGAAATAACCTTTGTAAAGAGAAGAACGAAAAATCACACACTGAATGGAATCATTTTTTTCTTGTAATTAAAAAATGCTATATATTACAGTTCTACTGGGAAAGCTTAAATAGGATTGATGACTAAAGATGACTAAAACAGCATTATTATATGTGATCTGCAATCAGGGCAAAGAAAAATCTCATAACTGAATCACTTAAAGAAGGTAGGATAACTATGAACGGTTACCTCAAGTGCTACAGCATTTAATAGCAAATGCAGTAGAAGGCAAGAGAGAGTTTCAGTGTTGCTGCCAGAGTTTCCCAGAGAGGCAGAATTACCAACCAGGTACACTCCAACAAGAAATTTCTGTTTACTGTGCAACATTAAGGTCACGGAGTCAATGGCATGCCACAAGTCAATGGCTTACCACAACTAAATGAAATACCACCCATGAAATCATTTTCCATTCCCTCTGAATGAACAGGGCATGTATGGGTGGTACTGTGCAATAAAGACAGACAGATGGAAATAGCAAACCCACAAGCAGTGCTAAATTTTACACAACTCATGACTTGCTACAATTTTAACATTAAAATGACTGACCTGTAGTAAGAAAGTCAGTGTTTATTTTTTAAATAGGTACATTATACTTTTTTATATTCTTGTTATCTCTTCCTCTATAAGAGCTGTCACTTAGCTTATCTTGTCCATGACATTATATGGCTAAATGCAGAAAGTCAGGAGAAGATATTAGTACTGTCAACAATCAGTTTCTGATTCCCTTTGTTTCCCAACACAGGGAGGACTAGCATTCAAAGGTGGAGAATGTATTCTTAAGAGGGAAAAGACTGTCCATGTTATTCAGAAAAGAGCCTTTTAGCCAGTCATTCAAGGGGCCACTTTCTCTAGGAGAACACAGAATCTCTACGAGGATTTTGAGAGTAAGTGGAAAATGGAGAGGATTAGATGTTAGTGATGGGGCATCAGGATTCAGATTAACAGGGATATAATTCTTTGAGGCAGGTAAAGCACATCTCCTTTTAGGCTAATCAACACATTGTGCTAAAGGACCAAACCAGCTGTCCTTGATCTCCTTTAAGGCAAATGAGCAACACTACTTGCACAACAACTGCTCTTCCATGACGTCTTCCTTCTTGTTTTATCAGTTTAAGTGATAACAAGGTGGTACAGGAAACCACTTCCAAGTCATAAGTGTAACATTTTCCATAGATGTAGATTTGTAATTGTTTATGCTAGACTCTGCAGTATTGAATTTTATTGGCTTCACACCAGAGTTTGATAAGGATCCAAACTTGTTATATGGAGAACAAGAGCTACCTCCTTAAAACAAGCAACAGTTTAGATTGCAACAGTAAAAATGGATAGATATCAAACTCTCTATCAGAAATTCAGACCTGACCCTTGTTAGGGAAATATTGATTTGCCAAATGGAAATGCAGATTATGTCTCCAGAGGAAAGCCAAAGTACATGGTTATAAATAATATGTAAGAAAAAAGTCTACAAAACACTAAATTACAAAAGGAAAAGAATGCTGAAAAAGGCAGAACATCAGTGATATGAAAGCTGTTTGGAAACCTAGGGAACAGCCACCATCTGAGTAACATACAGAAACCATAATCCACTCAGTCACTTTGCACAGATGTGACAAAGCACGCAAAGACATAGCTTGCTACAGTCAAAACGTGAACTTTCCTCAAGGGAGAGAAGAAATCTGTTCACAAGATTCAGCATAAAAGCTGTGAAGTCAAGCAAATAGGTATCAAAATACAGACAAATATCAAAAATATCTGTAAGGATCTGAAGCAGACATACCTATAGTGAAAAATCCAAAGAGAGTTTGAAGTGTAGATGATCGTAAATACACAGACACACATAGGAACTAAGTCCAGTCCTGAGGACTCTGAACTGTGGATGAGCTACAAAGATGAATTAGCAGAATAAGCGCTGGCCTTTTTAAACTTATAGGCTTCCACGGAGTGCCTAAGGAAAGGGTGTGTGTCATAGACAGGATAATAACTTTGGTATCAAATCTGAGCTAGACAGGAATTGGCTGATTGTACCATATGAAGATATGATCACAGGAAATGAATGTCTCACAAAGTTATATGTATGTTTTTGAGAGGATGTGGAAGGGGGTTGTTCTTTTCTTTTTCTAAGAGACCAAAATTCCATAAGCCTTGAAAAAAGATAACAGGAAAAGCTGCAAAACATTCTGCAAATGGCATAATTTGTAACACAAGACTTGGTATAACAGCTCTCAAAGTCTAGTTATTCAACTGAAAAGAGGGGACCAAGTCAACCAACCTTTTCACTCAACCTAAGGAACTGAATAAAAATATCATAACCAAAGACTTGTTCAAGTAACAGAAATATTTGGTGAGATGACAAAAGTGAATAACAGGAATCCAAGCAGGATTTTGGCAGTTTGGGTAAAGTGCCTTCCAAGTCCAGTTTGCCAAAATTTACCTATTGTCAGAAAACACTTTCTTAAAATTGGTTTCTGAACATGTTTGGTATGGGAAACATTTCAGTGTATATCATCCCAGATGCCCGTAGGTCTCCCAGTAGTCAAAACATGCATTGATATACTCCTAGGGAAGCTCTGTTAATGAGCTTTGCAAACTGGGAAACTGTGAGAAGAAATCACTTAAAAAAAACCCACAGCAAATATCATTTGCAGAGTCTGTAGGATTAAACAACACCAAAAAGACCAAAGAATAAAAGAATAACTATCCCATCCCTCTCTTCTGTACAGCATGTCAAATGTTATCAGTTAATTCACATACATGTGTTCAGCCGTAACAATTAGCCTAAACCCCTTGCATCAATACAAAATTAACATGGATGCCAGAGCATAAAAGGATTCAGGGTCTGCACTGGCTCTGGCACCCATTCCGCATTTCTTTTGGACACAGCAAAAGATATCAAATTCTTCACAAACATTTCAAAAGGAAGATTTTGGAGCTGTGTTGCTACAGAGACATGTGCTTGAACGTCTGCCTGAAACGTGTGACATCAGAAATGTGACTACAGCAGAAAAAAATGCGTGAAGAAATCACAAAGGAAATGCAAAGACCTGGGTACAGCTGTACAGAGCTTCATTGTTTTCAATATGTGGATAATTTTCAAACCAAAATGAGACCATTTACTGCTGATATCTCACTACAGAGAAAGAAAATGTGAACAAGCACAAAGTAGGATACAAAAATATATGGAAAGCAGGAAATTCTATAGTGTGAGTTTTATAGCTATCATCTTCTTTCAGGAATTCTCTCAGAAGTGTAGTTGTACCTGACGTAAACAAATGATCTGGCACAAAGCAGTAAGTGTAAATGGGAAGGACTGGGACGAGCCATATTTAAGGGTGATGCTCTATCTGGGGAAGAGCAGGATAGACATGATGGTTGGTGAAGTCAACATTTCCCATTGCCGTTTCCAAATTTGAAAAAGGGTTTTCAGTGATCACCAGAGTCTTCCTAGAAGAAGCACATCCACCAAAATCCAAGAGCCAAAAGGAGTTTTGGGATGCATTTGCCCACACGTGCACTGACATGGTAATCACAGTAACAGGAGCAGAGCTGCCCAGCGCCTATGTGCCATTCATTCCTGTGGCACAAGCAGATCCTCAGCAGCCAGTCCATGGTGGTGGTGTGAAGTGAGTCTGCTCATCTGGGGAGGGAGAAGAGTGTTTGTCCTTCCTTCATAGATGCTGAGGAAGATTCACACAGTTTCAGTGCTAGGAATCATGTATTGGGTCTGATATGGTAAATGCTTGTATTTATAAGAGATGATGAAAACCATAATTAAGTGGCAGATACCTAGTTCTGGTGTGTGCTTTTACTACCTGTTTTAAAACTGGGTTTACATGACATAAAAATTCTGGGCTTTTATCTGTTGTAAGTGAATAAAGAAACATGAGTGATAGGTGCCATTTCAAGTAATAAACACAAAAAGGGAAAAGTGAGTTGGATAGCAGAAGTCCTACATAACATGTGGCTAGTTAAAACTAAGCATATAATTGGGATTTTAATATTATATCAATAGACTTGTAGCTGTGTATTAGATTAAAAGGCACAGAACTGATTTCTCAATAATCCTCTGTGAACGTAGAATCAACATGGAAAATCTTAACTCATAATTTGGAAAAGCAAGTGTAGTAAAAGTATTACATTCATTATAAAAACGATAAATGACAAAAAGGTGCATAAGTTTCATTTCATGCTTATTGTGTATTGCACTGGGTGCTGAACTGAAGGCTCTGATGTGATTTATATGCCACTAATAGGGTCTATTCTGGGTTATGTTTTCAGATTTATGGCCACCTCTCCCACTGTTAAACTGCAGTTGGAAAGAATTAAAACATTATTTCCTTAAGTGGATGTAGATTAAATCCTTAAGCACATGTCAATATACTTGTCAGCTGTTTAGATCAAAGATCTCCCTTTCTAATGCTGAAATCAGGAATAATACAAATGTGTATTCAAATTATACTATTATTTTGAACAATAAAGTATGCACATATTCATATCTGCTGATTTTAATCTGGAAACTGGCCAGTATAACAGAATTGTCCCTAGTCCTCCAGCTTCTGCATCACAACTATTTAAAGCTCAAACCTTCCTCAGGTTTCTCTGAGACAGACTAGTGTTGTGCTTCTCCTCACATCCTGATAGTATCTGTTTACAGTGTAGAGCCCAACTCTGGTGCTCGGTACTTGGAATAAGTAGAGGGGTTTTTTGCTTGAGAGAGGGATGCAGAAGCTGAGGTGTTACGTTCTTGCCTTAATTAAATGAGAAACCAATCTCATCCTCTTTGATGATGAATAATAAAGCATTGCTATTTGAATAGTATCAAGAATTCATCATGTGTCACCATAAAGAGATTTTAGCAGCTGGTGACGTTCTTAAACCAGTCAGTCGTAAATTAAAGGATGAGAACATGTTTATTCTCCCTCTTTTCCAGCTGATTTGGAAACACCGGACTACCCTGTTTATGAGATTTTAGGGAAGAGGGGACACTTCCCGAGCTCTTCAGATGACATTCCTCCTCCTGTTCCTGCTGTTGTGATAGCGTAGTGAGCCTGTGCTGATTTACACCAGATGAGCATCTGCAGTGCAGCTACACTGCAGAGATGTTGCCTTCAGTAGGGAAACACTTGTGGCCGTATTAAAGCTTATTTCAGGGGATTAATTTGATTTGTTCTAGTCCATTTCCTGGGCTCCTGACAATGTCACTTGTAGACCCAGTTCTCCTACGAGGTCAAGGCAGGCAGCTCCTTACAGCAGTCTGCAGCTCTGTTGTCCTACTTCACTGGCCTTTAGAATACTTAACAATGCAATTTCCATACAAGAAATATAATTAAAATAGCAGCAGAGCCATTGTCTTGTGGTCAGATTTCTTATATCCAAACCTCAGCTCATTTGTGCATTGCAAAATAACCAGGAACATCCCAGAAGAACAGCACAGAGTGCTCAACTTTGGTCATTTTCTTATCTCAAAAATGATTCTAATTTCCAGAAATGATGGTCTACAACGAAGGCACCTGATTTCAGCAGCGGTAAACTATTTTAAATTTTAATAAGCAATTATGTTAATGAACAAGAAAGCTATGATAAAAACAGTTTTTTGCTGTTATAGTGTTACACTTAGGGAAATCCTTATCATTAAAAACTACCTGAGAAGCATATAAATGTAGACAATTTCGACAAATCATCACTTGTATCCTAATTAGATAGGAAAAAAAAAGAAGAAAAAAGTGCTCATCATAGCTGGATTGTACAAAGTATGCTTGATTTAATTAATTATCAGCCCTGTTCATTACAGTCCTCCAGGATTGTCTGTTAATAGAAACCTTGCTCTGGATGACCTCTTATTTTCCTTTCCTGCCATTTGTGTGACTCTCATTGTTCCAGAGGCAGAGTAACCAAGGCACATGGAGATGTAAAAAACTTGAGGAGCACACTGACACTTGTGTTCCTTATGCCAAAAGCAACTGAATCTTTTAAGCTCCTGTGTTTCAGCCTTGATTCTCTTGCATATGCATATTTCCCTGTGACAACTGGAGCTGCGTATGCAGAAACATTTCAGAATGAAAAGTTTATCAGTCTGGATGAACTGTGCTTTCACAACGAAGACTTTCCACTGTCCAAACCACTAATGCATCTGCTGTAGCAATTACAATGGGAGGCTAACTGCGAGCTTAAATAGCCAAAAAAGTTACAGATTGTGGTAACTGTGGTGCAGGGCCAGATGCAGCAATGACTGGAAAAGGATGACAAGATAGGGGAAAAGAAAGAAATGGCGAAGGCCAAGGCATCGCTGCTCTACCTCAGAAGGGAAGGTTTAGGTTTCCAGTAAATATAAACTTGCTCATCAGTTCACATACAGCCTCCTGAATTTTGAAGGAGGCCAGATTGATCAACAGTGCAGAATTTTCCCATTCTGACGTAAGTGTTGTTATTCATATCACATAAGTAATCCAAAATTAAGGTTCCATGATATTATACATAGGACAGAGATACTTGGAATGCATAATTTCTACAGCAAGCCTACAAATCGTATGAGGTCTAATGATTTATTCCGTCACATGCCTTTCCAATTATGTTCTGATTTTCTGTTTCAATTGACGAGGAATGAAAACCAAGTTATTTAAAAGCGTAAATTTATGCTTAGTTTTTTAATAAGCCATTGCAAATGAAATTTAAAAAAAAAGGAAAATCCTGATCTTGTTTGGGATGCATATTTCCAATTGTTGTCCGTGGCAAACCAAGAACCTCATGACTGTGCAACTGCCATAGAAAAAAATTATATAAATCCCTGGCCTGCATTAACCTTGATGGAGATTTGACTTCACATTGTAACTGAGTGCACTGATTACTAAAACATTTTTTTCACAGTGCTGTGGGATTCTTTGTTTCTTTCTGGTTTCAACCTGGACCAATTCAAAATACAACAAAACTGTCATATACTACTATGAAGAGTTTCTGTTTCAATGCATTCACATTTTCTAGGAAAAATCCTTTTCCTTTAGATTTTATTCATGATGACATGTATTCCCATCAAAATCAGTTGTTCTTTGAGGAAGTAGGAGTGACCAAGATATAAGGATCGTTTTGAAACATCACTATTTCAGAAAGTGCAAAAATAAGTGTAAAACCCCATCCCCACTTTATTCAATGTCTTTTCTGTTATTAAAGCTTATACTGTATTTTAAAACCTCCAGAAATTTGGTATGTGTGGAAGAAAACCATATATAGTATTTCGCATTCCAGTGCACAGAGCCATTTTTACTGTATTTGAGCTCACTTACTATAACTACAGTGGCTGTTGTTAAAATTTACTTAAGTAGCAGAAATTTCAGTTAATTTTGAGAGAATATCACCATGCATAAGTTTGTAATGTTGCTAGGAATGGTAAGTATTTTTCTCAAGGAATGAACAGAGATATTTCACATTGTTTCTCCAAGAAAAATCTTATAATCTTACCCCACCCTCCAAAAAAAAAGAACCGAGAAAACATCCTTTTGCTCTCTTTCTCTCTCAGAATAGATGTATCTCCATTAAGTTTGTCTTTGTAGTACATGTATATGTGTTTGTGTGTGAGACAAATAGGATTCCTGCCTCTGACACACGAGTGCACCATGTAGTACATGAGACTCTCAAACACGTGCTTTCAGCACACAATGAGTTTTTTCATCTTTGTATAACTGAGCAAGCATAGCAAATAGTAATTGCTAATGGTAGTACCGATGACGAATACAAAACTGTACAGCATTAATAGGAACCAAAACAGTAAACTACCAAAAAAAATTACCTCTTTTCAACTTCTTTTCAACTTTCAACAACAGCAGTTTTGTGATACTAGTTTAACCGAATTGAAGCTGGAGACTAGTCCTTCCAGAATCATTCATTACTTTCTGTTCTTGCCAGTTCTCCATTGGAGTCCCTACTGGGATCTGGAGTATGATAGAGGACACACTCCTGCATGTGTGGATCAGCTCCTGTAAGACACCTGTGACAATTCCAGCGTACTAAGCAGGAGGTGTTTCTCATGCATCTATACACACAGAATGTTTTCTAGGGAAACAAGAAACTTTAGTCAAAAAAAATGTGATCAGATTTTAGCAAGGAAAAGATTTTATTGGAAGCAAAGAATGTTTCATGCTTTGCTGGCCTCCTCTCCTTCGGTATCTCTTACCCCTGCCCCAAAGAAGAAACTTCATCAGGAGAATTAGATGTCAAATGTCCTAGATGCCTGCCATCAACCCCCATAAATTCAAAGACATCTAATGATGTGTAAACCAGATTTGACAATTCATGAATTAATGACCACTGTAAAAGTGGTAGTTAAATAACTAAAATACATATTCTTCCTTTTTTCCAATTGGCTTCTTGTCCATTTTATTCTTGGCCTACACAGAATTTCCTACAAGGAAATGTACCACATGGTAGCCAACTAATAATAATTATTGTTACTATGTGGAGAACTTTTTCAATTTTGCACATAATCCTTTCTAAAGTTGTGCAATAACTTTGTCTATGGAATTGAGTTGTAGTTTCTTGTACTAGAACAAATAAAAAGAAAACCTTAAACAATCACACTCATTTTTCCATGTGCTCTTTTCTAACAAAAAATGTGACATTTTCTTCAACTGAGTTTTAGCAGAGAAATCTCATTCTGCTTTTGTGATTTAGGAATTCAGTACAGATTTAGAGATTTACAAAACTGGAAACGAAGACACTGAAGAAGGCTCTAAAAACTCTTTCAGTGTAACAGTTATACAAGTTGACTTGTTTTAGGAGGAAATACTGTGTTTTCAAATTGTTCTATGACAGCAAAAGCAAATTGAATTCATAATGTTTCAAGGTGCTGCCATTGATCATAAGCTAGTAAAGCACCATTACATAACACAATATTAATAATGCCATTTATTCAGGTACATTAATGTCCAAGTTGACATATGTGATATTTACAGCCTTATTGGCTTCCAAATTTGTAGGGTCTCACAGTCTAAAAACATTCAAACTTTATTGGGAAAAAGTCAATATTGCATCAACCCTACCCTTGCAAATATTCCTCTATCATCTAATTCATTTGCAGTGTTTTCTTACCAGTACCACACTAGTCCTCATCCTGTAGAAATAATGAATTAATTGTCTGATAAGGAGCAGCTTTCTCCTGGATATGGAAATACATTCAGCTGCCAAATAAAATACAACTTTCATCCTCTTCTTCTTGATGAACTGATTAAGAAGTTCCTTCAAGTATTTTTCTCCTTCTTTTGGTGAACACATAAAATTTTATTTTATCATTTCCAAACTCATAACTTTATGATGGCATTCCAAAAGAGAATCTAAATTAAGTTTCTAATTTCCTACTAGTGTGTATGTACTATATCACTGCATATTACAGGGATTCAGATTTCCTTAAGGTATGGAGCTGAATTGTGCTCCAAGCTCTATTGCTGCAACTCTGCTGACCTCACTGTTGTGCTGAAAAATTTCTTCCAATAAAAGTTGCATAAATACAAGCTGATGCTATTGAAATGGACAATCTTAAAGAAAGTTCCAATGTGAAAGAAAATCAAGCCAGACAAACAAGGCGAGATTTTTAAATACTTTCATTCTCAAGTTGTCCAGTGAAAGTTATGCCTAGTGTGAACATTCATTTACTGTTTTACTAACAATTACGTACCCATTGTATGTAATTGCACTTGCATGTATCTTAACCTACTTCTGGGAACAAATTGATTTCCTAAATTCTACTGCATCAGCTTAATCACTTCACCTGTATATTGCTACAATGAGAATATATCTACCAAAACATTCAGCCTTCAAACTAAGAACTAATTTTATGGATGTGGATATATACCGTACATTCTTCACTAGCTTTCTAAATTACCTGTGGTCTGATCCTCAATATCCAAAGTCACTGAATATTTTGCTTTGGTATTTTTTGAGTATGATTCAGTCCTTCAGTGTTTCATAGTTAGTAGCCAATCTTAGCAGATATTTAATATTATTCAGGTTAGATTTGGACCCTTCACTGGGAAGCTCCGAGGACTGTGTTTGTGTGTAGGTGTGTAACCATCTTGGGGAACAGGGTCCCAAGTTTGGCTTGGGACGTTCAGGTGCTCGAGGTATACTGATAGACATACACAGTAGTCGTAAGTTTCCTGATGTTTCAGTGTTGGTTATCTGTAACTGGACTTTTTCGTATTTTCCATTTCTAGGAATTTGTCATGATTGTTGTCTTTGGTTTGGAATTTATTATTCGTATCTGGTCTGCTGGATGCTGTTGTCGATACCGAGGATGGCAAGGAAGACTGCGCTTTGCAAGGAAACCATTCTGTGTAATAGGTGAGTGCCCCAGCTCTACAGTTTATTTAACATAAAAATAAAAGCCTCCCCTTCTCTTTTGCTTCTGAATGAAAACTAATAGAATCAGACTGTTTGCAGTAACCAGGTATAAATCCAGAATAGCTGTGTGTCACCTGCCATCCGCCCAAGGGTTTTCTAGATATAGAATCACAAAGTCCCTAAATACCAGTCAGCCCATGTTTCTTACATTCTCCAAAAGACATCTTCCTATGCATGTCATACAGCTGATGTATATTGGAAGAATGAGGGACGGGGAGCTAATCATCTTCTTGAAAGTCGTGGGAGCTGTATGCATTTGATGGGCATGGATATTAGACATCTTGCATACACATGCATACATACCATGAACATATGTGCAAACGTTGTGCTGTCCTTATTTAACCTCTGTGATCAGATGTGTACACTGCAGTAAGTTTGAAAATCTACCTAGAAAAGTCTTCTGACAACATTGCTGCTTCCTGTGTTGCTGCTCTCTGCATGACAGTCCAGATATCTGCTCTGCCAGTGACTCTGGCACAGGTTATAGCATACTTCTACAACTATTTCAAAAGACTCTTCCTCCCCTTCTTTGCTCTAGAAATTCTCTCAGAATGGTGAATACGCTCACAACCACTCAAAACCCTATTTTTAAAAAGGATCTGCAGGAAAATAGTTTCTCAATAAAGGTAGAAATCAAGGATGGCTACCCAAATTATTCTGATAATTTCTTATTTTTCTAATGGTTTGGAGCAAATGCTTTTTACAGGACATCAGTGGAACTTCAGAATATCAACGTCCCACCTTCTTTCCCAACCTCCTTCCTCTCTCCAGCCTTTAATTTCATCTGCTTGTATCTTAAATTAACTTATAGATTGACTGGGGCAGGAAACACATTCTCCCATACAGCAGCTAGTGCAACGGAGTCGCACACTTATAGCAATTACACACACAGGTCTCAGTGTAAAGAGTGAATAACCATATTCTCATGTAAATGAATGCAATGCTGGTCTAAAAAAGAGTTATGTGGTGTCCTGTGGCATAGCAGAGTGGTGCACTTGATTGGGCTAATGTGTAAAGCAAGCTTTTGCCTTCTGCCTCATTCCCTGGTAAATTCACACATTATCCCACTGAAGAATTCCTGCAATGGAGAAAGGGGCTTTAGCAAGAGGAGCATGGGTAGGTGGAAAGGCATTGCAGACTGTCTCCCCCTCAGAAAGAATCACCCCATGTACGCTTATTGTATGACACTGTGGGGGAGGAGGACGTGTCGGGATTGGCACTTGTTTTGTTCAGGCAGCAGGGGAGGTGGGTAGGTACCTTACCCAACCCCCATCCAGCACCAGGTCACACACTTGCCCGAGGTTCCTTCTGGCCAAAAGGAAAGTGGAAAGAATATTCAAAAATCTTCCCAGCCTTTACCAGTCACCTGTAAAGGGAAAGCTAGAAATTCAGACATTCACTCTCCCTGGCATCAACAAAATCTGGTTACCCTCCTTAACCAGACTTACTATTATTCAAAGATTCTGTGGTGCACCTGAACATTTGCAGTACTCAGGTTTTGTCAGCACAGAATCATATGAAAGCCCCAGACTGTTAATTTAGTAAAATTAACCTACTTCAGCCATTTAGAACTTACTAGAAACATATAAATCTTTAAAGAATTTGGACTTCTTTCTTAGAAGCATTTGACATCTCAGAGTGGTTTGGTGCTCTCCCAAATGCTATTGTGTGGAAACACTAGCAGTTTGTTCGGTTCAGCTTTCATTTCTCCTCTTTTTCCGGTCTGATGTGTTAGTTCCCAGCAAAAATGAATGGAGGGGTTCTTCCTTGTTGTCCTGGTTTGGCCTAAACCAGGCTGATTTTCCTTTCAGTGATTTTTACTTTCAGCTAAGTCTCCTCTAAGTAACTGCACTTTCTGAAACTAACTGCATGTTTGCAGACAGTGTCTGCTTCCAGGACTGATAACGCTCGAAGTTTGTAGTTATCGCTGAGGTACCGGTAGGGATGTTATGCAGTAAGGCTCTTGCTGTACTTATTTCTTAGAGAAACCAAGGTCACTGCTGAATTCCTCACTGCTTACAAGTGAAGAGCCGAAGGGGGGTCGCAGCTGCAGTGGGGAGCAGACAGGGCAGGTGACCCAAAATTGACCAACGAGGGTATTCCATCCCACACACGTCATTCTCGGTATAAAGCGGGGGGATCACGAGGGTCTCGCTCTCTTTCTGCTATGGCCGGTGTCCAAGGAGGACTCCGTCTGTTTTCCTGCTGCCCCCGATCCCGATCCGTGCGTTCCTGAATCCAGCTCTCGACCGTCGCTAGGCCCAGCCTGGGCCTTCCCGGAGCCTGCCCTGCAGTGCCGGTGGTGACGTGGCTGACTTCAGGGGAGCTCAGTCTTGGTTTTGTATATATATTTGTATATATTTGATTATTTCTATTATTGTTATTATACTCTTTTTCATTATTATAGTTTATTAAAACTGTTTTAATTTTCCAACCCAGAAGTCTCTCTCCCTTTTCCCTTTCCCTTTCCCTCTGGGGGGAGGGGGGAGGATAACAGAGAGCATCTGCCGCAGGTTTAATAGCCAGCCCAGCTTTAAACTGTGACACTTGTCCAAAGCTCTGCGTGTTGTCATGGGGTGACTGACATAGATTTTCCCCCTTTTCTTTAAACAGCTTATAGCTACCCTCCTACTGTTCATGAAATAGTATTCACGTAGGCTATCTCTAGCCTTGAAAGCATCTTCTCTGTCCCCCTTGCAACTCCATCATTTGCTAGCAGAACTAAATAATAGCAAACAGTCTTTTGCTTGTGGATGAAAAGGGAACTTTGTTCTGCAACACACTATACTGTTACTAGCGTAGCTTCTGGAAACTAAACCAGTAGCCTGAATTTCTTGCGATTAATTATTCTCTGTCTCTCTTCTTCTGCTGTTTGATTTTTGTCCATTTTTGTCCATTTCTGGACTTCAGTATCCCTGAAGGGGTTTTCAGATGTTCAGCATCTCTCTGGATTTAATCTTTTGAGGAAGAACCTTTAGCAAGTCATCTGACAGCTCTTGCTACATAAAGTAACTATTTGCCTGACACCTTGGCTTTGCAGTCATGGCAGAGTGTGCCCTAGCACCAAAGGCCAACAGGCTGTATTAGCTAGAGCACCATCAGTAGATCGAGACACATGATTATCTCCCTTTACACGTCACTCATTAGTCCACATCTAAGATACTGCAGCCCATTTGCCCCCTCCAACACCATACATGAAAGATGTCAATAAACTGGAGTGAGTTCAGTGAAGGCCACCAAGATAATCAGGCCTGGAGCATTTGCCCTGTGAGAAGAGGCTGAGGGATCTGGGCTTGTTCAGCCCGGAGAAAGGACGGCTTCAGGGGGAACTCAGTGAACTTGGTGCTGAACTCTCTTTAAAAGCACATGGCCAGTTTCAGTCTATTACTTTTCATGTGTTTGTTTAATTATTTATTTACTCATCCATTCAGTTATTCTTTCTGCTTATTGTTAAAGTGGAACAATAATATTTTAGAAAACTTAGTCTGTTTACTATTAATTAAACTTGCTATATATCTCCAGCAGATCTGTTCTCTTTTTGTGATCTAACACAAATCATATAGGGGGATGGCCCAAGAGCTAGAAATAATAAATCTGAGGATTGACTCAAGGGTCATATTCAGACAGCCTTTATTTTTTTCCATTAGTAACCTAATAACGAGAAAAATTTTATTCAGGGCCAAAGCTCTGTGCTCACGTTAGTGTACCTACAATGTCACTACCCTGACAAGTTAGTTTAAGCAACTCTGTGTGCTACCAGGTTAGTAATGATATCTGTCAAATTATTTGACAGTTTTGTACCCTTGTTTATTTCTGTGAAAATGGGAATAACAGTGCAGTATTAAACCTTGATTTGTATTTTGTTCTATATGCCAGGAGTTACCTGCTGTCCCTCATTTCCTCTGATCGTTTACGAGCTTGTGTACATAATGCAAAGGACATACCAACATACCCTCCCAGGCACTTAAAATATGTACTTAAAGATACACTTACATCTGCAAATCCTAAGTTTCCTGGGCATATCAGTCTGAAGCCTCGCTGTTAGCACTGCAGAGCAATGTTGTTGTGTTACACTGTGCACAAGAGTAGCAATCCAGGCACCACATCTACTAACTGCTACCTCTGGGTGCCAGGGACTCCGATGCCCAGGAAAAACTCTGTGTCTGCCTGTGCCTTAGGGGCAGCTGTGCTCCCTGAAGATCCCCGAAATAAAAGAGGACATGTCTGCTAATCGGGAAGAAAGTATGGCATCACCTCCCTGTAAAGCCAGTCAGGGAGCATGTAACATTTTTCCAGGGCAACTGGAATTCCTGGTGGCCCAGCCCAGTGAAAGATTTCATGTATTTCAGTTAGTCCATTAGCAGTTTCCCCACAGCTGCTTCTATTTTACCTCTAGTCAAGCCTACAGCATGATGGAAATGTCACAAGTTCAAATTCTGTTGAGGCTGCAGAATGAACAAATTCCCAACAGGAAGCTTAAGTCTATTATCTGTAATCAGGCTCTTGAACTTCATGGCTGGCAAACCTTGTTTCAGAGCATTAAGTGATAACAGCAACTGTTGCATATTACTGGATCTGTTTTTCATTAATTAAAGTGGTAATGAACCATCATATGGCACTTTTGTCAAACCTTTATAAACAAATTCATAACTAGTGAGTTACAAGATCTACTGAACCTTTAATTTGAATTAATTCAATATATTTATGTAATGATACGTTGTGTGCCTGTCACCTTGGTATTTAGACACATTATATAGTTTAAAAACGGACACAGAGTAAATCTGCTGCTCATGATAAACAATATAAACAGCCCCTTTCCAGTATAATTTGAACTCTAAATAACCCAGTGATGGTCTGTAATTAAGTATATGCTTGACCAAGGAGACACATCTCACATCACATCTCATTATAAATCCCAGCAAAACCAAGTTCCAGCAGGAGCAAATTCCATGTTGGGAGGTCTGCCCACTTCACTCCAGAAAACACTCTGATAGTAGTAGTAACATTAAGACTGGAAATTGAAAGCTCCTCAGACAATTTCAGCAGCTGTAATTATGTGTGGTGAATAGAGGTGCTCTTTAGATGAAAGCAGTCTCAAATTGTATAGGTTTTTAAAACTAATATTTAGTGGCATATCTTCATGCTTGACAATCCGGGCAGTACAGTTTTTAGTAATGTGTAGGCTAAACAATGTCTTCCGAATATCATCTATGGGCCTTATCCTTTCGCATTTACTTTTACTGACTACTACCCTCCCTGCTGAGAAAGGTGCCATTAAGAAAATATATTGTAGTATTTTAATAAAAATAACAATAACTTAATGTTATTAAATACTATATATTATAAAATATTATATGTTATAAATGTATATTATAGAACTTCCAGTGCTGCTTATGAGCCACAAGGTTTCAGTGACTTGGAAATGTACAGTAAAAAGTAGGTAAGCAACTGACAGATCAAGAAGCAGTCAACATTTTCTGGTTTCAGACTTGATATGTTCAATTTTGCTCACATTTTTTAGGGACTGGCTCTAAACTTGTTGCTACTAGAGATGCCCAGTATATGAAGATGCTTACAGAAATACCTTTCTTTTCACTGCTTGTCTTTATTTGATTTGAGATGTTCATATCCTGCCTTACTACAGTGAATTCCCATCATATCCATAAACAAGATTTAGTTGCTCAGATTTTCATACATATGAGTAAATTCTCCAATCCAAAATTAAGTAGTTGTTAATGTAAGCACTAATGTGGAAGTTAGAGGTAGACAGGATTGTGCCAAATTCACTTATCTGCCTACCTCAGCATATGGAGTCTCAAAAGCAGTAAAACAGTTGGTTTATTTTTAAAATTTTATCATTCCTAGCATCTAAAAATATCATATATTTAATGAAGTAAATGAATAACACGTCAAAGCCTAACTGATACGCAAGAAAATACTCAGCTTTCTTGGCTTCCTTCCAGATGTTATGCTGCAGATCAGCTGCTTCGGTGTGTGACATTCCTTGTACTCCCATCTCAGAGTAACTCAGGGTAACTATAGACCGGTCAGCCTCACCTCCATCCCCGGAAAGGTGATGGAACAACTTGTTCTTGGTGCTGTCTCTAGGCACATCAAGGATAGGGGGATCATTAGGGGCACTCAACATGGCTTCACCAAGGGGAAGTCATGCTTAACCAACTTTATAGCCTTTTATGAGGACATAACCCGGTGGATAGATGATGGTAAAGCTGTGGATGTGGTCTATCTCGATTTCAGTAAAGCGTTTGACACGGTCTCCCACAGCATCCTCGCAGCTAAACTGAGGAAGTGTGGTCTGGATGATCAGGTAGTGAGGTGGATTGTGAACTGGCTGAAGGAAAGAAGCCAGAGAGTGGTGGTCAATGGGACAGAGTCCAGTTGGAGGCCTGTATCTAGCGGAGTCCCTCAAGGGTCGGTACTGGGACCAGTACTATTCAATATATTCATTAATGACTTGGATGAGGGAATAGAGTGCACTGTCAGCAAGTTCACTGATGACACAAAACTGGGAGGAGTGGCTGAGATGCCGGAAGGCTGCGCAGCCATTCAGAGAGACCTGGACAGGCTGGAGAGTTGGGCGGGGAGAAACTTAATGAAATATAACAAGGGCAAGTGTAGAGTCCTGCATCTGGGCAAGAACAACCCCATGTACCAGTACAAGTTGGGGACAGAGCTGTTGGAGAGCAGCGTAGGGGAAAGGGACCTGGGGGTCCTAGTGGACAGCAGGATGACCATGAGCCAGCAGTGTGCCCTTGTGGCCAAGAAGGCCAATGGCATCCTGGGGTGTATTAGAAGGGGTGTGGTCAGCAGGTCAAGAGAGGTTCTCCTCCCCCTCTACTCTGCCCTGGTGAGGCCGCATCTGGAATATTGTGTCCAGTTCTGGGCCCCTCAGTTCAAGAAGGACAGGGAACTGCTAGAGAGAGTCCAGCGCAGAGCCACGAAGATGATTAAGGGAGTGGAACATCTCCCTTATGAGGAGAGGCTGAGGGAGCTGGGTCTCTTTAGCTTAGAGAAGAGGAGACTGAGGGGTGACCTCATTAATGTTTATAAATATGTAAAGGGCAAGTGTCATGAGGATGGAGCCAGGCTCTTCTCAGTGACATCCCTTGACAGGTCAAGGGGCAATGGGTGCAAGCTGGAACACAAGAGGTTCCACATAAATATGAGGAAAAACTTCTTTACGGTGAGGGTGACCGAACACTGGAACAGGCTGCCCAGAGAGGTTGTGGAGTCTCCTTCTCTGGAGACATTCAAAACCCGCCTGGACGCGTTCCTGTGTGATATGGTCTAGGCAATCCTGCTCCGGCAGGGGGATTGGACTAGATGATCTTTCGAGGTCCCTTCCAATCCCTAACATTCTGTGATTCTGTGTTTCTGTGATCATCATCATCAGTTTTTCCCCGTAGCTCCTCTGTGAGAGGAATTACTGCTTCGGTGGCTGTACAAGTTTTGCTTTTGCAGCAGCAAATTATGCTCTCCAGGCAGAAATCTGTATTGATCCAAAATAGTACCCCATTAGACTAGGTGTTTGCTATTTTGGACTTTTGCAACTTCCCATTACTCTGTCCTTGGCATACGTGCAGCCTCTCACGGGACTGTGATATCTCTATCTTGCAGCACTGCTTTACTTCAAAAGCCACTTTCAGTGGCCTATACTTACTTAGGGGTGCTTTGGCAGCATGTTAGCATAAATTTCAATGTTAATGCCTTGGTGTGGTACATTAGAGAACTGTCAATCTGACTGAGCCATGATTAACTACTGTTGCAAGTGTTAGTCAATCAAATCATGCATTCTCTCGTGGTGTCCCAGCCTCACCCCTGTCAGCCCAAATGAAGAAGTTTGAAGAGGTCTAAGTGGAATTATTGGCTTGGCATATACTGCAGGAATCTTTCTAGAATGGTTTGAAAGTGCTATGCAACTAGCGGAAACATAGTGAGGCATGATAGAATAGAATAGAATAGAATAGAATAGAATAGAATAGAATAGAATAGAATAGAATAGAATAGAACTCTCTCAGTTGGAAGGGACCTACAATGATCATCTAGCCCAACTGCCTGATGACTTCAGGGCTGACCAAAAGTTAAAGCATGCTATTAAGGGCATTGTCCAAATGCCTTTTAAACACTGACAGGCTTGAGGCATCGACCACCTCTCTAGGAAGCCTGTTCCAGTGTTTCACTACCCTCTCAGCAAATAAATGTTTCCTAATGTCCAGTCTCTAGGGTGATCAGATAACCCTAGAGACTGCACATTAAGTATTGTGTTGGTATTGTGTTGTGAGCAACCACCTCATTCATGTTTTTCTGTAATAATTACACTTTTACTAACCCTTGTGCACAGATCACTTTGTTCCTTTTATATTCACCCTGAAGCGTGTGACAGCAGGCAACATGCTGTATCTTCTATTTGCAGTATGTCTTTCCATCTCTTTAGTGCTTTTAGTTTATAATTATTACTATTATGCCTGTTGAATGTTGTGACTTTATTGCTGCCTTTGCTGAAGACTAGTTTATTTCTGTTCAGGTCATCTGTGTGTAAGCGAGGTCTCCAGGAAAAGGGTCGTAGGTGCAGTCAAAAACAGTGGTTTCATTTTGCTTGGCTGTATTGTCATTTAGAAACATAAGCATTTTCAGTTGCTTTAGAGATAGTGTTTGTTTTTTCAAATGCAGTTTTCTGATATCTGCTCAGCTTTAATTTGTTAGCTGGCAATGCTGACAGTTTAAAACACAAGCTTTGCCCACTGTTATGTTCAGTATAGTCAAATTGATTGCCAGGTGTCTTCATCCAGTCTTGCAACTAGCTTATTAGTGATCACAAAGCTTAAAGAAATTCAGTTTCCACAGATGTTTCGATTCTTTTACATCCCTTCAGAGAACTGTGTGTTGCCCCCAGCACTGCTGAAGTGAATGATGGGCAGAATAGTCCAGTGGGAATTGCAGTAAATCTCTATTTTTATGATTATGTCTCAAATGGTTATACTCCAGCTGCTACATTAGGAAGAGACTTGTGGAGAAGAGAGAAAGAACTGGTTTTAATTCCTCCTTTTTACAGCTGCTGTGTTAAATACAGCAATTAGGAAGGATTTGACAATGTAACAACATTGTTACATTGTGTAACAGAGTTACAGTATTTCTATCTCAAGTTTAATACGGCTAAGTAGAAATATTTGCATATTTCTAGATGACAAATTGGGCATGTTCTGCACATTTTAATCTCCTCCCTTCCCTTCCCACGCCTAGCACTTAAGCACCAGCCTCCCATAACCTGTAGTCTCCTCTTAAATAAAAATTTTATTTTTTACCTTTAAGCTTGTGCTGATAACTCTCAAAAGTGAGGATTTGACCTTTCTGCTGATAGATGATATTGCTGTCAATAACAGATCTAGGGAAAGTGTCCACCAGATCTATTTTGCATCAACCTATGTAAGCTCCAAAATGGTGTAAATGCTTATTTGAGTCTGGCCTAAGCCATCCCTGCTGCAGAAAGAGGCAGCTCCAGCCGCTTGCTTCCACCTTTGTGCCGCCCAGTCCCGGTGCCCCAGTGCACGTATGCCACCATCTTGGGAACAGCCAAGGTGAAGGCAGGACCTCTTCGGCCCCAGGCCTCCCCTTTGCCTGCCCAGCCTGCTCATGAGACCCCCACGCTGGGGGCTGCTTCGTTTCAGATGAAAATGTCACGAGGCAGAGTGGAGAGGTTGTCACGCAGAACGGCATCATGTACTGTATTTAAGATCTCATTTTGGGATTGCCTCCTGTTGGGTTTGTGAGAGTGCTACCAGATTATGTTTTTTTCCCTCTCGGACAAGAACTGAACAGAGCTTCTATTTCTTTCTTCACATCTCCCTCACCAGGAAGTCTGAAGGGTGGCTGCAAGGTGCCCTGCACTAGTGTTCTCCAAAACATATAAAGCTTCTTGCTGGCACAGTAGTCCCTCTTTGGCTACCCACCCACAAATTGCAGGTGGGATAGCAGCTGAGGGCAAAGAGTGGCTGGAAATTGCTGGTTCTGTATCATCTGAATAAACTCTGTATTTACAGAAACAGAGGAGTCCCAGGAGGCACTCACACTGTCTGTGCAGACATCCAAAATAGTTGTATAGGTTAGGAATGCAAGTTCTGGTTTTAAGCAGCAGGGAGAGGTATACGCCTCCAGAGGACAGCTCAGAAAACTTAAGGTAGGAATTCATCTCTTTCAGTCAACACTGAGGGACCCATGTTCCTGCCTTCAGCACCTGCATTAGATAGCTCAGCTAGATACTGGATACCTCCTGTTTCTCCTCACCCCATGAATTTGAGAGTAGATTATTAATACTGTCTCTTCCCTCTCCACCTACAAACAGGCTTTTCTTCTCCCTCAGAGACATGCTCTGATGTCCCATGCTCTTTTTAGCATCTTTACTTCTCAGTTTTTTTGCCTGTTCACTTTCACCCTCACATCCAGGATTTTTCTGTTCCTGTTTTTTTTTGGCCTTTCCACTCCCATACCACTGCATCGCCTTCACTTTATGCCCAACCTGGGAATTCATTAGATGGACACTTCCAGATACCCTGGCCATCTGCCCCTCCCTGAGATTTTAGAGTATGATTGGAAATGCTGTGAAAGTGCGGGCTCCTACCTGTAGATTCCTACCTCTGTGGTTACAAGGACCCAGCACAGAGACAGTGCTGCTTCCCCTGCTGAGCTGGATCACATAGGAGCCCCGTTTGGTGTCTTTCTGACCATGTTGACCTGTGCCAGATACCTCTAAAAAAGCTGTTAGTACCTGTAGCCCAAAATAGCCAATCACACAATACTTTTGTTTGGACATAGGGCAACCAGTGACTATTCATACAGGAATGTGGATCCCCTGAAAAAACTAATCCTCCAGCAATTCAGGGAGGAACATCCAATCTTGTCTTTAATTTTCCCTGGTTATTCCCTTATATCCTGTGGCAATGAATTTTACAAGTTAATTGCATGTTGTATTTCTTTTTATCAGATTTAAATTGTCTTTTGATCTCACTTTTATAAGGAAGGGTAAATAGGAGGCATCCAATAGACCTTCTTATCTTCCACTAGTTTGCATACCTCTGTCTGCCATCTCATATTTGTCTTTTGACTAACCACTCCTAAATTATTCAGCCTTTTCTCCATACACAAGTCTTGCCATGCCTGTATTTACTTTGTTTTTTTTTTGCTGATAACTTTGTGGTTTTCTTACAGTCTGATCTAATGAGCCTCTTTATTCATCAGGGATGTTTGTGTCTGGCTATCCATCCTGCTGCCTTTCCCTCCAGAAAGCTTCAGGTTATTTTCTCTCCACAACAATAGCCTTTTTCACCAAGGTCTACTATCATCCAGGAAAAAGCCTCAGACATAGTAAAGTGACTAGCAAACCTTGTTTTCCCAGGGCTTGTGAGGCACAAAACAGTTACTGGGCAGAATAAGTGAAGATTTATGGGAAGGATCTGTGTGTGTTACTAATGGTTTGTTTCTTTGGTTGGACACAAATTGGGTTGGTGAACATTGGGTCAAAGATACAGTTTTAAATGTGTTTCTGTCAGCCTGTCTTAAAGCCAAATAAAACTCCTACTGAATAAATAGTGCTTTATTCCTTCTGGCAGGTACATATTAATAATGTTAAAGATCAATTATTGGAAAAGGCTAATAAAGTATAAATCCATGAAAGGCTTGCAATTGAACTTAATCTTAGCTTGCAGGAGGCCCTTAGATTTTTAAGATTTATTGAGCCAGCTGTTAATAACATAAAGATGTTTGCTGAGGACTTATTCAGTCCATAGAAAGAGTATGTACTCAACAGGGACATGAACTTTAATTTCTAACAATACAAAGACAGGTGAAATGTTCCCATTAATGTTGTTATTCTTATCTAGACTGAATGAAAAATGGTAACCGTAACTACAATGTAAAATTCAGTATTTGTGGAGCTATTGTGATTCTCAGCCCACAGAGAAATATTTTGACTATCTACAACAAAATGTAAAATGACATTATTTTGATATATTTGTCTTCATGGCCTGAAAGTGCACTACTTTTACACAGGAACAATGTACATACACTTTTAGTACATTGGCATAGTAATGAGTAACATTGGTTGATCCATTCTTGGTGGTGGAATTAGCATCTCATTATAAACTTTGATTAAAAAATGACAAAACAAAAAATCTGACCCATCTTCCTCATTCTGGAATTTCATAAGGGAATATTTAGTTTTCACATCTAAAAAATGTCGAATATTGACTTTTTGAAAATATTCCTTGTTTTTCTGTTTCAAAAATTGTTTGACCTACTGAGTTCAAAATTGTTGCATTTGATTAGCTTTGCTAACAGGTGTCTGTGACTTGTTTCCAGTTTTGTTTCATTTTGTTTGGGGGCAGCATACAATTGCATTGTATGGTAAAGAGCTTTACTCAAGTTGTAGCGAAAGGATACTAAGGTGCCTGTGAAGAAAGGGATTTATTGGTGCGGCTTGGAGTATTCATAGATATCAGGAAAAATTTATTCGCTGAAAGGGTTATCAAGAATTGGAACAGGCTGCCCAGAGAAGTGGTTGAGTCACCATTCCTGGAGGTACTTAAAAGATGAGTAGATGTGGTGCTTAGGGACATGGTTTAGTGGTGGACTTGGCAGTGTTAGGTTAACAGTTGGATTTGATGATCTTAAAGGTCCCTTCCAACTAAAACGATTCTATGATTCTATGATTATATAGAGGAAACATGAGACAGTTCTCCACCTTGACATAGAAAGACTATGCAGCTCCTTTCTGTGGTTGAGGCAAGAAATCTTAAGCTAATCATTTGTCATTAGGATAGGCTGAAGAAACATGCTAAGCATGGGACCAGCTTAAAAACAAATGTTTAGCAGAAGGGTGCATAAATTCAGCTTTAGGTAACAGGTTTGGTGTATGTTCCCCTGGACCACTTTGCTTTGCAGTGTCTGTGTGTGTGCTGGGGGTCGGTGGCAGGGATTTACACGCTTAGTCATCCTGTTCGGTGTGCCACACAGGAGTAAGCTGAGCTGCCACCATATCGTGTTTCATCAGTTACTGCCAACCTCAGCCAAGTGGATGCTCTCACCGCTGCTCAGGAACACGCCGGTCTGAGACCCGCGCTGGGGTGCGGTGACACCTCCAGGTGCCAGGGTGAAGTCCCGCATGCCTTGAGCCAGAGCTGAGGCTTAATGTAACTTGCCCTCGCATGGACAGGCTCACCAGTGACATGCCATGGGGTATGGCCTCATTTGCACACAGCTGCTTTGCAGAACTGACCTCGTCCCCAGCACCGGACTCTGGGGGCTCTCATCAAATCTGGAGTTTCAGCATCAGGACACGGTGCTCTAACTAATCCTCACAGTGTCTGAAGTTATAGAACCTTTGAACTGATCTCCTAAAGCACACTTGCAGTTTAATGCAGAGTTTATTTTCCGTGGCACTGAAAATACATGAAACAAACATAACCTATTTTATATTATATTGTGTCGTGGTTTAATGCCAGCTGGCAACTAAGCACCACACAGCAGTGCTTTTATAATAGAAACAGAAATACATATGCATTTTATATTATATATTATTTCATTATTATAAAGGTTTTATATATAATGTAAATAATACTATACACTATTTTATATGCATGTTTTAAATTTTAAACTAATTTACCTTAAATAATTTTAATTCCTAGCATTTTCTCTTTGCCAGAAAAGATAGCTTTACATGTTGGTGAGCTGCTTTCCTAAATAGACCCACTTTGGCTATATAAAATTAACACGTATCCTCTAAAGAAGACGTCTGTATTTCCAGGAGGTCACTTTCATTTCACATTAAAATATGTTGTTTACTCAGATGATTCCAATACATTGGAAATGAAAACTATAGATGGAGAGAAGGATTCAAAATGGTTCATCTCTTTTGATCACTTCACTGGAGTATTGCTCAGCTGATGAGTAACAAAAATCCAAGTTTCTATGCACAGATCAGTTTTAGTGGACTCCTTAGAACTGAAATGAGTGACTAATGTAGCCATTTGCCATTGTTAGAAGAAAAAAAAATCAAAAGAGTAGAAGTAGTAACCTCTGGATTTTTTTTTTAAATTCCACTTCAATGCCTAGACAGTATTACAAATTTTTGTGTAACTTCTTTCTCTCTATGTGCCACTGCCATACATCCATATCCTCTTATTCTTCAACAGCAATAAAAGTCAATTTTCACACTCATCTGTGTTTATCTCTGAATTATCTTGATACGCAAAACTATTTCACTTTCCTACTTCTAAAAATACCAAGTTGTTTTGGATCTTGAAAAAAGATTACAAAAGGAAGCAAAATCACTAACTTGTTCTGCCTGTAATGACAATTAAGATGGTTTCCATCCAGAGTGTTATATATTTGAAAACACAAAGACCTTTTGGCTGGAGTGACAACAACATCTGCAAAATCAAACAGCGTCATCCATCCCAAGAATTTCCTGAAGATATCCTGCCAACTACTTTTACTAGTAGATGACGATTAATCATAACCTGTCTGGCATCTGAGCACAGAGTTCTGATCCCTGACTAGAAAGAAAAGCTATATTCAAACACAGCTGAAAGCAAATTTTGCCAGGACCCAAGATCCTGAGCACCATTACTTTTAGCATATGCAAAACTCAGATTATCTCGTATTACGTGAGGTTTTTTTGTTGTTGATGGTGCTATTTAGGCTTTTTTTCTCTGCAAAATTGAGGCCTTATTGATGTAAGTCTGCTCAGCTTTTTGTGGGAGGTGCAGAACTCAGCTTCCTGCCTCTCCCAAATTATGCTAGAGATGTTCAGGTGACATAATTCAATGGATGACATTAAACTGTTTTTTTTAATAGGCGGAGGATAACGCTTGAGCGTATCATATTTCAGAGGGTGAATTCAGGTGACCTCAAAAGACTATATGTCTCCAAGAGTAGTCTCTAAAAATCAAGTTTGCAAATTTTGACAATCTTGCACATACTGAATTGTACTTTATCAATAAATAGTTCTGCTTCTTCCAATGGGATACTTAACAAAATATGATAACATCGATCATCTTTCTAAATATGCATGCAGCATATTGGCACTGCGTTCCAATGCACGCAGCATGGGGAATAAGCAGGAGGAGTTAGAAATCCGTGTTCGGTCGGGGGGCTATGATCTAGTGGCAATTACAGAGACTTGGTGGGACGCCTCGCATGACTGGAATGTGGTCATGGATGGCTATGTCCTGTTCAGGAAAGACAGGCCGCTAAGGAGAGGTGGTGGAGTTGCTCTTTATGTGAGTGAGCAGCTAGAATGTATTGAGTTCTGTCCAGAGGCAGATCAGGAGCGAGTTGAGAGTTTGTGGGTGCGAATTAAGGGGCAGGCTGGCAGGGGTGATACTGTTGTGGGTGTCTATTACAGGCCACCGGATCAGGATGAGGAGGGTGATGAGGCCTTCTACAGGCAGCTGAGAGCAGTCTCGCAATTACAGGGCCTGGTTGTTGTGGGGGATTTCAACTACCCTGATATTTGCTGGGAGGCCTACTCAGCCAGCCATCCCCAGTCCAGGAGGTTCCTCCAGTGCATTGATGATAACTTTCTGATGCAAATGGTGGATGAGCCAACTAGGAGAGGAGCGCTGCTGGATCTGATCCTCACTAACAAGGAGGGTCTGGTTGAAGAGGTGAAGGTTGAGGGCAGCCTTGGTTGTAGCGACCATGAGATGGTAGAGTTCAGGATGTCATGTGGCAGGAACAGAATAGCTAGCAGAATCACAACCCTGAACTTCAGGAGGGCCAACTTTGGCCTTTTCAAGCAATTGCTAGGGGAAATCCCATGGGACAGGGTACTAGAAGGTAAGGGGGCCCAAGATAGTTGGTTAGCGTTCAAGGACTGCTTCTTCCGAGCTCAAGATCAGAGCATCCCAACAGGTAGGAAGTCAAGGAAGGGTAGCAGGAGACCTGCATGGTTAAACAGGGAACTGCTGGGCAAACTCAAGTGGAAGAAGAAGGTGTACAGATCGTGGAAGGAGGGGCTGGCCACTTGGGAAGAATATAAGTCTGTTGTCAGAGGATGTAGGGAGGCAACTAGGAACGCTAAGGCCTCCTTGGAATTAAACCTTGCAAGAGAGGTCAAGGACAACAGAAAGGGCTTCTTCAAATACATTGCAGGTAAAACCAACACTAGAGGCAATGTAGGCCCACTGATGAATGAGGTGGGGGTCCTGGAGACAGAGGATAAAAAGAAGGCGGAGTTACTGAATGCCTTCTTTGCCTCTGTCTATACTGTTGGAGGCTGTCCTGAGGAGCCCTGGACCCCAGAGGCCTCAGAAGAAGTCAGGATAGAGGAGGAATCTGTCTTGGTAGATGAGGGCTGGGTCAGGGACCAATTAAGCAACCTGGATGTCCATAAATCCATGGGCCCTGATGGGATGCACCCGCGGGTGCTGAGGGAGCTGGCGGAAGTCATTGTTAGGCCACTCTCCATCATCTTTGCTAAGTCGTGGGCAACGGGAGAGGTGCCTGAGGACTGGAGGAAAGCGAATGTCACTCCAGTCTTCAAAAAGGGCAGGAAGGAGGACCCGGGTAACTATAGACCAGTCAGCCTCACCTCCATCCCCGGAAAGGTGATGGAACAACTTGTCCTTGGTGCTGTCTCTAGGCACATCAAGGATAGGGGGATCATTAGGGGCACTCAGCATGGCTTCACCAAGGGGAAGTCTTGCTCAACCAACTTGATAGCCTTTTATGAGGATGTTACCCGGTGGATAGATGATGGTAAAGCTGTGGATGTGGTCTATCTCGATTTCAGTAAAGCGTTTGACATGGTCTCCCACAGCATCCTCGCAGCTAAACTGGGGAAGTGTGGTCTGGATGATCAGGTAGTGAGGTGGATTGTGAACTGGCTGAAGGAAAGAAGCCAGAGAGTAGTGGTCAGCAGGACAGAGTCCAGTTGGAGGCCTGTATCTAGCGGAGTTCCGCAAGGGTCGGTTCTGGGACCAGTTCTATTCAATATATTCATTAATGACTTGGATGAGGGAATAGAGTGCACTGTCAGCAAGTTCGCTGATGACACAAAACTGGGAGGAGTGGCTGAGATGCCGGAAGGCTGCGCAGCCATTCAGAGACCTGGACAGGCTGGAGAGTTGGGCGGGGAGAAATTTAATGAAATATAACAAGGGCAAGTGTAGAGTCCTGCATCTGGGCAAGAACAACCCCATGTACCAGTACAAGTTGGGGACAGAGCTGTTGGAGAGCAGCGTAGGGGAAAGGGACCTGGGGGTCCTAGTGGACAACAGGATGACCATGAGCCAGCAGTGTGCCCTTGTGGCCAAGAAGGCCAATGGCATCCTGGGGTGTATTAGAAGGGGTGTGGTCAGCAGGTCAAGAGAGGTTCTCCTCCCCCTCTACTCTGCCCTGGTGAGGCCGCATCTGGAATATTGTGTCCAGTTCTGGGCCCCTCAGTTCAAGAAGGACAGGGAACTGCTAGAGAGAGTCCAGCGCAGAGCCACGAAGATGATTAAGGGAGTGGAACATCTCCCTTATGAGGAGAGGCTGAGGGAGCTGGGTCTCTTTAGCTTAGAGAAGAGGAGACTGAGGGGTGACCTCATTAATGTTTATAAATATGTAAAGAGCAAGTGTCAAGAGGATGGAGCCAGGCTCTTCTCAGTGACATTCCTTGACAGGACAAGGGGCAATGGGTGCAAGCTGGAGCACAGGAGGTTCCACTTAAATTTGAGGAAAAACTTCTTTACTGTAAGGGTGACTGAACACTGGAACAGGCTGCCCAGAGAGGTTGTGGAGTCTCCTTCTCTGGAGACATTCAAAACCCGCCTGGACGCGTTCCTGTGTGATATGGTCTAGGCAATCCTGCCCCGGCAGGGGGATTGGACTAGATGATCTTTCGAGGTCCCTTCCAATCCCTAACATTCTGTGATTCTGTGATTCTGTGTGAAATATGGTAATATTGGTCATCTCTCTGTTCAGAGACGTAATTACAGGTTTAATCCTTTAAAAAAAATTAAGTTAAGATTCTGGACATTTTAAAGATAAAAATATTGAAAATTCTTGGTTTCTGGGATAAATACTTACACAAGGTCACTGGAAGTTCAGCCCATATTAGACCAAATTTTTCTGCCATAACTATGTGAAATATCCCACTGATTTCGTAGCAAAGGGACTATTCACAGACCAAAGGAACTGCCACCTGGTAGAAACATTACAATTTGCCTCTTTTCAAATTAACTGTTGCAACACACTCTAATCATGATATTTATTCTTTGCTCTCTTGAACCGGTAGAGGGAAGTGGTTAATCCCTTGTTTGAAGCTAAAAGCATTTTTGCAGCCAGTCATGATGAAATGACCTTTTCTGCTCTATGACCTTTCTCAACAAGTGCTCAAGGAATAATGATTCAGTTATTTCCCTCTCTGAATACCCCTCTGTTAGGGTATTCAGAAGCCTTAAACTCTATGAATGTCTTTTTATTTTCTTTTTTTTTTTTTTTTAGCTAGCCCACAGGAGCATAAAATACACCAATACCAAATATGTTACCAGGCTGTGCAAAAAGGCTGCTGTTCCTATACATGAGTTTGTATAAACAGACCTTTTATTTTAAAAATCTGAAAAAGAACAACTTTATTTTCACATACTGATGTATGGCCTAAGTCAGGTGTCAGTCATCAGGCTATACCTTAAACTGCTTTAAATTGCCAATTTATGTCGGTTTAGGATAGAGCCCATCGACTATATTTTTGTTATCATGTTTCTGTAGTGTGACGTGCTCAAATAGAGCGCGCCGGAATGTGTGTTGTGTTAACTTTGTGCTGTAATGTCTGATTAAAATTCCAAGTACATTTCTACACAGATTAGATGGTACCCTCCGGTCCCAGCCAGCTAGCTGTGGAGATTGTAGACTAATAGAAGGGAATTCTGAGAACAGCAATAAAGACGAAGCTACTGGAAGGACTGATATAAAAAGAGATATTAGAAAAACTAAAATGTTAGTCATTCCTTCCCTTCCACAACTCACACCTCTTAGCGACTCAGAATAAAAAGTTGTTAATTATTTCTATGGAGCCATTGTTCTAAATCTAGATTAAAATTTATTTAAACTTCTCAACAAGTGAGAATAATTGCTCACTGTGCTGCAATACGCATGCATAACCTGTGCCACGGTGGGCAGACAGAGCCGATGTTAAAGCACCCTTGGTGCTCTTAGTTGATTATGGAGCCCAGTGGGTCTATAACACTACAGAATCAGAGTGCTGTTTTTTTCAGGTGTAGCTTTGAAATTTAGGATAATGAACTCTCCCGAGAGCTATTCATAAGAAATGACCACTACAAGCCATGTCTTTTGTCTGGGTCATAGATAATAACTCTAGCCTGAAATTAGACCTTAGAAAGACAGCCTAAAGGTAGCCTAAATTCGGTCACATGGTTGCCAGTGAATTTCCTTTGTGAGTTAATACAGCTGCAGGCTAGATAAACCACACTTGAAATTTTCTGCTTATTCCTGCAGTTTTGGGGGCAGATGTGTCCTACTCTTGTCCTAGCTCGTTGCCTCTCTGTACTGTTCTGTAGCCAGACCAGACACAGTAACTGACAGCCATTGCAGTTTCCTGTATATTCTTAACAAGGATGTGTAAACTCGGAGCATTTTCTGTGAATTTATAGCAAACACTATTTTGATGATGTAGTGATGCTCCTAAAACTATTAAATATTGTTCATTTTCTGTTCAGATAAAATCAGAGAAAAAAAATCACAAGATGCATTTAACCTGTATTGGCTCAAAGTGTCGTTTTTATTTAGCAGGAAAGAACATTCCAACACATCAACATTAAATGCAGGCAACAGGAAAAGCTCTCACTAACATCTTCTTATACACTAAGACTTTGAAGAATACGAAAGAGAGAAAGATAATGCAGGTTTGTGTATTCGTTTGAGCATGTACATGAGCTTTGAGCAGGCGAAAGATCGTCATTAATGACATTTCCTAATATCATCCTGACATTCTTTCTGGAATTTCAGAGGTTGTCCTGATGGCACATAAAGGCTTTGGGACATTTTGCAATATTGAAGTAAAGCTTCTGTGTTCACCCTTTTGCCTATATAACTGGGTCCATTCGCATGATACCTTTGAATACTGTAAAATCTCACAACATCCAAAAAGTTCATAGTAGGAAAGTTACATTGAAAAAGTCATTAGAAGTAAAACAATCCATTATGATGATTTATGATGCCTCCTTTTTTATCATTATTAATCTCTCAGTCACAGAGTTGCCATTAGAAGTGTTTATAGCTTAGAAATGCTAACCACACCTCCATCAGTAACCCAAGAGATCCAGAGTTTCTGACTGAGCTTGAGCAGGGTAAGGCAGCCCAACATTGACCCTCCTCTTTGAAGTGGGGAACTCAGCCTGGCACATCTCTCATGAGCTATTCGAATTTCAGGCTGTTGCACTACTGGGCTTCAGTTACTTGTCTTTACTTATATGTCACTATTTTAGTGAGATTGGACAGTATACAAGTGTAATCTATTACCTGCATGAGTTCTGGGTTCATCTTTTTTTATTTTTCAAGGGGGCCCCTGGTTGTTAACATGGTGGCTGTCAACTAAAAAAGCCTTTGCTAAGCTACCATTAACAAAACTTTTATGTAATTTCAGGGGTTCCTTGAGAGATACTAGGTGAAATGTCTGAAGTACAAGAATTCATTGTTTGAAATTTAATTTAAAATGAAGTGTTCAAAAATGAACATTGCAAAAGTTGCTGAGAAGATCTGAAATCTCAGACTGGAGTTAGTGAGGGAGTATGCTATCTGCAAGGACAAAAATAGGAGATATTTCTAAAGAGTGAATAAAATCAGCATCACAGCTGAAGAGACACAATGATTTGGAAGATCATACACAAGATATTAGCTTGGAAAAAATTGAAGAAGTAAATGTACATCAGAAAATTAATAAGTCATTACAGAAAAGTTTAGAATTATACTGCCCATTACTCACTCTCACATCCCAAACTTTCCTGGTGCTTTACAGCAAGATACAGAATGAAACTTGACTCCCCATTAAATTAATTGAAATTTTGCTATTTACTTCTTCCTGATTTCCCAGTTTTGCCACTAAAAGATAAAGAGGAAAATATTGATAGAAGTTTGCTAAAGCCTTCTTACAATATAAAAATACCATGGAGATTTTAGCTAAATTCAAGTGGAATATGAAAGGAAGTTCAGAAGAATATTTTGCTTCCTTGCTTAAAAGAGAGCAAACGGCACCTAAGTTATGCTGGATGAAAATGTGGCAGGGAATCATAAAGTACTTAACTCTTCATTTTTCCAGGATATGCTCAGATGAGAAAATCAAGCAAGCTTAACATATTCAGAAGTGACTTTCAACTGTTGCAAACTTTTCTTTGGACTCTGATTTCATTCCAAGAAGGGTTTATTTTCATTTATCTTACACCTGTTCCTGGCAAGTTAAACTATGTTGAAATAATGTGCCTGCCTGCCTTCCCTGCCTCCAAGGGAAACACAGCCAGGGAGGGCTGCCTTTGGCAATGGACACACTCTTTCCTTCCCTATTCCCAGCCTGAGGAGTTCGTGGGGGTGGTTCTTGGGGGGAGGGGGGTGGTGTATTGTGAAGAAGAGGTGAAGAAAATGAGAGAGCAAGGTGTGAAAAAAATGCCAGCAGCCTGGGAAGGCTCTCTTCCCTCCAATTGTTTTTTAAATATGTGCCAGCGTGTTTTCTGCTCCCCCATTTCCTCAGCCTCTCCTCCCTTTGCCTCTCCCCATCCCTACCCTCATCTAGAAGGATATACACAAGTAGATAACTCCCTTGGACCGATACTTTTAAAAAGAGAAAAGAGAGCTATGCTGCTGTTGGCTGCTTTGTCTCTCGCAGTCAGAGGGGACCAGAGACCCTTAGTGAGGCTGAGGGTTCCCAGCAGCGGTGCTGGCAAAACTGAATTAATTTGAATTTTTTGCAGTGAGGGACCTCTGGGAAACTCCATGTTACAAGGAAAGCTGTCAGAGCTCCTTTAATGGGCAGGAATAAGGGCAGGGGCAAATCATTGGCTTTTGTAAAAAACTGTCCTATTGAGAGTGGTTGAAGGTAACCAAAACCCCCGGTAAGCACTTTAATAATTTCCGGATCAAATGCACAATTCATAATATTTGGGTGACCTTACTCTTTTTTAAGTTCTAAGAACGATTTGCAGGAGTGCACGCTGCTTTTCTAATGATATCTGATTTGCTGCTAGCCAGTCACCACTAATTAAAAATGGCTGTTACATTGTTGCCCTGCTTGGAGCAGCAAGGGACAAGCCAAGATAACCTTGCTGTCCTGTTAGTTACCAGGGACACTCTTTCTTCAACACAGTCCGTATTGCTCAAGGTTTTCCAGCATGCTCTATGCGAGCCTCAGATCCAGATAAACACACCTAAATATAGAAGTTTGCTTACAGGTGGGTACGTGTGTGCTACGTGTCTGTACTTCCAGTATAGTTGGTCAAGATCTAGGGCTTAGTTCAGCGGAGTACATAGAGGTGTCCCCTGTTACATGATATTCACTGCTCTCCAGTGACTTCTTCTGAAGGGCACAGGTCTTCCCAGGTCTGAGAGCATAGCTGCTGGACCTAGGGGATGTCTCACATACCTTAAGGCATCTCAAATGGCACTGGACAAATAAATTCAGGCAGCTGAATCGAGCCCTTTTTGTACCAAGCCCAGAGTGCAAGTCATCTGAGCAGCCAGCAGGAGCCTTCCTGAGGATTAGCTGCACCTCTCTCAGTTGACGTGATTTCCTTGTGCTGCATGGGGAGTTTAGACACCTGCTTCACATGTAGACACCTAAATTTAAATATCTTCATATGGAGCTGAATCCCACACCATCGATTTTTTCTGATCTCCATTAGACTTCGCGATGTCTTTAACTTTTCCTGGTCAGTTGTCCAGTTTCTGAATTCTCACCCAGACCTCCTGCATCTGGTTGTTGTGCACTTGAGACTTCTACTGTGCAGGGATGCCCCAGGATACTTTATCCATTTCTGGCTCTTCTTGATCTCTGAATTTGTTGGATTTACATCTAGAAGCAAATCCATTTTTTTGGTAGCCAATTATACAGTAGCCACCTATGATCCAATTCTGTAGTATCCAAAGGCATTTTAAAATGTCAGAGCATAAGATAGGCAGAATTCAGCCTCGTCTAACACACTATGTCCAACAGTCACAGTAGCCAACATTGAACGGTCAGGGAAGATTACACAAGCAGGGCAAACATACAGTGATATTTCTCCATAAGAGTCTCTCAGCCTCCAACAGCCTGCTACTTGAAGACGTCCTGAGCCAGAAGTGGGCTCTTGGTATTAAATAGTCCAGGCTATTTCCTACTGTACTGGAGCAGGCTAAGGAAACAGTCTTCTGCTTGTAGGTACAGCCAGTCTCTTTCATCTCTTGCTGTGGGGGGGTCTTTTCACTTACTGGGTCATTCTTGACTTGTAGGAGCTACACTTGGGACAAGTTGAGTGTTCATACCCAACACAAAAGAGGCAAAACTCATGTCAACAAGAATTTGCTTTCAGTTCTTCACTGTCAAACATGGGTTTAGATTATCCTTGCACAGAAACATACAAACACCACAAAATCCTAAGATTTAAACGATGTATTTCTTACAAGGTTTCTTTAAGCTTTTAAAGAAGGTCAGGAAATTAATTATGAGGGGATGAAGTAACACAGAGCTTGTTCTGTGCTTTTCCACTCCTTGCACTCCGGTGTGTCTGCCCCAATCATTGCAAAAGAACATTATGCCTTCTCACAGCATCCATGTGCCATCACTATGCTGCTTCTCCTCATCTCCATTTAAATGCTGTTCTGGCTCTAAGGGCAGTTGACTGATTAGTTCATGCAGAACAAACTCGCTCTCACAGTTCAAATCTGTGACCTGAAGAAATAAATCCTAACACTTGCTGGACTTCAACAAACTTTCCAGGCTGCCAGACAAAAGAATGTTTCTGAGTACCCAGCAATGGATTTCTTCCTTTCCAGAAAAAGGTACACTGGAGGACTTGTGTCCAGAAACTGCATGCCTCAACCACACAGTGTTTGTACTCACAGGAAATTAATACATGTGCTTGTAAATCTGGTGCCACTGGACTCTCACGACTGCTCTATTTTTTTCTTACCTTTGTTTTCCTTTTTGCCTTTTCATAGGAAAGTTGCCGTGGGAAAAGGTATAAAGGGAAATAGTTCTAATCCATCTATTGATTTGTACAGTTTGCTACATCAGGCTTCAAAGCTCCTACATGAGGTTCCTTCAACACTGCTCCTCTTACCCATATGTTTTCAAAATTACTACCCTCAGTTTCCACCCTAGAGGCTCCAGAGGTAGATTTCAACACCAGCCCTGACCTCATATCCCTACCTCAAAGAGGAATCTCAGCTCTTTGGATTCCCACCCACTCCAGGAGTCTCTCTTTTGTCCCCTCATTCAGCTCATGTACATGTATGTGTTCTTTATTAGTACTTGGACATTAATGTTTTCTGTAATGTATTTCTTTCAGACATCATTGTTCTCATCGCTTCAATAGCAGTTGTTTCTGCAAAAACTCAGGGTAACATTTTTGCAACATCAGCACTGAGAAGTCTTCGTTTCCTACAGATCCTTCGTATGGTGCGCATGGACCGAAGAGGAGGCACTTGGAAATTATTAGGTTCAGTAGTTTATGCACATAGCAAGGTATATAATTCTAGATGCTGATTTTGTCTGTTTGATATCTTCACTTGATGTGATTAAACAAGAGGCCAAGAAAACAAACATTTATCAGTTTTGAGCAGAATACCTTAAATTTTCTGACATAATATAAATTGTAACAGGCATTAGTACAGGTACATCAAGCCAGCTTAAATGCTAACATTTTTTTTTGTTGAAAATGTTGTCCTTGATATGCAGTTGTAATTGGATATATATTGGTGAATTTGCTGAAGCGTCAAACCGTAAGAGTAGATTCAGTCCACTTTCAGAGAAAATTTACATCTGTAGGGAAGCACTTGACTTTTAACTGCTCAAGTGTCAAAAAAGTATATAGATCTTTTCATTATGTCTTCCTTGAAATGCTATTCTGTTCAGTCTTTCAAATGGATATTGATCTCTGATTTCTTTTATCTAGGAATTAATCACAGCCTGGTACATAGGATTTTTAGTACTCATCTTTTCATCTTTCCTGGTTTATCTGGTGGAAAAAGATGCAAATAACCAGTTCTCCACATATGCAGATGCTCTCTGGTGGGGCACAGTAAGTACAGAAAAATAATATGCACTTTTTAACCAGTATGCTAGAGTGCTTTGAATTTCACCTACTGTGAATTTCAACTTAGTGTGCTGTTCAGTGAATTGTTTTCACTGGCAGAAATCTGGTCTGAGAAGCTCCCTCCTCCAGCTATTCATTTCACATCCATACTTCATTTCATCACATCCTGCAGAACAGCTGTTTATGTGTTTCACCTGCAAGCCAGCCTACTAAATCTTCAAGAGAAGAAAGCATTTATTTTTTAACCCAGATTCTTTCAGTAATACAGTTTATAATATGCTCCCACAAAGAGCTGCTTTGATCCAAATGAGAGGGCTGCAAGCTGCAGCGCAGGAAGAGGAACAAGTGTCAGGAAAGAAAGAGGGAAAAAAAATCGTACATCAGCTTTGCGGTGAAGGGAAAAGTATCATCAGTGCCCTTAAAATGATGGTGTTTCTCCTTCCTCTGTATCTTGAGCACAAAAAACAAGACTAAATATCCCCATTTTGGTTCAGCAGTGTTATTTTTACAGGTATAAAAGCCCTGAATTAGTTGAGCTCATGCTTAACTATCAAATCAATTTTTTTTACTTTGTTGAAACTGTAGGATCTAAATACATGCCCAACTGCTTTTCTAAAGAAAGATTATATGAATGCTTACATGTTTAAATAAACTAGTCTTTAAATGAACAACAAAAACCTAGGTCTGAAAGTTCGAGGGTTTTTTTTTATGGCATAATGTGTAGGGTTTTTTGCTTTAAAATGCCCTATAGTGGGCTAGACTCCTGCACTGTGTGGCAGTTACTTAAGTAGCTTAAGATATTTGCCCCAACAAAGCCTATGGCAGAGCTATTGCCAGGCATATAACACTGCTTTTCTTTTCCTTCTGAGGCAGTACAACAAACACCATGAGCTCTTGACAGTGTCTGGGCAGTGAAATGATGCCTGTGCGATCATTAAATCTGACATAACCTAGAGCACTCATTAGTTTTCCTGGAATAAGTGTGAGACCTGAACCAGCCTCTGCCACCTTTCCTCATCAGAGGGATGCAGAAACGAAGCTTTCTCACCTCAGACCTTCTGCTGACAAGACTTCATCTGGACTCTAGTATCTGCAGGCTCAGAGCATGCACAGATGGACTGTGCAAAAGCCCATTCCAAAATGCTTTAAATCCTTGAGAAATATTTTTAATAAGTTTTGTTTACATTTTGAGCAAAGGTCAAGGTCATTTCCTATTAGTAGGACTAGTTTGTGTATTTGAAATTTGTTCATCTAAGGGTTAATCATTTGTTATGTGTCTTCCCTAGAGACTATATTTCTGTGTTGTCAGTGCACAAAATTGGGAGCTTGGAAAAGACAGATCTAGTAGGTCTTACTTGTGCATTTACAAATATACAGAAATAGTTTTCTGAAACTTGTTGCTTTAGAGCATCAAGGCAGATCTCTGATAAAATACACATTTTTATCCTGTAATCCAAACACATGTAAAATTCACATTGGTTAAAGTCACGAGAGAAGGTTTTGCCCTCAGTCACATCACTACAGTTTATTTTATTTCACTTTTCTTCAAAAGCTGAGTTTTGGCTTAAAGCTTTCTAACCTGCCTGTATGAACATGGTTGTGAAGCAAGTTGGGATGCTGGTGTCCTCACTGATGGGTCCCCTGGCTCCAGCAGTCTGCAAACACCATTGCCCCTTTGGGGGTGACAGTGGGGATGTGGTCCTGTAAGAGACCCTCCTGTGGCAGTGCATGGGTCTGGGAATACATGTTTTCAGCCATTCGATTCTCTGGGAAACACCCTCTATTCCTCTGCAAAGCCAAGTGTGACTTAACACTGCACAGGCAGGGAGTTTGGACTAAGCAAAGGATTATACCCATCTGCCAGCAGGCAATAGTGAGGGAGACATATGCATGAGGAACGGGAAAGTCCCAGCAAACTTACTTAGACATCAACTCTGACATCTGACTAAGGCTCATGTTAGATCCAGATCCTTCTCCCTGAGCAGCTCTAGCAGCAGGAACAAGATCTTTATTTTAGAATTTCCTTCTCCACTACCTGCTGACTGCTATTTTTTAAGAAAAAACCCTGCTAAGAAATAATCAATGTATAAAGTGGTGCTTAAAATATTTTGTACACTATGAAGTGAAAATGTATGACTCATAGGTCAGATAAGTAGTGCAACTGAGAAAATAGGAATATAGTCTTGACATCAGCAGGAAAAACAACAAATTGTAATCAAAAACCTGAAAACCATCTATATTGTATATTTCTGTATCTTTTCTTCTTTCCTCAGTGTGTGACATGAATACATTTAAATTTGTAATGTGCTTAAGTGCACAAAGTTACTGAAAATCAGTGTTCCGCCTCACCTGTTAACTTTGCCATTTTAATAATAGTATTTTTTGTATAATATGTAAAACAGTATGTGGGAAATGCATAATGTGCTGCTTAGTCATGGTTGTTTTTACTGCCAGAGTAACCCACATGCAGATTTTGAAAAGGTCAGATTGTGTGGCATTCTAGGGGAAATCAATGCTTAGTCTCATTGATTTGTTTATTTGCAAAAGTTGTTCTAACTTAAACCACAGAGTATCTACCAAATCCCAGACTGAATTCTGTGATGGCAGAGGTACAAGAAAGAAAAGACTGCATTGAAGTCAGGCACAAATAGTTGCCTTAAATTTCAAGCTTTTAGAGGCACTTATGCCCCCCCTTTACAGGACCAGACCTAGCATGCAGCAATTAACCCACTCACTAATTCAGATTATTTGGGGGCCATATCCTGCTATGGTCATTTCACTGACCTCATTTCTGAAGCCCATATTTTTACATGGAAATGAAAGGCAGGGTATGGCATCCTAATTTACATATGAATATTCCACTGTAGTTGCAGTTCCATGTTGTACTGTGCAACCTGCAGTTTAAATACCAAGCTAATGTTACTATTGTGAATATTTTTGTGGCTGGGGTCCCCACAGTGCTGCCTGACACAGCAGCACACAACAGTGTGTGTTATATGAAGAGCTCAAGTTCAAATTTGCTTTGGCAGAGAAGGTAAATTCATTTAACAGAATAAAATAACTAAACTAATGGGGAAAAAAGGTCAATTAAAAAACTTAAGTATTTCAAAACCAAACTATGCATGGTTTTCTTAGAATTGCTAGTGTTAGCTAGAACTGTGTGTGCTTATAGTGGCATTTAGTTTGTACATTAATTAGTTTCACCTGTAAATGTAATGCAATTAAGATTTCTATCTCTCTTACACATTTGACAGAACTTCTCTTAATAAGTCATTATTTTCTAGTAGTATCCAGTAGATACAGCTGGATACAGAATGGCTCTGGCACTCCACTGTGACCTGCAGGTGAACAAAACATATTAAAATGAATAATGTTGTCACAATTACTAGCTCAAATGAGTTAATATTTATGACATTTTTTCCATTTAATGCAATGATAGAATGAGCAAACTACATTTTTTTTCAGTTAATTGATGTCAGGTATAGATCCAAAAGGTAACTACTGCTAGCAAAACATGAAATGACATCAGAAAGAAACACTAAGGTAGAGGAGGGCCTCCTGGGTCCTATCTCATCTAATTGAAGGCACCGAGGTTACACAATCACATTCATTATTGTATTACCTCACTTATTATTAGCATATTTAATAGCTTCAGCAATGAGATATAACAGAAGTTCTATCATCGTTGTGAGTTTTGAGTCTAGCCAGGTGACACTGCCTGCCTTGGCTGGTCTGTCCAGACACCTCATTTATAGAAGCAACCAAAACAGAGTGTTTTGCATCTAGTACAAAAGACAGGACTCAGCTAGCTCATTTAGCCATGTAGGAGTGTGATTCAGTTGCTTGAACATAGGCATACAGTGCCATGGAAGATCTGTTGGAGAGTCTGCTGCCTCTCCTGTGGATTGTCCCTGTTCAGATGCTCTAGGGCATCTCAGGTGGCACTCAACATTTGTTTCAGGCAAGCCTAAGTCCTACATTTTAGGATAGGATAAGTTACCTGCTGGAAGAATCTCTCTTTCCATTGTGCATGTTGCAGTGACTAGATTTTATTTTTCTAGTTGGGTGAAATGAATCCTGTACAAATAAACTCTAAAAGGTTTGGTTTATTGTCCTGGTTTAGGCTGATCCAGGGATCAGACACAGGGTGATCAGACACAGGTGATCAGAGACAGGGCTGCTCAGCAGGTATCCCCAGAATGACAAGATTTGCACACCTTGTTATTTCTTTTACTGTATCTTGATCCTCTTTTTCACCACTTTGCTTCCTCTGACCAAGTCTCCTCTCAAATAAACAACATGTCCCTAATTACCTTTACAGGTTTGCTACAGGTTTTGTAGTTCTGTTACCTAGTCACTCTTGGTCTTGTATGGTACGTAGGTGCTCTTGTCCTTGCAAGATTGTAATCCTTGAAAGGTCCCAAATAATTTCCTCCGGTCACCTTTGAACTTTGGTCACTCCTCCTTTAACTACCCATGGGATCTAGCCTTCCCTCACAGTGCTAGCTGTAACTTCTGTCTGCTTCTTACATTATTATCAGTGATGTCTAGAAATTTCTCATCTTGTCATGGTCTCACATCCAGTAGTTTTCCACACACGGTTCAGTTAATTTAACCTCAGGATTATGCCAGTCAGGGCCTGGCCAGTGGTTTAGTCATTCACTTGCAGCACTAACAAAGATGCGGAGGATTATTCCTGAACTTGACCTTGAAGTTGTCTGGAAAAAATGTTTTCTTAGTTGTGTGATGAGAGGGATGAAGATCAAACTCATTTGTTCAGTGTTGAGTAAGACGATACGGCACGGTGCTGACACCTACACACCCATGTAAAGACTGTCCTGAGATAAAACAGCTCAAAGTGATCAAGAAGCCACTGATATTCTTAATCATAGACTGATACCATTAAGTCCTCAGGACCTAAAAGAATGGGGGGAAAGGCTTTAATATGCTCTTGTTATTCTCTTTGGAGAAATTCCAGAGATACAGTCTGTGTGGCTGCTCCTGGTTTTGGATCACTCCCAGATGTCAGATCCCAAAGGTTCAAGTTTTTCTTTGACGTCTTTGGAAGACAGTTCGGTAGCAATATCATTAATATGCAGATGACACTCAGCTCTTTCCTTCTTGTCAGCCCAGGCAGGAGATATCTCTGTACTTTCCAGTGTCTGGCAGAGATAGGGAGCTGGACAGAAGCCAAGAAACTGGGCTCGTTCCAGAGCTTCAAACTGCTTCACAATGACTGGCTTGGAAATGAATTTTGAGGAACTTTTATTCAGGGATTCATTGGTTCAAGTGCTTCATTGCTCTCGGGGTCTTAATAGCCTCAAACTGTTCTGCACTTGCCTTCTGATGAGAAGAGCTGGGAATACCTTCTTCAGCAAACAAAGGAAAACCAAATCAAGCCCCTCTGCCAGACCAAGAGCGTGGTTGCATTAGCTCACCTCTGCCAGAAAAGAGGGAGCTGCATTCCCATCTCACTTCCTCCTTATCACTCAATCTCAGCCACACGCTGCATTGTGCAGGCTCTGGAGCTTGTTAGGCACCTCCGTGAGCTAACACAACTCACTGAAACAGCAGAAACAAATCCTGCGGAAATGAGGATGATTCTCTCCGCCTTCCTGGGTTGCACTGGCTCTCCAAAGAGTCCAACAAAAGCTGAGAAGAGGGGATGGGGCAGGGAAGTGAAGAGGAGCAAGGAAGGAGAGTGAGACCTGATAATCACACAAGGTGGTGTCTCTGTGACCAGGCTAGCATTACAAAACTGGAGACTTGATAACCACTTGAAATTTCAGCTGCAGCCTTAATTCCGCTCACTTTCTTTTAGTCACTGGCTTTCTCAGGGTAAATTGCACCCACAGCTTGTTCCCAATGATGGAAGCAATTAAAAGCACTATTTACTATCTACAGAGCCCTAAATAGTTGAAATCTAATTACGTCCAAAAGACTTTCCTTCTTTTGTCCTGTGATGACCCCGGCATTAAATAGAATTGCTTTGGCCATCTTGCCTAGGAATGAACTTTGAGGATGCTGGAAGCAAAATAATGTCTCTAGAAGGCATTTTCCTGAAGAATTCGTTCCTGCCAGAGTATTTGCTAAGCCTGAACTTGCCCACATTTGGTACACGATGTAAAATAATTCTCTGTGCTCACGTTCTCCACTAATAACAGGCCCTGGAGTCCTTGGCATTCAGCCTACTGTTGTCTATCTCTGTCCTCTAATATCGTGTGCTGTTGCCTGAGCACGCGCCCCACAGCCTCCCACGCGGCCTTTGGAAATCCTCCGCTCTGCCCACACCTCCTCCAGCTGCCTGCATCAGGCAGCAGGGTGTGTCCAAACTCCCCAAGAGAGAAGAGTAGCAACGTGACTTTCTCCTGCCAGTCCAGTCCCCAGGTTTGGGACTGACATGCTTCCCAGGCCAGGAGCAGCCTAGAGGACGTTTCCTTGGGTTGAGGAAGACCCTCAGCCACACACAGACATGAAGCCATAACCTTTTGCCTTGGAGATACGCTCAGTAAACCACAGCCACGCACCATTATCCCAGCGGTATTTGCATATGCACTGCATTTCAATGACTTGCATGTGGAGAGCCCTCCCACATGTACAAAACCCTGCCATCGTCTGCACTGGTACTACACAGCAGGGGTGCTGACCTCCACAGCACAGTTTTTGAAGTATCTGTATGCTGAGCCTCTGATTACACTCGCCACATGAAGGGATTACAGATGCCCTCCTCCTCCTCTTTGACCTTTCCCCACGTAGGTCTGAGCTAACATTGTCCAACAGACTGAGGTACCTCTGCATCTGCTGCTGTGTAGTAGTCTTTGGACCTTCGTGTCAGGAGTGATATAAGTATATCTGAGCCTGCCATCAGGAAAGGACCAGGACTTCTTAAAGTTCCTTCCAGCTTTTGATTAGTGTTTTTTGTATTTCAGAAGATAATCCACTTCAAATTGTACTGATGGGCTTGTAGAAAATGCAGCTGCTTCTTGCTGTTCTTTGACTTCATATCATCTGTGAACTTCAACTTCCTCCCTACTATATTTTTCCAATGTGATCTCTGTGTAATTTATATTTGTGAAGTTGTGATAATACTCAGTTATATTTCCCTGCAGAAAATAGGTGAAACACCTTTACATCCATGGAAAAGAACACTTTTTTCTGCCCAGCTCACATAATTTCCCATCATCTGCTTCAGCTTTGAGATCCCAGTTTATTTTTTTATTTATTTTTATTTATATTTATAATAATATATTTATATTATTTTTATTTATTTATATCCCTGTTTTATTATTTTTTTAAACTTATTTATTGATTATTTAGATATTTTTCTCACATTTATTATTTATCTCAGTTTTATTCAGTCATAAACAGTATTAAGTTTTCATAGAAAAATGTATTAATGTTTATTTATGTTTGTTTTTCTTTTAGAAACAACTATATATGTATATGATTCTATGATATTTCATGTGTCTTGGATTATTTAGTGGAAATGCTGTTTCACGCAATGTAGATAATCTGCAACTAATCTCTCAGTGACTTCTGGTAAACCATGATGTTCATTCCTTTCTTTTCAGATTACATTGACAACCATTGGCTATGGAGACAAAACTCCTCTTACTTGGCTTGGAAGGTTGCTTTCTGCAGGATTTGCTCTACTTGGCATTTCTTTCTTTGCACTACCTGCTGTGAGTATGCCTATAAAATCTGTAAAAAGGTAATAGGAACTTCTGTAGCTCCTACTGCTGTTACAATACAAAAAGCCGAAGGAAGTTCTCTACACGAAGAACAACTGTTTAAGCCTTTTTGCTCTGTGACAACACTAGTGAACTGCTATCCAAAATCCAAAGGAAAGGTTTGGTGTCATTGCTTGAGTTGTTTTGGGGATTTTCTTGAAATTCCTTTCTTTTGTTATGAATTGTGGCTTATAAATTACAGCTTTTCTTTCAGATTTTTGGAAAAAAATCAGCTGATATGTTTTTCTGAATTAGATTCCATTAAAAAAAAAAGCAAGATATTTCTAACAGGTTGTCTTTTATGATCATGTTCAGACTACCAACAGAGAGTAGTAGAAGGCATTAAATCAACCAAAGGTTAATGTCATTGAATGTAAAATACAGCTATCATTTTCTGTGAATGATTGTAAATAAACATGACAGTTTATTTATGTTGCTTTTATCAATGTTCAAGAGACTTTGATGGAAATGGGAATCATCTAATGACTAAAATACAGTGTAGCTTCAGAAATAACTTTTCATTTTTGTGAGTGAATTTCCTTTCTTTTTTAAATTAGTATTGAATAAGCATGAAATTAGAAGTGACATTTGTATTTTGTGGTATTGCATCCAGTGCAACATATACAGAAAATCAATATTTCAATACTCAGATTCATTACCTATAGATCACTATAAAATATATAAGTTATAATAATACCTTTGTTCTCAACCATACAGACAAACCAAGATGAAAAGTCAGCACTTGCCAGCAGCACTGAATCATCTAGTGCACTGCATTTATTTCTTACTCTAAGTAAAGACAATATTTCAGTATCTCTGGCATATATTACCTGTTTGTGAATCTTTGACACTTAATGACAGCTACTGTAATTAATTCCCTTTGTTACCCAGTCACCACTAACAAGAAAGTTAGGACTACAATAAACATGTAAAAGATTAATAACCTTACATATTAGAGATGCCAGAACTTTTGTTCCTCATGTCGTATCTATGTACAGATACTTATTTTCCTCATAAACACTTTTGTGTTTAATCTGTCTGTAAACAAGAGATATGTGCGAATCTTGCGCATTTCTAATATTATTCTATCCTAACTAAGAATCAAGTGGAAATATTATTCCTTATAATGCAGACATGTCCAGCAGAAATATTACACTTCTTGCAAGCCAAGGAGGGAAACATTCTCAATCTTTGGGACTGTTCAGCAGGAGTCAAATTTATCTTACTTATTCAAAGGTAAAAAGGTTGAAAGGGGAGAGGTTTCATCATCAGCTTTTTTTCATAGCCTATAGAATGAACAATGGGGATTATTTAGGTGGGAAAGAGTGAGAAGAGATGGTCTTAATCTGTTAAGCAAGGCATTTTCTAACTTTTCTAAAATCAGAAGTTATAACAAACACTGCAGATATGGACTTTGAGGCCCATACATATCTGGCATATCTGTCAGCTGGTCATTTCATCATTCCTGGCTTAAGTTCCTCTGAATGTTCCTGCTTGATTTTATATATATACACATATACACATATATCTCCATGGCCTTCAGAGTTGCAAGAACACAGTATAGCACAAACCCAAGCAATGGTTGGGATGAGTGGTCACTGGTAGTGCCACAGATGTTATCTATTAAGTAAGGAGTCTCCTGCCTCACCACGAAAGGGGCACTGTTGTTAAGCCTCATACTGTCATATACTCTCATAAATGTGTTATCTGAGGCAATCATATGACGTAACATCTTCACAAAATCTTTGCAGTTGATTATGAATATTTGTTGCAAAAACTACCTACATAATGATAAATGGCGCACTGTATTGCAGGGCATCCTTGGCTCAGGATTCGCATTAAAAGTGCAGGAACAGCATCGTCAGAAACACTTTGAGAAAAGAAGGAATCCAGCTGCCAGTCTAATTCAGGTAAATCGGAAATTAGTGAAAAGATAATAGTGGGTGATTTAAAGCACATATTAAAGGAAGTTATTTTGTTTCAAATTTTTTTGGAAAGTTTTGTGGAAATAATATTTAACAGATTGGTTAGTTTCGTGAAATAAGTTTGTTCAGTGATTGCCGTGTGTTGTCATTGTTGTGTATATAGCATTTCTATGAGTAGTTTTTGAGTTTTTCTATCCACGCTGAAGAAACCAAGTCGGGTATGTCAATTGCATGCCTGCGGTTAGCGAAGTACTTGGAAAAATAGAACTCATCCCTAGAGAACCCAACTGATGGCACAGCACTCTTGCCTATATTAAGCTACTTTTCATCTACTACAGGGTTTAGAGTGCTCCAGTGAGTGATATACTTGGTAAAAATGAAAAGTGTCCTGCCCAGAGAATTGCTTTCACTGTTAGTCAATTCAAAAGCTGGAAATGTAGATGCTAGCAATTCCAAAATGTCTGAAATTGTCTGAAATGGTTTCAGCCCCAATATTGACATGATGGTGCAGATCAACGATTGAGAAAGATTTTTTTTTAAGCAAAAGCAGCATGATACTTGTTAAACAGCTGTTTTGCATGAGTTTTATCCTTAACTTACAGTCCTAGTTAAAAATTAAAAAATCCTCTAAAGAATGATTTTGCACCAAGCTTTACTCTACTTGATGCACGGAAAAAAAAGGAGAGAAATAATCTTCCAGCCTCCTAGTTTATTTTCTTGGGATCCTAAGTGTTTTATGTGTGCCATTTATGCTGTTTTTTTAATTCTGAAATAACAAATCTAAATAAAGAAGCTGAGCATGGTTATACTAGAGTTCCATGATAAGTTCAGGACATCTATGAGGCTGGCTTTGAACCATTCTTAAAGTTAATAAATGTTTTCCATTTATTACTGTTCAAAGACTATTCAATACTAAATATTTGAGATTTAATATTTATTAGAATAATTAATAAATACAAATCTACTGCTTTTGTATCTATTGTACTGTAGAATGACTGTCTGGGATATTTTTTAAAACATATATTCTAATCTGCTTCTTCCAAGTTTGGTTGCCAGACAAAACACAATAGATTTAGGTTTTGGATGTAGCTCTTCTTATTGTCATATGACAGTTCAACAAAAATATTAGTAAGACAGCATGCTAAATAGATTAAAAGTAGCTAGCTGACTGATTTCAGAAAGTGACTCTTAATGGGCAAAATCATTGTGAAAGGGAGAAAGTCGTGGTGGGATCCTATGATGAAGGTTGTTCAGTATTTACATGTTCATTTTCATGTTCAGCATTTTCAGTGATCTGGAAATTAATATAAAATTGCTGATGGAGATACTTGCAAATGGCACAAGGTCGGGCAGAATAGGAAAGGGCAGGCACACTGGAATGAACCTGGGGATGATCTGAGTGACTTTACAGGGTGGAATGGTTCCTACCAAATGTCTTAATAAACCAAATACAAAACTTGATCTAGAATCAATGAATTCAGACTATTACAAGAGGCCTCTATCCCAGGATTAGTGACTCTGGAAAGGATTTGATGAAGGATGAGAAACATAGAGGAGAAAGAGTGGGAAAGAAGGGTCAAGAGCTTCATACAAGTTCCCAGTATGTTACTCCAGCTGGTTTGTTACAGTCCTTAGATACAGAACCAGAAAGGTAACAAGTAGGAGAAGGCTGATATTACCACTGTGTATGGTGATGCTGTTACTAACATGCTACATATTGTCTCAGCATCTACACCTTGTAAATGAGATTGGAAAATTGGAGAAAGCAAAGAAAACATTGGGAAAAAAGGAGTCCAGGACTGGAGAGAATTTCATGTTCATAAATGCAGGATGTGTCTGAACTGCATACTATTGTCTACTGTAACAGTGCGCAGGCTTTTTTAAATTTCTGTTGTGGATATTGATAATGAACTACCATGGAAATCAGTCTGCTCCAGCTTATCAGGATAATGTCTATTTTCTAATCAGTTACTCTGTAGAATTAGTCTGTGCTAACTCCTCTGTTGCTATAGATACAGTCTGCTAGAGCTTTTACCTGACTTAAAGATAGTAAGGTCTCACTATAGAAAACTGAAATGTTTCATATGGACATATTTTTCTCAATTTCTTTAGCTTATAAGAAATATTCAGTGTGAATATTATTTGAACATAAAGTCCAGAGAGGAAGCACTGGAATCTACAGGACTATTTAACATAGCAGACAGAAACATAACAAATATCTCTAGCTATAAGCCAAAACCAAAGAGTTTCAAATTAAAAATAATGCATAGATTTTTGACAATGAAAATGATCAACCAGTGGAACAATTTACAAAGTAAGTGACAGGTTCTCCGTCTGTAGATGAAGACTAGATGTATTTCTGGGAGATACGCAGTAGGAAAACACAGGGTATTAGACTCCATACAAGAATACCTGGATGACATTGAATAGTTGACAATATACAGAAAGCACAGATATTCAGCTAGTACAAATTCATATAGTTATGCTGATATCAGGGAAGCTGTTCCAGTTTGTAGAACCGAGGATCTGTCTTACTATCTACATGTAGTTATAAATCTAAATGGTGAATACATTTTCAATGCTATGCTTTGGTCAACCACCTTTGAAATGATTTATTTCATGTTTTTAAACATTTAGCAGTGTTTCAAACCAGAAAGAGTACTTCTCTTTTCTTATAAATGCTTTTTGTCTGGTTTTCATTATCATTTAAAAAATGTATTATGACACTTTCTTTACCTCAGACTGCAAGTTTGTGTGGGTGTCCCCTATGGACTTGTCACAAATAAATCACTGTGATGTTTTTTTGAGCACCTTTATGTGCTTAATAACTTCTGATGCTTCCACGAAGCCAGTAACTCTTACTTTACTGTGTGAAGTGTACTGTGATGCACAAAAGTTTTGGTAGGTTTTTACTGGTATTTCCTTAATCAACCTAATAGAGCACATCCCAATCTGAGCAAAATCCCCTCTCTCCATAATCAGTGTGGTGGCATTGTCACTTCATGTTCTTGGTTCCTTTGTGCTTTTCTATTGTTTCCCCACACCAGGCTTCTTGGCGGTTTTATTCTACCGACGCCAGCCGAACAAACCTGACAGCCACCTGGCGATATTATGAAAGTATTCTTCCTCCCCTCAGGCATGTATCAGTGCTATGAATGATAAAAGAAAGACATGACTTGTATTGGTTACTAATCTGCTTTTCAATTTTTTGTTTCATCCCCTGCTCCCTCTTGCCTTGTTTTTTCTTTTTTACCATATATCCTGCACGTAGTGTGTATGGCGTAGTTATGCGGCTGATGAGAAATCGGTTTCCATTGCTACCTGGAAGCCTCATTTGAAGGCCTTGCATACCTGCAGCCCTACAAAGTAGGTACAAATATGGCAGCTGGTGCTGTTCTCAATGTCTGTTCAAGCTTATAGAGAATTACTATTTGTCTGTTTCGTCTTGTTTTGTCTTCTTAAGTCCTCTCATTAAAAATTTCAACTGACAAATCAGGTCAATATTATCTAGGAGCCTAGGACCATGGGACAAATATAAATCATTGCCATTTATCTAAGAAATACCACTGAGCACAGGCATTAGAAACATTTTCCCAAAACTCCACTCATATATCAAGGTTAATTAATGTCTCACCCAGCCCCAAATTATCTCTAAGGAGGAAAATATTAAGCTTAATGCAGAGTTTGTTCTTTGATTTAATGCTATTTTTATGCCTATGCCTCTGTATAAGGCTATAGCTACAGATCTACCTTTCCAAGGGAAGAGCGCCTTGTGGTATTCTGCAAGTGAATGCACTGGAGAATTTCCTCCTTTTTGTCATAACTTCTGATATATTCAGTATTTCCTTAGGGCAAATTATATCCGCAGTTATACAGACTGTCAGTGGAAGATGACTAAAAAGACCTGATGTCACACTTTGGCAGACAGGAAATATTTGATGTCCTAGTTTGGGTGAGAATTCACAGAGCACTGGCAGCCCAAGACTCTTCAATAATTCAGTAAAAGACTTACGAGAAGGTAGTAAGTTGACTGATTCAATATGGGGCACAAATCAGAAGGTAAAAGATATTTGATAAAGATCAAAAAGGAGAGTACCGAGAGCCTTATGGGAAAGCTCTGATAAGCATCCTAACTGTTGTTATTGCAGACAGTGCACGAGAAATAGTGGTTTCTCTCAAAGATGGGTGATGAACATCCACATGACAGTAAAAAGGTAATTGTGTGCCAAAAAGCTCAGCCAAAAAGAGGTTTGGCTGGGTATCCAAAGCTGATCTTTGAATTTCAAAGAGTTGACAAGAACAGAGCCATAAGTAATCCATTACCATAACTGTAATTCCAAAATGCTCCAAAATAAAAGCAGCTTTTAGATTAAAAGTTACAAGGAATATTGATTTTTGACATATACAAACAGGTTGAAGGCAACATTGGTATAAATGGAAGGATATAAAATTACATAAATAATGAAGCTGTATCCTTACCTAAAATATTCTAAAATATGATTGTCCCTCAAAAGTTCACCTACTTGTTATTTTAAATAAGCATATTGCTGTGCTATCCTAAAATCAAACCTTTTTATTTACCAGAAATAACTTTATCTAATAAGAGCCTACAGCTTTCTGTTATATATGTGTCAGCAATGCATTTTGCCTAAGTGCTTTGCCAACTCAGTCTGCAGTGGTATGTACCAAGCATGTTATGCATGTGTTAAAACAACTGAAAAGTTTCTTTTTCAGAAGCATTGTAGTTACAAGTCTTGCTTGAATGTTTTTGTGGTTGCAATGTAACACGTGTGTTGTACACTAATTAACATATCCATTTATGTTTATCATATATCTAACATCATCTGTAACTAAGTAATGTGATTACTATCTGCATAACAAGTATGTTTTTCCCTCCCACTCCCTGACCTGAAGAAAAGAACAAGGGGAAGCTTCTAGCAGGTTTGTAGATTCTTTTATTTCTTTTATCTGTGAAATTGCTGCTTCTTAAAGGCTTTTAGGTGTTTTAGGTTCAATGAACTGTAACTGTTAACTGATAATAATCATAAATTGCATTTTTTTAAACTCATATTGATAGACTAATGCTGCTGAAATTTGCTTCTTTGCCCCAGTTGTTGTATGGAAAAACTAGGCAATTTTTTACTTTTTAACTTTGAGGGGGATCTCAGTTCAAACAGTGGCAGAGCAGCGAGTGGAGCAGCCTCCCCAGACCCAGCTCCTGGGCAAGGATGCAGCCCCCGGCTTCTGCCATAAAATCAGTGCTCAAGGTTTCCAGGAATCACAGTGGAAGCTGCAGGCTTGTAGTTGAATTTGGCTTTGTGAAGCAGCCCATCAGCACCCTGTCACAGGGGGAGGACCTCCCCAACAGCACTGGCTGGCTGTCACGTTGGCAAGGGTGTGTGCTGCCCTGCAGGAGCATCCTCAAGGCTTCCTCAGTGCCATGTCTCCACGTTTTCCCAGATTTCCTGCTGTCCCCTCCTAAAGAGCGTTTTGGGACATGGCAGGTGAGGGGAAAGCACCACTGCAGTGGCTCACCTCCTCCCAGCTGCACGGTTTGAGCTCTCGCATGGCCCTGTTCGGGCAGAGGAGGCAGCCTGGCATCTCTCCTTAAATAAGCCTCACCGCCATCAGCCGGGAGGGCAGGTGGGGTTTCCACCCATCCTGGATGCAGACTGAGGACCAGCTGCCTCCAGCGCGCAGAGGCAGGCCTTGACAGGGCCATTCTCCCGGGATAAGTAAAGCCCTGGAGATGCACAGTCCTAAGGCAGTAAGAGGAAATGCTGCTCTTTGCCATACTTATAGCTCAAATCCTTAGGGACAGGAAAGGACTCAGTGGCTACAAGAGAAATGATTCTACCTCCGAAACTCATTAGGGATGGGAGTCCGCAGGCATTTGGCAGCCAGCACTGCGGTATCAGCATGATCAGAGAATAGTGGAGTTTACCTCCAAGCAGGAAAACAACAAAAAGCCAAGAAAAAAAGTGTCAGTGACACAACAACCCCGAATACATCCACCCCTGAGTTGTACCATGGTTCACAAACTCTTCTGGTTATTCAGTCAGGAGTGGAAAGTCTTCACATCAATTACCCATGTCCCGTTCCACTTTCCAGATGCTCCTCTGGTGCCTGACTCCATCCGATGTGCACGTAACTGCTGTCAGTGTCACAGTAACTCGAGGAGACTGGATTTGCTCTGAGATGTCCCTCAAGAGCACTTCACCTGCTCTGTCAGTTCTATGACTTTTCATATACATTACCTCCATAGGCTTGCTAGCAACATATTGATCTCATTAAATTATTACAGCCTGATTGAAACTTTTTGCACTCGCCAGCTGTATTTCCTGTTCCTTCAACAGCAACATTTAAAATTGACTTCAGCTTTTTTAAAGGTGAGACTGAAGCTGCCAGTAAATGAGTATGTACCTCCAAAACAGTCATTTGTGCAGAGGGGAGAGGTTATGCCCAGTTGTACCTGTGAGCACTTAAAGAGACAAATTTACTTACAATGAGTAGAAGGTACATGCAAAAAAACCTCAGCAGTCAAAACTATATTACATGCTCCATGTTAGTGATAACTGTTGAGGTTTTAACAGTAGTCAATGATTTAGTCAGATTTTTTCACTTTATTTTCACTGAATGGAAGATGTTTGTCTTAACTAATATGTGCACGACTGCAAATTAGTGTAGGTAAAAAAATGAACTAGCTAACTCCTGAGATCCTGGTCTACAGTAAAAACCCTACAGACCACTCAGTGCCTTTTGAAAAAAAGTGTGTTTTGTTCGTGGCTGTTTATCATTCTGAGCTGATATATTGCTCTATGTTCGTATCTCTTAAAATACATGTGGGGTATGTGGTCTTTTGTGGTAAAAATGTAAATGCAAAGTGCTGCAATGTACTTCGAGATAACTGTCCTCGACTATTTAACTTTTTTCTTACTGCAATGCTGAGTGACTTGCATGGGATGCTATGTGAACTAAGTAAGCTGCTTTGTGCTTCACTCTTCAAATGAAGACGTGTTTGCACAAGTAGTGCATTGGATTGCTTTCTGAATATGCTCTTTGCTCTGTACTCCATTCTAATAACAGTGGAAAAAAATTTTTATTACTTAAGGTAAAAGTTAATTATGTTCTTTCCTACCAAAATGACTTTTTTATTTACATAAATTAATTCTTGCATTTTGGTCTGTATAGACCTACAGTCTTTCATTAGGTAACTAAATGTTGCTGTGCATTTGAGTTGAGAGAGCAGTGAGAAAAATATGTATGTTTTATTTCTCAAAATATTATACACAAGTACTCTAACTAATCATTTCTCAAAAGTAATGGTAGACAAGCTCTCTGGTGTATCCACACTGTAAATGTGATATTTCTATAAATCAGTTTTAGAGTTCTGCAAGTCATTTAAAAAGCCTGTATGTTAATTGTCCATATCTACAATGCACACACTGAATGTAAATAATATTTATTTGTGTTCAATTATAAAATGTGGCTGAAAATCTTCCTGTGCAGGAAACTAGATCAAGACTGATGAATCTTACAACATTCTGAGAGTATAAGCAGCTGTAAGATGTGTGTAGGACGTGCATTGGGTGTCTGCAAAGAATGAATGTCACCCATCTAGTGAGCCTGAATCCGAATTCCCTATTCAGACAACTCTCTCTGGTGCAATAAGGAGTAGTTTTTCTAGTATAGGAGGTTGGGGGGGCAAAAACGCATCCCCGCTCTGAGGGAAACAAGTAAATTGTACTCTGGAATTCTCTCCACCTCCTATATCATATCTGTTTCTAAAAATAGATTTAATGTAAATTCTCTGCACGTACCATATGAAAAAGAAATTACCAGTGATGCAGAATCTAACTTGAGGTGGAAAGCCTAATCCATTACCTAGCAGTGGAATGCTTAGTAACATGGTCCTCTATCTCCCCTCACTCCTAGTAAGCTTTGTAGTAATAAACAGAAGCTCTTCAGGATGTACACCCCTCGGAAACATAGGTATTCAGCATCCTGCCTATTCACATGATGTTTGAGAATGCCAACTAACATCAGGTGCATGATTCATTTACTTCCCCTCCTTAGTGCTTTAAAGTTCCTTACTTCTCCAAAGGAGGTTTCTTTTTTAAGTGCTTGTGATTCCCCTCGTTGCTTGTTGCCTGCAATGACATTAAGACAATGGCAATAATACCAGTTCTTTGAATCTCGTCTGGTCAGACAATTGCAGTGTGCAGCGCGCCACAGTTTGCTGAAGCCCAATTCCCCTTCTCTGCCTGAGACTTGAACTTTCGGAATGCATTACCCTGCAGGAATCTAAAACTGGGGTTGAATATTTGGGTGAAGACATTTCCCCAAGTCCAAGAGGATTTTTATAACCATGGCAGTTGATTTCTCCATGTAATAATTAGTGGGGAATATTAAGCTGTAACATGCTAGGCAATATCAACAGTTAAAATGTGCAATTGTTGTTGAGAAGAATCCCCTTGGACACAGCCTGTGGAAGCTGTGCCTGTGCCCTGTACTGGAAGGTAGAGGAATGCATGTGAAATCAGCCATCTGCTTCAGCTGAATTCTGTGGAAATTGTGTCTCTTACCAAAAATGGTAATTCCTAGATTGATCAATCTTACGGGAAGAAACGCTTGATTTATAACTAAAGCTTATTACATTTTTTTTATTACTTTTTTAAAATAATTTAAAAGACAATAGAAGTACAAACTGATGATAGAAAATGGAGATAAAAAATAGTTTCTCTTCATCTGGAAACTGTTCTGAAAAAGGAAAAAATACACAAACCCCTTGAACTTCATTTTTTTTTCTGTTTGATGATTGAACTGTAAGACATTATGTTCCTGAAATTCTTGTTATTACTCATTGAAGGTATGAGATATAACACTACATTTCTTGGGTTCATGCTCCTAGCATGAGACTGGTGGAGAAGTCTTGAACATTTGAACTTCAGACTTCGCTGTACTACCCATTGCATTTGCATTTGTTCAACTTAGCTTAATTTCAGTAAAGTCAGCTGTAGGCTTGGTAAGAATCAATACCTGTATTTATTGAAAGTTCACTGCTGAAAACTGGCACGTACGTTTGCTTGCTGTTGTTTGTCATGGGTGATAATTTTTGGCAGTTTTAGCTTCTGTCTCAACTCAAGATCCAAAGCATTCTCCCTCACCCTCAGGCCCTCTAGTTACTTCTGATTCATTTCAATTTCTTCCTATTCCCACTTCCACCAGCCAGCTCAGTCTGACAAGCTGAAAAACAAATCGCAATCGTGACTAGTAGCAAGAAGTAGTGCTGCAGGTCTGAGGCTGAAGCAGGGCAGAAGATAAACTTGACCAGAAATGCAGGAAGGTAGGCAGGGCAATAGGGGAGTGGGACTGGGAGTCAGAGATGCTCAGTTAACCAAAAAGTATAGTAAGATGATCCATGGAAGACAGGCAGAGCTGTGAGTAGAGGAAAGAAAAGCAAAGGTTTGTAGGCATTAAAGCAAAATCTTATCAGGTCTAGTCATTTGGTCCAGCAGAGAAGTGTTCGTTCCCCCTGCAGTGAAGCTACAGTGGCCTCTAGTGTCCCTAAACACCTATTCCTTCATAAATCAAAGGCAGAAAAGACCGAATTTTAAAAAGAAGAATTAACAACCAGAAAGTCCTTTGCTATCCCAGGGAACTGAATGGCTCATGTACTTACTGACAGGAGGAACAAGTGGTAAGATCCTACAACTGACCTTACAGAAGGCCAACAAATAGAGAAAAGTCACTTGCTTTTTTCCCACAGGTGCCAGTTGTAACTGATCTCCACTAAAAGATGCTTCAAAGCTCCAGTGTTATCAGTATGAATACATTCCACAAGTAGCAACCTGTAAGAAAAGAGGAGTAATAAATCCAAAGAGATTACCATTGACAGGGAAGATTGTGATAGAAAGCAAATATGTATATAAACCAACTGGAATAAACTATAAGTCATGTAAGGTACAAGAAATGATGGGCAGACACAGATTTAAAAGAGTGCAGAGATGACTGGAGGTAGCTGTGGTTCTCAGATCCTCATCATTTAGGTCTGATTCAGGAAACTGTGTAATTTCAGAAAGCATTTAGACAACATTTTCCTGATTCTTTCTCATGGTTTTTGCCTTTTTGACAAACATTCAATTTAAAGTTTGGGAGTACTTACAGGGATACGTGAATTTCCAAAGGCCATTAACATGTTTACATTAATTCCAGGGACTTCCTTTGGATATCTTGTAAAAAGAGAGGTGAAAAGGGGAGAGAGAAAAATATAACAGGCTAGGTCCTGCAAGTGATGAAGGATTTTTAGCACGGCACTAGACAATGTTAATCCAATCATCATTAAATTAAAAGGCCCTAAAGGCTTCAGTGGCCACTGATTCAAGTGCAGAATGTCCGAAGAGGCTTGAAAGGGCCTAAGATTATCTCCACTCTGTATCTCTAATACTTTCTCCACCACTATTGCAACAGATAATCAAGAGCCAGCAACTATATAACCTACAAGGAAAGGGACTTTCACTGTGGGAAAAAGCCTAGTCAGGTTGCCCCCAAAATGTTCTGATTCAGTTATTCCTTCATGATCTGTTTATTCATCATATCTAGAAGAGCCCCATGGCAGGGTGGTCCCAAGGACAGCAGCTTTCTTCTCCCAAGCATGAATTCTCCATTCCTGCAAATCATACGATTTATGCCTACACTAGGTAAGACCCAGTGACTTCAGGAACATTTCCCACCAGTCTCAAAATAGGAACAGGGATCCAAGAAGCGAAGAACTGCTACAACCAGTGTCTTTGGAGAAACTCTCAAGATGCAAAACAGAGTTTCCAAACCACGCTTTCTTCAGGGGCTGTGTTTCTGTTCATGATGCAGCATCCTCCGCATGGAGCCTTGGCATGCCATTACGTTGCCATTGCTACAAAGCAGATATTTTTTTTTTTTTTTAAGTATGAGGTCTGCATTTTAAATTAATATTTTCGTTCTCAGTGTTGCACTTTTGAAAAATGTCTCTAGTACAGATGAAGTGTCTACTGTTCCTTTCACCATTCCTCATTGCTTTGATTTGGAGACCTAAAGATATTCAGGTTAAGTAGCCATTGTGTACCATTCAGCTGTTATAAATGAAGTAACCATGTGTACAAACCATTTAAAGGCAGACATTGCTTTCATTAGTACAAATTAATTGACAGAAGAATATGTGTGCTTTTTTCATTTTTCTATTTTCATTTTTAGTTTGTAGTTAATGGGATTATAGAAAGTACGGTTCCATACTGATCATTTTTATGGCTATTTTATAAATTTTCCTTTCATTTTAACTAGTGCAAAAGGAAGAGAGCTGTCCAGAAAGTTTTTTACTCTAAGATTCATCAAAAAAAAATTAATTTGATTTCATGCTTCAATAGCAAATAGAATTTGAGCCATAAGAGAAGTTAAAAAAAGCACAGGGGACACATGCTTACGAATAATACCTATAATAAGCCCATTTTGATTCTGTTGCTCATGCTGTATAGTATGACAATGCAATAATGTGGTTAATAAATATTTTACAGCTTATATTTTCATTAAGTTGTACAATGCAAAAGATTCCTGAGCTGAAATGTAATTCAGTCTTGAAATGTAATCTTTATTGAAAACTAAATTTTAGAACTCACTTTTCTTTCAAACAGTAGGTTCTGTGGGTCTTTTGTATTGTATATGCAACAGCACACAGTACTGCAGGTGTGAATAACAATTTGCAATGGAAATAGATAACACTTCCAGCACCACCATGCATTTATTTCAACAGTTGCTTACTTTGGGCAAGGGAAGAAGGGGATTACCTTCAGAAATTATAGTGAAGGTATTCTTTCAAGTGATTCAACATGCCATATAGAAATACATTTCTCTAATAATCTTTCTATTGATGTGCTCATTTTTTAGCGTTCTTGAAAATTATCTCATTATAAGCTTCCCAGCATGTGCTTTGCCTGGTACAAACTGCATCCTTTCATCTCTCAGTGATGCTTGTATTCAGAATGAAATGCTATGCTATGCACGGACAAAAATATCTGATTATCTCAACATTTCACAGTCGCAGAAGTTTATAACTACTTTCTGTTTCATATAATTACATATTAACATTGTATTTTCAGAATACAGTAGGTTAAACATCTAAGAACCACACAGTCCACGTTAGCATTAGTTAATTTGCTGCAGAATTCATTTCTGTTGAAAACATCTTATGGGCATGCTGAAGTTAAATGCAAAGGCTTTGAGAGTACTAGAAAGTGTCTTCACTTCAAGTACAGTTATAATTTGCATGTAGACAGTCTTTGCTATAGGTGTTTTAAAAGCACCCCCAAAGCCTGTGCCAGGGCAGTAGGACTGCAAGACCCAGTAACAACATACCATGAGCAGCTACTGCATTGCTCCCATCATTTCTCCCCTTATAAGAGCAGGACCACTAATCAAGACGACCATTCCCTTGTACAGGCGATTTAACTTCACCTCGTAGATCAAACAAGGTTTCCAAACCTTGGTATTAGACTTCCTTTCTGTTTCCACTTTGTGCCTTCTGCTACAGGAAGAGACAAACAAAGGCAAAAATGTTAAATAATGAAAAAGCATAGGCAGATAGTCATGGTGACCACAGGACGTTCATCAGATATGTTTGAACATGAACAAAGGTAATTTAAGCACTGGGAAGTGGTAAATCTACATATCCCGCATTTAACTGACTGGAGGGAAGGATTATAAGCACAGGGGGGAAAAAATGAGCTTACAAGTGGCCAACTGTAAGACCACAGGGCCACCATTGATCCAGCAGCCACAGTCATGAGCTCGGCTGGGCTCTTGTGCCTGTCCTAAAGCACCTGTCCCATACAACCTGCAGTTAGTCAGCTCCCAGCTTGATCTCCAGCGATGACTTTAGTGAGCACACAGTGTATCATTACATTTCCATTAATCAGTCATCATGCTGTTTCTTGGATGTTTTGTTAATTTTGGTTTCTTCCTGTCCAAGTAAGTGCTGTAACAAGGAATTCTGGATATGAGTGATCACTAACAATGCATATGAAATGTTGGAAGTGCCAAATCTTGAAAAAGCATGAATATACTAACAGTATTTTTGCCTGCTTAAAAAAGCCCAAACAATACTACATGGCATGCAGTAATAATAGAATACATTTTGTTCATGTTTACCTGAAGAGATGGCCAGAAATGCACTGAGCTGGGCTGACGAAGATGGAAATAAACCTATTTAAAATTCAAGGAATAGAAAAAAGAAATCTTAGAGGTTAATCTGTAACAATTGGGTGAAATTTGTTTCTATTTGTTAATTTTAATTTCCTTTACAAGGTTATTCTGTACCATAAGATAGACTGCCATGGATAATGTCTCTATCAAAAAACAGTTCCATCAAATTGGTTTCATTCCCAAAAGAAATATATTCAATGAAAAGTGTGTAAGAAACAGATTCATACTATTGAGAATTTTTAGAAATTATTTCCTAATATCATACAATAGAAGAAAAAGGAGTGGAGGAATCATGAAATAAAATACATTTCTCTTCTTCACAGTCAAAAGCTAAGTTTTAAGGAGCGAGTCCGGATGGCCAGCCCACGAGGTCAAAGTATAAAGAACAGGCAGTCTTCAGTTGGAGATCGCCGGTCACCAAGTGCTGACATTGCCACTGAGGGCAGCCCAACCAAAGTTCAGAAGAGCTGGAGCTTCAATGACCGAACCCGCTTCAGGCCCTCGCTGCGGCTGAAGAGCTCCCAGCCCAAACCTGTGGTTGACGGTAGGAGTTTTTCTTGCCTTGTTTGCCATTGCATGCTGCTCTCAGCCTGCCCACGCTCTCACACACCTGCACTGTGAATGCAACCTGGTTTTGGAAAACAGAAAGAATTGTTATATCAGGGCAGAGATACCACAAAGCTATAGCCTGCTTCAAACAGCATGCTGATGGGATTTTTTTTTTTTTACTAAGAAGTCTTGTGTCAGTGGTGCGTAGGGAGTGACTGGCAGAAAAGGGGGTTGCTGCGGAAAATTGCAGGTGGGCTAAATGCATCCCACGGGTTTGGCTGCAGCAGCTCTGCCGTCGCAGCCCCTCTCCCACTGCTGGGTGCAGCTGCTGCCCCAACCCGCTGCCTCTCACTGGTGGGCACACACCATGGCCAACGCTGCGCCTTTGCCAGCCGAGAGCACAGCTTGTATGGCACTGCCCCACCCCAGCAGAGGAGCTTGCTGAGGAGCTTGGTGAGGAGCTTGCCAAGGAGCTGGGAAGTGCCCTCTTACCTCACTGGGCACACAACCACCTGCCACCAAGAGATGTACTATTGAGTGCTTTAAGTTTTACAGGGTTGCATCAGGTTCAGTAAAGGAGGTGGCTTTAGCAAACAAAACCAGTGGTATTGCTTTTACATATTGCTTTATAAAGAGTATTTTAGATGTAGGAAGGACTCTTAACATGTGAAGAAGTGGATCTTTGTGAAAATGGCTCACTGACCCCACAGAAAGCAGGAACATAGTCTTTCCCACATGCTGCATCCTCACAGGAATGGATGCTGCCCCTCTCTGCTCTCCGTTTGCCAGCTAAGGTCCTCTTGGGCATTAAACTAGCCACTGTTCAGGCAAAGATCACCATCTACAAAAGCTTGACAAAACAGAGACAGTGACTCCCCTAACCAGGGAGCACCAAAGCGGATGAGAGCAGCCCCCCAACAGGCAGGAGCTGAGAGCACGAGACGAACCCAGCCCCTATAGAGACGGGTCCTGCACTGGAAGGTGCACTCACACAGCTCTGGGGGTACCATTGCCCCAGCAATTTGGATTTGGGCTTCTCCATTCACATTTTTCCTGACTTATTAATGTTTTGTACTTTCCTGTGGGACCCTCAGGCAGAAAATAAGGGAAACCAACTGACCGGCTGCAACAGGAGGCAGTGACCCTGGCTGTATGGGAAAGGTACAACGTAAATCATTTGATCCAAGTAAAGAGCTATAACTTTAAACTCTTTCTATGATGGCAATTACGCATGCTACATCCAACAATTGTGGTAAAACTAATTAGACAGAAGTGTAATTTCAGTGTCTGCTTCTTTTTTAAGAGCACATATTATCACAGACATGTAGGTTGCAAAATACCTATTGAACGAAAATGCCCCATCCCTCAGTTGAGAACGTCCTACGCAACACATCTCTTCAGGAAAAGCCTGGGTAAATAAACATTTCCTGGAGGGCAAACAAGATAAACCAACAGTGTTTGCTAAGGCCATCGTTCCAGGCTAGCCCTCCCCCGCAGAGACCTCTCAGATGCACAAATCCCGAATTTGGCTGTGTTACAGTGGTCTGCTGGGGTGTACCAGCCACCAGGCTGCTATCCAGTTGCTCACTACTACTCTCTCTGTTCTGTGGCACGAGCCCTGGCTTGCATCCCATGGCAGCTGCAGCACAGGGGCTGTGTGATGCTGGCCTGGGTCTCACGCTGATGTGGAGCTGGGACAAGAACACTTGCTCCGCAGTGGGAAGTGAGAAATGCTCGAGGTACCAGAGTGGGGTTCGAGCTACCCTGTCTAAATTTAGGCTTCCTATGTAATCACTTATATAGCACGAGTATCTCCCCAAAACCATGCCAGAAGTGATTTCATAGGTTAAACCCCTGTAACTCGCACTGCGCCTGGAAGTGACCTAAGAAAAGAGTAATTTGTTGAGCACACTCCCAGGGTATCAGCGGCTCACTTCTGCTCCAGCCCCGCAGCCTGCACCTCGCTCAAGCATCCGTTTAGTTTTTCATCAGCCCATTTGTCACAGGAACATTTCCTCAGTGTGTCCTCTCTTTTGTCCTGTACATATTGTCGTCAATAGCAATGATCTGCACGGGAAGATCATGTTCCCTCCTACTGACTCCCTTTCATGGAAAAGGTGGCATAAACGGCACCTTGGGTATTTCTGTAGATAAAAGATAATAACAATAACAGAGCGTTCGTTGCTGTGCATAAACCCTTAAAGATCTTCCTGCTCCTCACGGCGAGCACAGTCTGTTTACTTGTCAGAAGTTTCCAGCTACTAGTCCACCCTTATGAACTGAGGCCAACAGATACGACCAATTTCTCATCTGTGGCAGGAGGAACAGCTTCCATTGTCTCCAGATTTTAGGCAAATGCCAAGTTTCCACTCCGGGACCTTGTCCAGCTGCTGCTAGGACTGGTATCATCAGAAAGATGTCCAGTGTGCTCATTGCTGAAAGGCAGCTCCTTGCTACCTTACCCAATCCGTTGCAGGAAAAGTCAGGTGCTACCAACCTTGATTTCTTTCTCTTTTTTTGGTGTGTTACAAATGTCATAGTTTTATATGATTCCTACATTTGACAGCTCAATGAAAAGGACTTGGAGATGATGTATTTCGTTTAGACTATCTTGCATTTTTCACTGGATGAAAATACAGTATTTGCAGCATTTTGGTTGCCACGTCCTTCAGTTTCCTCCTTGAGGCATTTCCCAGGCAAAGGATTAATTATTTTGGTGTACTGATCTTCCAGCCAAACTAGAAGCCACCCCTTTATAGATGAGTCTGGCCACAAAACAATACCCTTAAACAGTTGGTCCTTCTGGTGATTCTTACATCTCTGTAGCATGTTTGGGGGAGAAGAAACGACACTTGCAATAGACCCTTTGGACAGAGGCAATATAGCACTGGGTACCCAGTCCAGTGTCAAAACCTTCTATCAGTGATGTAATGAAAAAAAAGTAAACACTCACTATGAACTTCCAAAAAAGAAGACACTCAGATATTTGCTTGATTTTCTTTCACCATATGGGATTTGGGGTTGTAAATGATCTTCCATTAGCACAGGCAGAGGAGGAACTACCTCACTATGAAGATGAGGTCACTGAACTCTGTGTAAAAATAAAGCAAAGAAGCAAATATATAGGTAAAGAGTTCGGTAAAGAAGAGAAATTATTAGCGTATGAAGGTGATCTGAGGCAAATCATTAATGCAGCGACTTTGCAGGGCTGACTGAGTTCTGATAAAGGACGTGGTTGGAATCTGGGCCAAAATGATCAGGAACAGACTTCTGGGGAAACTAAACATTAGCAATTAGACACTGTCTTGTAAAGGGAGGTTTCCAATCCAAACAGGAGCTTATGGAGGCAGCTAAGAGGCTAACATGGTTGAAAATGTAGTAGCCCTCCTCTTAGGCTACCCAATAACAAAAGCTTACTGACACTCCCCCACTGCATACTAAAACCACAGAAGGAGGGTTTCTTGGCATCAAGCAAAACACTTAAGCTGGCCACAGGTATCTCCCAAAAGGATTTTGGCATAGCAGCCTTAGAACAGTATGGCCAAAACTGTTGCACAAATGGCTTTATTTATGGGTAGTAACAGTCCTCTGAAACTGCCTATAAACCATTTATCGTATTGCCAAAGTGGGCCTGGCAACGGCAGCAATTATTTCAGCTACATATGTGCATTTGCAAATTGGATCCAAAACTGAGAGAGCTTTGATGGCTGTAGAGAGCTTTGGTGGTGTGGCTGCAGACGCTCTCTAGAGTACTTAACAACAGCACAGGGGAGCATAATCAAAACCCAAGATTTATGTAGTCTGATTTTAAATACGTGTCCAGTCTCTGGTGACATGTTTCTCACAACTGCCAGAACTCTTGTTGAAGAGGAGACCCTGCACAAATTAATGATGGTGCCAGGATGCTGTATTTACAGTCCCTGTTATCAGTTTAAAAGGGAATTATCAGGACCAGGCAGATCAAAGGGAAATCTTCAGCACTCAAGAATGGTAAATAGTGAAGTTTTACAAAGTGCACACTTAAAAGGATACAAGAATCGTATAGGGTCATGCAAGAGCCTTCCCCAAAGGGATGCCACGTCACACGGGCGAAGGTGCTGCCTGACCTTAGAGCCACACACAGCCACCGCCATACCCGTACACCAAGCAAGCCAAGAGCCACTTCTGGTCCCAAGGCCTCCTCATGCATTGTGATTTGTGTTTCTGCACCAAAACCACGGAAACTGCAGCCAAACTGCCTGTGGGGAACGGCCCCCCGCACATGAGAATACCCACTACCAGGGGCCAAACCCATGCCAGCCTGTGCAAGCAATTAAATAGTACGGGTGATCTCACGCCATTGCTTCAGGCGCTGTGCCCGTGCCTCGGCATATCCAGCCACGGAGACTCACCTCACAAAATCTCTCCTTTCCTCTTTTCTGAGGAAAAGAACCTTTTCTGCTTAAATTGTGCTCCAGTCTTGCACAGCCACAGCTGAAGTAATGAACGGATATTATGTCGTGCAGGCAGTTCTTAGTGAGGGACAAAAATGCCCTATTATACTTCTTTTCTATCATCCCATGCTTCTAAGCCTCTGCAAGAGTTATTGTGCCTTTGCTGTAACCTAGAGACATTGTGTGGCTTTTTGAATAAAATATCAAAAGCATTCAGCACTGGAGATATTAGAAACATATTGTATTTGATTAATTAAAGAGAAGTCTCTAAGGAAATACTTGATTTCTTGCACCATCCCTGAACATCATACACTCACACGACCTCTGGCCTTTCATTCCCTACAGAGTACTTACACAAAATCCTCAGGGTAGAGTATATTATAAGAGCCATGGAAAGAATGTAATTGTGCATTTCAGCCCCCATGTCCTCAGTTACTACCCTGTAATTTATGTATTGCAAAAATGACAGGTTTTTCTTTCAGTAGCACAAACATCTTGACTTTGTATAAGGTTCACTTGATGTGGCAAAGGTCCTTAGTTTGGTTGCTTTTACATCTCAGTTAGCTTAAATTTGCTGAGTCAAAATGAAGCTGCATGATGTCAAAACAAAGCTGTTCAATTTGTACTAGCCCAATATGATGAGGCTAAATGACACTTTATTAGCAATATATCAATTTGTGCTAGACAGGAGATTTATTTTCTTGTGATTTTTTAACTCGATGATAGAGCTCACATTTATTACCATTGTCACTGTAATTAATTAGGAAGACCTTATAAAAATAATCTGGCATTCTGATCTAAGCTCCGAGTCATTTTTTCATTTTGTGTAAATAAGTACAGGCCATTGGTTTTGAGGCATTACTTTAGTTTATTCAAAACAAGGTCCTGGCCATAGGAGTCCATAATTTAGTCTTTCTATGATAGTTCCTCTCTTGAGGAGCTCACTGTGCACTGTTGCTCGCTGGACGGAGTGCTTGCTTGGTGGTCACAGGTGAATGATTAGCAAGCTCAGCTCTGTGAGGGACAGCAGCAGAACACCACACAGAAGTATGATTTGCATGGATTTCAGACAATCTCATCTGCAGTGAAGATGCAAATAAGTTAAGAAGTCATTTTGAGAGGACGCTTATAAAACTTCCCAGCCACCATGTAACCCACTTGCACCAAAGATGAAACATTCAAGGAATGTTTTCATTTTTGTAAAATGTTGTTGGGGAAATCCTTCATGCCTTTTTAAAATACAGGTACTCGTCTGTGGCTACCTGAATCTAAAGCTGCTGTCCTCCTCTCTCCCTTTGCCCACAGCTACCATCTCTTTCAAACAACAGGACCTGGAAGTCCCCCAGGGCGCAGGACCTCTGTAGATCTTACGGATATCAGACATCATATCAACTGACGTGTGCTACAAGGTCTTGCAGGGAGACAGTTAGCTCTTGAATGAGCTAAACGTTTAGCTCAGCTCAAGATCTTATCACATATATCTGCAACTTCTTTTATGGTTTTAACTTCTTCTGTGTGGTGTATATAAAATAACACAGATGTGTATCTAAAAATACACTGAAATCATGTTTAGAGTCACCTAGCATTTTTCTTTCTTACTCTTCTCACATGGCCATCTAAATTTGCTGGTTAATGTGCCACTATTTATAATATGATCAGCCATTTTAACTGCACAATTATTGTGCATATAATGAATTGTTTTTAGAAAGTTTCCTGGTCCTCCGTATCATCACTCAAAACAAAAAGGACTCCTTTTTAATTAAGTAGTGGGAGCTGTTCCATGAAATATTGCCAGTGCAGAAAATTTTTGAGAAGTTAAATAATAACTAAAGATAATTGAAAGTTGTTAGAAGGGAATGCTAGAATTTTAGATATTTGGAACTTGCCTGCTTTATATGATAACTGAGATAAATTAGGTTTCTGACCTTAAAAAATTACATTTGCAAAGAAAGGAGACTAGATAATTATACCCAGAATATGGAAAAAAATTTCCAGCAATTCTATCTTCCATTTTGGCCAAATTTGAGCTTTTTAAGAAATGTTTTCACATATGAAATGTTGTTAGGCAATTCTTTATGACATTCTGCTTCATACTGCACTGGAGCTACCGAATTCTAGTTCTGATATACTCTTCTCTTCCTCATCTGGAATTTTTTGCCTTTTTCAGGAGAAAGACAAGGGAGAAATGAATGGGCTATGCCTACAACACTACTGCACTCTTCACAGGTATTGCCTGCAAGGTAGAGGCTCAGGTCAGGCGGAAGGGAAAGGGCTCATGCAGAAGCGCTCCTCCTTCCAGGAGGCACCAGTTTCCTTCCTTTCCTGAGAAACTGCTTTCCATCATGGAAACAGCAATCATTTCATAAAAGCTTCCTGTGAACAATGTTTTCAAATGTTGTAATCCTTATTCCCTCTTCCCTAATTTTGCCACTTGAATACTGTTGTGTACTACCAGGGATTTTTGTGTCATTTTCTAGACAAATGTTAAACATCTAATGTGAAGAGCACATCATGGAAGTTTACTTGTCCTGCTTCCTTCCTTCTTTCATGATTAGAAGAAAGCCTTTTTTTTTTTTCAGGCATCAAGGAAATAAATACATGATTCACTCCCTTGGGCCTCCTTTTTCTGGCCTCTGCTCTGGAAAGCATGTAAACATAGGCTGCTGCCTTTCCCACTTTGGGGAAGCTTTGGGCATTCTTATCATTAAGCATGCGATTAAGTTCCGTCCCAATTAGTGTTGCTTTTTTCAATTGATTTTTCCTATGGAGTTTAGCAAGCAACCACGGTAAAATGATTTATGTGAACCCTTTACTGAAAGAAAGTCAGCTTGTTGATGGTTTAAAGCAAAGGAAAAACTGAAAGAAAATCACTTCTAGGGGTAGTGAAGGGAATTTGTATTCATGGTCCAACAAAGAGGAAAATGAGAGCTTGGAAGAAGTAGGAAGTTTCATGAAACAAAATTAAACAAAGGCACTAGGCTGAGACATTGTATTTTGATAAAGCGAAATTGCATGAGTTGTATGAACATAAACCATGAAGATGTTTGCACTTAGAATAATTTTTGAGGAAAAAAAAGTAACTGAGATTTTGTGCAACATTCTGTGCATTACGACATTTGTGGAAATGCTATAAAATATGTGCAGGATATCTCCATTTTTTGGAAAGTATGGGCTAAATCCCTAATTCTCCACAGCAAATGCTCAGAGTGAAGAAAGGTACTTCAAAGACAGTGTAAAGCTGAGTGAAATGCACCTACCTTGTGGGCTTCCTAGGCATTACCTACAGCACCATAACAGGGGCTCTACATTGCTTTCAAAAGGGCTGAAAGAACAGAATAATGAGAATATTAAGCTGCTAGCAATGTTTCTTGAACAAGAGGGGTCACTTGAACTCAGTAGCCATTTAACAGTAAGGCAGTTAGGAGTCTAATGCTAAAGCAGCTGCCTGGGCACCCTTGCTGCCGCAGATCTATGCATCCACACCTCCCATAGAGCTGTGCATCGCGTGATGGGACAACCTGTCCTCCAAAAGCTTTGAATTTATGTCTAACTACTTGCCCCAGAAATTAGATGCACTGAATTCTCCACTCATTTTCTTTCCAACCGTTCATGCAGAAAATGAATTTGGAGATGAGTGAGCCACATTGGGGTGCCTCGCACTGCTGCCCCGGGCAGCCAGAGCAGCTCTGCACTCAGATGAGGCTGCTGAACGGTATGGAGACCAGGCTGTGGAGTTGCATTATGAGTTGCTTGCACTTCAATTCCCAAGTTGGACTCTGGATTTTGAGTGACAGTTATAAACTATGGCTTGATGTAACTCAGCACCTGTGAAAATTAGGCCGCCATCCATTTTTCACCTTGAGTCATGCATTACAATGAAAATCAATCAGACCTTTTTTCCAAATCAGTGCTTTTTTTTACTAAGTTGACACAACACTGTGCTGTAACATGAATAATTGAGAGTCATATGCAGACTGTCAACTTCAGGCACCTATTTAGGTTTTGCCATGTCTAAAACGTGGGTACTCAGCCTCAGCAGAATGATTTAGATCACCCACATGAGGAGCCCTAACTACCTCCTACACAGTCAGAGTAAGATCTAAGTGCTTCTGAAGGCTTCCAAAAAACAAGTCAAAGGGTCTACATTGGGATCACCATACTATCAACTATGTTAGAAGCACTTCCATAGGACTTTTCATGGTGTCATCACATGCACTTATTAATGCTGGATTGTTGTTGCTAGCATATGGCAGTTCCCAGAAAATTAAAGAGTACAAAATCTTTTCGATTCTGTTCAGCAGGCACATAATTACTTGAACGTTACCGACATTGAAAGCATGGAGCTATGAGGGTGATCAGAGTATTATCATAGTTTTTCCGATGCTAAAGCATGTTATTAAACAACAGAAAACACTTCTAAGAAAGGGCACATGATATTTACAGAAATAATAAATCAAGCCTTGTGCATAACTTTTGCACAGAGCCATATGAAATGCAGCTACAAACTCATAAATTTTTTGTTGGTGACATATAATGTTTCAGAACAGTGCAATTTTTAGCTCATTCATTTGGGGTGATCATAAATGACTGGAATTTGCATGAAGAATGCATGAATACTGTGTCAAACAGGGAAATATCAAGACAATTTTAATGACTTGTGCATGCCTCTTCTATTTCTTGGTAATTGCTGATTTGCTGTGTGATTAAATCAAAGACTGCTCTTAAGGAAGGAAGAGGAAGAAATTAAGAAGTGGCAAAGACAAGACTTTAGCTCAAAGTAAATAATGTCAAAAGTCATAAGCTAATGGTGGATGCCTCATCAGTTGTGAAATAAACACTTTCCAGATTGATGTTTAGGATCAAAACACATCCTAAATTGTAAAGATGTTGGTATTACAAAACAGGAATTATTTCTGGATTGTCAGACTGGCTGACACCCCTTCTTATAGAGACTTTCAGGGGTATGTCTAAATCTGTATTAAGAGACACTTTGGCCATCGTCAAGACTGGATTCGTGAGCTGCCCAAGCAACAGACTTGAAGGCTTGTTTAGCTGTTGGTAGAGGCTCCTGGAGAGAAAGAAGGACCTGTGCTAACCCTAGGAAAGCCTAGCAGAGTGGTCAGATTCACGTAGAGCAGCTGCTGCCTAAGGTTGCCTGTGGAGCCCACTTGGACCATGCACAGCCACCCTGATGGAGAGCAGGAGATGTGGCTGAAGGGTGTGGGGAAGGATGAAGAAGCAGATGTGTGCAGGGATAGGCATGAGTTGGCACTGGAGGGTCTACTTGCCCCAGTTAATGATGGGAAAAGCTCTCGCTGGGAACAGGAAGCAGCATGGAGCAGAGCTCATCAGAGGCCGTAGCTTAGCCGTGTCTGGGAACTGGCAGGGCTTTTAACAGCTGGAGTTGCTGGGGCCATCCAAACTGGCCCCAACATGGCCCCGACCTCGAGGATGAACTCCAGAGGGACAGAAGCAATACAAGTACATCTCACTTCGTAACTACGTTGTATACAACATGATCTTCCACTGGAAAAATTCATCAGAACGTGAACTTTGATTTCAGGGGGGCTTTAAGCTGGAAATTTTTTTTTTTTCAAAATTGTTTCTATGCATTTCCCAAACTTTTTCCCAAGTCTGCTCTGTATTATAAAGAAACATGAATGTTTCCCATATGACTCAAACAAGGCTTACAGCTTTTCACAAGTTTTACTGACATGTGGTACAGAGTGCCTACCATAATGAAGGGAATTCATGTCAGTGGGAATATTAGAAAGAGAAAAAGCAGGTGATTTATTAGGACCAGTATCTCTTCTTAAAGCTAAGTTTAAAGGTATAAGAATTTTCCAGCATCTGTCTAAAGTTTTTGCTTATTTTTATATCCAGATGTGAGCAACATGGAATACTGTAATTGCACCACACTCTTCTCAGAACAGTTCCACAAAGATATACTGTGTTAAGGAAGCCTTTTTATTAATGACACTATACTTGGCAAAAGACCCAGGAACAGTATCAGTGAGAGAACCATCCAGAAACATTTTAAACTTTCAAGTTGGAGTCTCCTGTTTCACTGGGTTTACATGGTTCTAGCTCTTGTGATCTTAGCAGAATTATTCCTAATTTATACTGGTATAAATGAGTAGATTCAAACCTTAGAGAGCCACTGGAAATAGCAGTAGCATAAAAAGCTCTTGTTTTAGTATGGCACTTAGAAATGAGCTGGGAGATTTCAGCACTGGGAGAAGTAACTGGAGAGGCTGATCAGACATGACACTTGGAAAGTTAGTGTTGTGGAACAATTAGCACCTTGGGAGATAGAGTTTTAGGTAGTGTATATACCTATCAAACTAATTACATAGTTTATTTTAGCTAATTACATTTTTGGGCAGGGATCCCAATGGTAGTTATGCAGGATAGGTGGAGACACATATATATTTTATCGATAAGATAAGCCAAGTCAGTAGCAAATCCTGTGAATGACTGTGAGAAAAAAGCACTCGTCATCATTGTAGGCACAACTTACAGTAATAGCATGGAAGCGGAAATTTCAAAGTTTTGTATGAAAACTTCACTTTTACAGTGTTAAACTGAAATTTTTTTAAGGTTGCATTTAATTGTTTCAAGTGTACTTGAAGACATTATTAACTTGGCTATAAACCATCTTTCTTTCTATATTAAGTTGATCTGTCAAAGGTAAAACCTCCTGCTGTTCAAAGCTACAGTATATGTTCTTCGTGAATGTACCAGTTCAGCAACAGTCAAAAAAAGAAAAGATATTCTTAAGGGTAATGAACTGCCAGAATCGTCAAAATAAATTATTATGGCCAAATATTAAATCTGTGAAGACAACAATGCAGCAATACCAGTTCCTGAAGATGCAGCCTAGTATAATGCCGTTTCTTCTAAGATAGCATTCCCATTAGATTTAAAAGGTACCATGAAATTTCCAGGCACTTCTGACTGACAAAGAATATTTCTTGTCTTTCATTTACTTGCAAAAAATGTCCTACAATTGTTTGTGTCTGATTGTGCTTCAAATTTGCTTATAATAGAAGCCCCTGAAATGGTTTACTTGCAGCGTTTCTGGATGACTAAGCCTATGTTTTAAATAACAGCATAAATGTAGGTAGGGACATAGGACTGGGAAGAAATCTCCTCCGTTACTGAGGGTTACTGAATCCCATCCCTTTTTCTCTATTTCATATGTCACTATTTCATTTTACACTCTCTTCTTTATGAAGCAGAGACTTTTACGTGTTGAAATACACTGACCTTGAGAGAAATTCTTCACCTGGGCATTTGGACTTTATGCAGGTGAAGAGAGATGGTTTGGGAAGAAAAAACATCTACTTTCAAGACAAGTTTTCTATATTTCATGTGCCTTTGAGACATATACGACATAGGGGCATTCACTCACCCTGCTCTCCTTGCTCCATTCCCACTCCAGCACAAGTTTCTAAAACTTCCTTGTCATGCATCAATTTCTTGTGTGTTGAGGTACACTGGGCACTTCTGAGATTTCCAGTTAGTTCTCAGATGGTAACTGCAGAGGCAGTGTTAGGAAAGGGTAGAGGATCCATTTTTTTCAGGCAAATAAATACAGTAACTTGGCTTAAGCTCCTATTGCAAAGGACAGCTGCAGTATCTATATGGGTCTGAGGTTTAAGGTGGTAATTGATCCATGATGGATGTCATTCTCTGTTCATTTCTGGCAAAAAGGTACTTCATTTATTTTCACCTGTAATAAAGCGTTGGATCATCCCACAACCTCCTTAGTAAATGAAATGGATCTTCACCTTTGTCTTCAATGTCAGCTTGATCCACAGTGGTAAAAAAATAACAATTTAATCTAACTTCAGCATCTTTCGATTCTGCCATTGCATCTGTTAGCTCACCGCTTTCCCTTAAGACAGAGAATGTGATGAAAAACAGTGAGACATCAGGAATAGACATAAACTATTAATTTATTTGAAAAATAACAGGATTTTCTTCCTTTCTAACTTTTACTGTTTACACTGGGGACGACCCAGGCCTTTTATGACACAAACGCAGACACAGACAAGTGCATTATATAGTTTGTAAACTGATGAAGCTCTGTCTTATTTGATTTGTAGTCCTTATTTTTCTAGAATCACTGTGCAGGTGATTAGAAAACACTAAGGAAGAGATTTTTAAATGCTGCTTGTTTAGTCTGCTCTTTTATTTTGCAGCTGACACCAGCCTTGGAACAGATGATGTTTATGATGATAAAGGGTGCCAGTGTGATGTGTCAGTAGAAGATCTCACCCCTGCTCTTAAAACTGTCATCAGAGCAATCAGGTGAGTAAAAAATACTGAATGAATAAATATTTTAGATTTTTAAAATTAAGATTCTAATTAACTGCATGTCAATAAAATGGTAGCTAGTTGAACTTATTACATGGCTATATTTGTTACATAAGTAACGCTAATATAGTTTATTTATCCTTCCTTTTCATCAGTATCTTATTTGTAAGTCAAAATATTTTATTTGTTCTGTTACCAGCTTTTCAACGTCTAAAAATGTTACATGATTTGATTCAGAAAAGAGAGAGAGTAATGAATGCTGGTTTCCACTATATTTCCTGTAATCCAAATTACAGTAATCCAGTTTGATGTAGTTTTACTGAATATATATCACCTTGCCTGGAAAAGTTATTTCCTTTAAAAGTTTAGGTTTTTATTGCATTTCTGTATTCCTGAAACTATCTGTCATAAGACTTTTATTTCAACTTTCTTCTGGTAGCAGCGGAATAATTACATTCATTCAATTGTGCAAAGCCTTGCCTGCCACTATCCATTGAACTAAGCATAACCCCAATAATTTAAAACTAATAGTCTCCTTCTTTTCCAAGAAAGTACCAAACTGCATTGAAACTTATAAAATTACCTGTATTGAAAGCTTAAACTTAGCATTCACTCTCCTGAGACTGCGAAGTCTCTTCATCTTCCTGAATATTTTAAAGTGCAAATCCTGACAGGCCAAATCCCCACCATAGAGAGTACATCACCAGGCAAGGAATGCTCAGGCATTCCCTCTCTGCTGACAGCAAACCCGAGGTTATTCCTGGTGGTCACCCCACTGGCCCTGTATCTCAGTCACATCAGTGCCTGGCACCCTTCTTGCAGGCAGGCAGCAGGCACAGGGGATTTCTGCAAAGCCCTATAGAAAGATGATGTTTTCCTGCAGGGACACTCTTGCCTTAGTTGTCTTAGCATTATGGGAAGAAAGAACTCAAGCTCTTTATCAAATAATTTCATACAGTGATAACCTACGGGCTACTTGTGTTTTCTTCCCCTTTTTCCACTGATTGTCAAGGAAGACAGATGGCGAGTAAGGCTGTTTCTGATACTTTTCTACTAGCACAGACAGCTTGACAGATCATTTGCAGATGTCTGTTCCAACCATTTTTCCAACCTGCCTGGAAATGACCTCACAGGACATGTCAGATACCAGGTCCATGTCCATAGCCACTGCAACTGGCAACTCAGATGTCAGCACCAAGAACCATCTCTTGCCAGCAATGTTTCAGCAGGAGACAAAAATCATTCTACACAGTGGACACCCACTTATAAGGCAGACCTATTCCTTCAAATGAAAAATGCTCAAATTAGGAACAACCGACATAATTCGTTGGCTCTGGTGCCAAAGATCTTGTCTGTGATGTTGCATTTTAAACAGACTGGTTGACTCTTGGCTCCAAGTACTGTACTGGCAAGTGATACCAATGGTCATCTCATTCTTAATACTGTCCAAATTCCTTAAGATCAGCTTGACATTTTAATACTTAATTCATGGAGCTTGTTTTCAAAGGCACCACCGGATTGTTCAATGCATCGCCTGCTTCTTTTCTTGGTTTTCTTGGTAATTATCAGCTCACATGGAAAGTAACCAAATGTGAAGGACCTAGCTGGCAAACTTTCTGCGGAGTGCCATCCACAGAAATGTTCTAATAAGAAGAACAAAGATGCAACAGATTGTTTCAGACAAGCACAATTTAACTGATAAGAGTAAAATTTTTAAATTACCTCCAACTTTTTCTCTGCACTCTTGGCTTACCAAAACCCAACTCATTTCACCGCTGAGGCTGAGAATAACAATTCTGCATCTCCACTTGCTATCAATTAGCCATGAATCTCTCCTGTCTCCCCCTGGAAATGCTGGTGTTTCATGAGATTGCAAGGAGTGCATACATCTTGCTTCAGAAAGACACCTTTGTTTGAGATCTGTAAAGCAGTAATATGCAATGATCTTCAGACTTTTGTTAAATGCTATATCTTAATCTCTCAAAATCAAGAGACTGATGATTCAGTTCATCAGGTAGCTGATACTCCTCTTTCTGATTATTCAGAGTATCTGTTACCTGACTACACTGGGATCTATGCAAACATCTGAAGAAGTATCTGAGACACTATATAGTAACTGTAGAATTTCAAGATGATAACATCTGCCTATATGGAAACTGTGTGCCCCATTTTGAAGTTTGTTTTTAGCAATGGCTTTGAATTGCAAAGGCAATGGGGGAGGGTGGAGGCTGTTTTTCCTTTCTTGCTGGTATACAGGAGCAGATGAAGACAGAAGGTACTTGAATAGCTTCATTCAAAAGACCATTCAAAAGCTTCATTCAAAAGTAACTATTCAAAAGACCTCAAATGTAAGCACATACAGTTAAATCCATTCTGGCTACATCACCTTGAAAAACTGCAACAAAGGAGAATAATAATTTTTTTCCTGCTTAGAGCTGGGTACAAATTGTTTTACAACAATACAAATGGTCCTTTTGTTTTGGGGAAAAAATTAAATTAACAAAATTAATTCATGCCTGTGGGTTTACAGAGGTAGAGCCTCTCAGTTTTGGAATCAGAAAGAACTGGTTTGGGTTTTTTTTCTGTGAAAGGAGCCTAGAATATGCTGGCTACTCTCAGGTGGGACAGCCTTGAAACAGCAAAAGATAGAATCTTCTTTATTTCTAATCTTTCATTTTGGTAATTTCAAAGTGTACTGCTTCAGTTTTGACCTTACTTACTTACATTTTTCCCAGGACTACTTTATTCTTCAAAACAACTTTTGGATTTTAAACAAACAAACCCCCAAACTTTCATTTTGAAATGGTCAAAACGGGAGTTGGAGAAAACAGTCCTTTCCTGACAAAGTTCTTAACATATTGGCCCTTGCCAAAAATAGAACTCCCAACCAGTCCTACTGAAGACCCACTGAGCAGACCTGTCCAGTAACACGTCAAGCTGTCAGCCTCCTCTCAAAGCCCCCCAAGCTGAGTCTTCCACAGCCCATCTCGTGCTGCACCCCCATCCCCCTTACTACAAACTCTGTGTCAGGAGAGATCGAGTGAGGCAGCAGGGAAAGTAAGGAAAAGCTGCTCGATGCATTTGCACAATGTCGGGTGAGTAGGGAGCAGACGTGTAGCATGGTGAAACATGATGTTCTCCACAGTGTGCCGGGGGCCAGGCCAGCATCAGTCCTGCTCCTCCGCAGCCTCTGGCTGGGATCAAAGCGGTGCACAGAGCAGTTCTTGCCAGCGGTACGCTGAGCCTTTGTGCCAGCAGGTTTTGTAGCACTACTCAACCGGCCCTAGTCTTGTCGTGAACAAAAGGCCATTAATATTCTTCAGAGTTCCTGAAGACTAACAAAAACCACTGCATTTTCCATCTCTCTCTGTTAGTTCACAATGATGAATGAATATAAAAGAGACTAAAAAGAAGATGAAGATACCTTGTTTCCATATATTGCAATATCTCTGATCATTTTTCAAAGCAATAGGCACTAAATTCTGTAATACTCTTCACAATGGAAATGATGAAATTATTTTACTATTTATGGAATACAAAATTAGATTTAAGAAGTATAAATAAATATGCAATAGGAAATAACTGCAATGGCAGGAAGATAAACTTGCTAACCTAAGACGTCTTTTCTCTCTTTAACTCTAGTGATTGCACAGATATATTTTCATTTGTTGTGAATAAGAAATAATAATAATAAATGTAGCTAAACGTAATGAAATTTGAGAATTCTTGAGCTGATAAGCTATATAGTTGAATAGTCATACGTATTTAATAGCCAAAGAAGGAAAATATAATTTACCATTTATGTTCAGTGTTTGAAATGTTTCTGTTAAACCTATAAAATGTATTTTCAGCAGCCATTATGAATTTGTTCAATGGTGGTGTTTCAGAATCCTCTATTTCTTTTAAATTCCAACACATTGTTTATTTTCTGCCCAGAAGATCTTCAGAGTCTAGGCAAGGCTCTTAGATGTGTCTTTGGCTACAACAGCACTGTGCTTGAGAGAAAACAATGTCTCTGGCTCCTTGGGGCTGGGTTAGTCCAGGTCAAGACCCGAGAGAGGAAGCAATATTGACCCACTCATAACACATGCAGCAGAACTATCTCTTGGCCACCTTTGTCTGTTGGCTTCTCTCTGTTGGATCCTGATCTCTTCTGCACGCTGCAGTTTACCAGGAAGAAGGGTTATTTGGCAAGCCAAGGGTAGAGAGACAGAGGAACCAGCACAACTAGATCCGTGTGCACCTGCCTTCCTGATGTAGCAAGAGAGCAAACAACCCATGGGCACCTCATCTAGCTATGGGCAAAACAACCTACCTGCCTTTTAATCTTTAAGGCAGGAACCATGTGTGAGTTTACCTGAATCCCAGTAGAATGAAGCTCCATTTCTTCCTGAGATAGTGACAAGACTGACAAGATACAGGTTTAAAAAAAAATAACATGAGTATGGTAGGGCTGCATGGAGGATTAGAGATGTTCTGACTCAGTGCCAGCCTCAGTAAAGTGCACTAATGACAAGCAGAATAGCTTTTAATACTGGAAGGGGCAACATGAATGGGAATTAAAATGCAACAAATGCCAGGAAAGAGATGCAACATGCACATTCAGAAAACACTGTAATTCTAGCTCAGTGCTGATCCTGAATTTGACAAGAGTTAAATTAAATGGATGCTGCTTTTGGCTGCGAGGGGTCAATAAGACAAAAGTTGGTATTTGACCTGTAACTTTCTACAAATTATCAGGCCACGTAAAGATTCGTGCGACGTGTGGTTTAGACATTAACTATAGGCAAAGCACTTTGATATATTGGTCTAACTCAACACAAAAGATTTTTTGTTCTGCTCTCCTCTGGATGCATCACTGAAACAGGCTACTTTTTATGGCTAATTCTCACCGGAAAATTGTCATGCTTGCAACTTGGGTACGTTCACAACCGTGTCTCGTCTATCACATTAGATTTGAGTTTCAAAACACCACCTCACCACACGGCATACAGCGATTTAAAAACACAAAGAATGTTTTAAAAAATCAGGGGGACTACAGGCTTTGCACTTTTGGGTTAATTCTTGCTCAGTTACTGCTGTTGTGTCAGTACTAGCAGCTCCACATCCCCAGCGGCGACTCAGCTTAGTGTATGACGAGTCTCGTTTGCCCCCGTGTGGTGCACCTAGAAAAGACAGACCCTGCTGCAGGTGGTTTGCTCTGTTACTCCTGTTTGTGTTAAGGGCTGGTGCTGAAGGTACTTGGCGTATGAATCACTTGAGGCTCATTCTCCCTTTTTTTGGACGGACAGGTGACCCACCTGTGCCCGCATAACGAAATCCTTCGTTTCTATCACACAGGAACACACCAGAACAGGCAACTTTTTATTCTCGAAGCACAAATGAAGGAAACTCAAAGGCTTTTTTGTTCACAATTCTGCTACTTTTGAATATGCTCTCTATAGTTGTATTAATCTCTCAGGATGGGTGTTCAAGCCTATCAAGTTCAATTACATAGTTATTTCAAGGTATAGAAAGAGAACTGTATTTTTAAAATTGACAGTATGTAACTATGGAGAACCAACTAAATTTACTAACTGCAAAGCAGTTGCTAGGGCGCCATCACTGAAAGAATTCAGGTTGTCTGTTTCTTAATTAACTTTCAGGCTTTTAAAACACCAGTCTTTTATAACCCTTCATTTTTTTGCACAGTTTTTGTAAAATTTTATATATTCAAAGCAAAAAGAAGCAAGCAATATGGGTCCGTTCCAAACCCTGCTAAAGTTAATTAAGATGGCATCCCATGAGCTAATACCTAAACCAGAAATAGTACAGTTACACCTCACTGATATAGCTGCGATGCTTTCGGTCCTGTGTTTGACTTCTGAACATTATGAACAAACTGCCTTGATAACCAAAAAATACTGTTATAAAGCTGCAAAGCAGTAATGAAGGCTTTTGTGCCCACTGATTAAGAAGCTTCTGCGGCTGTTAATAAAAATTAGTCTTCTGTCTCTTCTCTTGTAAAATCACCCAGTTGTGGTAAATTCAGTCGTTTTCAATTATTCTATTAATCCTCTGGCTCTGCTTTTCCAATAGTGTTTCATATTTTTACTTTATCAAGAGCGTGAAGTAAAAAATTGTGACCACCAAAACAGAAAGAATAATAACAAAAGAGCGATACGTTCTTGTATGCCAGCTACATCATTTATTCTTTGTAACCTGAATAAAGAACTAGATTCCAGGAGATTGTCTGCACTGCCAGACTATTATGAACAGAACATCTTGGCATCGTTTGACAGCCAGAAGAAAAAAAAATCTGCATCCCAGCTTCAGAGGCCTTCAGATTACAAAAGACACCGAAAGCCATTAGTCTGTAGAATGGGCTGACAACGGAAAAGAGGAAAGTGCATCCTCTGACATAGTTAAAACTGCACAGAGATCAGTCCTGAACTGCCAAGGTGATGGATGACTCCTAACAGGCCTTTTCCATTTTTAATTTCTATAATCAGAATCATACTTCAAGCTCTATACCAGTGACAAGCAATCTCGTTTTTAACTGGAAGTTACCAGAACAGGAAATATCAACAACCTGAGCACTGTGGGAAGAGGCTGATATTATTTGGAAGAACATTTATGTACAATACACAACACAGTAGAGGATCACTACATATAATTAATCTGACTCTACATACTTATTACTATAATGTCTGTCCTAACTATAAAATGTATGGTTTTGCTAAATTCCACTAAAACACCACTGATCTGTTTTTATCACAGAGAGACATGGTTTGGGTTTTATTATCAGTCTTACAACTGCTAAACACATACCATAATAAACACGGAGGGAATATATCAGCATGAAATATAGGGATTTGGAACAGGACACCAATTTACTGTCTCTGCTTTTTTAATTGCAATAGATAGGAAATATCAGCAGTTTGGCCCTAATGGTGATTCATAAGCTCTGTAACACAGACAAGAATGGCCAACACACCTGATCCCGCGGCTTCTCTCACAGTTCTCCCACGGTTCTGTCTTCCGCAGCTCTCATGTAAACCAAGGAGAACTGCAGGTTTTACCAGCTGACCTGGAAAACTGGCTCACTGTCATTGACTTTCCAAATTTATCATTTCCATTATTTAAAATTTTCAATTTAATATCAAGCTTTTCATTCTAAGAAGAGCTACTCAGTGGACATCACATTTCCACATAGCATCACAAAAACTTCTGCAGACCTCACATAAAAAACATATGCCGTTCATCAACTTTTGATATATACTGTTATCTGATACTTACTATTTTACAGTAAAATTCAAGGACAAAAATCACAAATGCTAATTAAACAATTCCCATAGATTTCAATAGGGAATGAACATGAAAACTTCTCTTCAGCCTGCAAAGTTTAATTTTAAGTCAGTAAAATAAATAAATTAAAAACAAATACTTAAGCCTAAATATAAATTAAAAATAAAAATTGATTAAAAATTAACTGGGTGCATAGTTTTAAAATTTTTACAACATGGAAAGCAAAGAACTTAAAATAAGCACCAGAAAAAGAATGCTATTGCTTGTGTTTGTGTAAGCGATTTGTTAAAGGAATCTTTCCCCTATCAGACAGAGGTAGCTTAAGCACAAACATAGCTTACAGGATATTTCACTCAAGTCAGTGGGACTAATCCCAGGTTTAATTTAAGCGTGTACTTCAGTACTTCTCATATCAGGCACTTAGAATAATAAAGCCAAAGTGTACATCGACACACTAAATATTAAATTACCTGATCTCTCCTAAATAACAATTCAAAGGGGTAGCTACAATGCATTGGTTGTACTTACAAAAACAACTGTGTAGAAGAAAAAGTTCACTTGCACAAGCTGTCGCAAAAATATCTTCGTTTTTAAAATTATGTCGGTATTTTGTCAGTGGAATATATTGTATTGTTTTGCAACTGTTTTGAAGTTGTGAATCTGTGAAATGCTTTTTCCCCACAGAATTATGAAATTTCATGTTGCAAAGAGAAAGTTTAAGGAAACACTTCGTCCATATGATGTCAAAGATGTCATTGAACAGTATTCAGCAGGTCATCTAGACATGTTATGCAGGATTAAGAGCCTTCAGTCACGGTAAGGAAAGAATAATTTCTGCTCTGCATAAGCATCTTATCACAGAATCACAGAATCACAGAATCAATCAGTTTGGAAGAGACCTCTGGGATCATTGAGTCCAACCATTGCCCTGACACCACCATGTCAACTAGACCATGGCACTAAGTGCCATGTCCAGTCTTTTCTTAAACACATCCAGAGATGGTGACTCCATCACCTCCCTGGGCAGCCAGTTCCAATGTCTAATGATCCTTTCTGAGAAGAAATTCTTCCTAATGTCCAACCTGAACCTCCCCTGGCAGTTATCTTTTGTTATGCCATTCACTGCATAATGAATATTGGTAATACCTTTAACATTTCTTTGTTATATTTGGGTACAAATTGCCATCCATGTTTCACCCCAGCCTCTCTTTCTGTGAACACAGATGAGCCAGAAATTACATTGTGGGTAAAAACAAATAAAAAAACATGTATCTAAATTGTCCTCAGAAAATGGAAGTCTGAACAATAGCAAAGGTAATCCTTTACATGTAATGTCCATTTATAAACAAGGAATTTAGTCAGGAGGTTGCTAAAAGGATGAGGTCAACATTGAGAACAGCCCTTCTCCCATCCCAGACTTTCTCTTTTCACATAAAAGTAACTGGGAACTACTGGTAATGTAGTATTTATGTAGTTTTTATGTTCTAGATTTCCAGGAATAATAATTAAAAAAAACCCACAACATTGTATCATGCGTATCATTACCAGTATCAGGGCTGAGATTCCTGCTTCAAACTGACAGCTTTCCCAGGACTCCATGCTGCTGTTAGGACGGGAGAGCTGAGAATGGCACCAGTACATCTGTTCCCCACCAGCATCAGACTTCTGGAGAGGCCACCTCCTCTCACCCTCTCAGCAAGTCTAGCCCTGTCTCTCCCAGATGATGGCTAAGTTCTGGCCCCCACTTAGTGCCAACAGAAAAGAAAAGCTGTCTCTGAGCTAATCTCCAAATGCTCAAAAAGTATTCATGGTTTTTCTTAATTTTTTAACAAAATTATGTTCACTTTTTTCTCAGGTGCTTTTCTGAAGTCTTATGATTTTAATTTTTAATGTACAGATTAGCAACCACTTCCGTAGGATCACCGTTTTCATGAATCACAGTAGCTTTTGATTTCTCTTACAGCGTTGACCAAATTCTTGGGAAAGGACAAATCACAGCAGATAAAAGAAGTAGAGAAAAGAATCCTGCAGAGAATGAGACAACTGATGACCTCAGTATGTTAGGGCGTGTAGTGAAGGTGGAGAAACAGGTAGAGTGACTATCTGTGTTGCTTTGTCTTGCTCTATTGCTCATGCCTTTTGTGTATTTTATTGCCAGTTTCAAAGGTTGAACAGGTAAAATATTTTTTTTCTAATATCTGCTTCATTTACATGTTGAAATAAAATTGATATGAATTGTATTACCTTAACTGTCTTCCAGGTGCATAAAAGTAAGGAAGGAAAAATTGCAGATTACTGAATTTTTTTCCCTTTTATCAGCATACTTATGAAAAATCTATGCGGCTTTTGACAACTTTATTTTTCAAGAGCCAATAGCGTATAGCAAGATCCTCCCATTTTTCTCTTCAGCAGTCACATTTTCCCTTTGCTTGGATTCCAGATATTTTAAATTAGTATTTGGCATTAACGTTAACCTTTTCCTTTCCTCCCGTAGGTACAATCCATTGAGTCAAAACTGGACTGTCTATTAGATATTTATCAACAAGTTTTGCGAAAAGGATCTGCATCCGCTCTCACTTTGGCTTCCTTTCAAATGCCAGCTTTTGAGTGTGAGCAGACTTCTGATTATCAGAGTCCATCAGACAGCAAAGATTTGTCTAATTCTGCACAAATGAGTGGATGTGTATCCAGATCAGCTAGTGCCAATCTGCCTCGTGGCCTACAGCTTATACTGACACCAAATGAATTTAGCACTCAGGCTTACTATGCTTTTAGTCCAGCTATGCATAGTCAAGCAACGCAAGTGCCAAACGATGGACCTACAACAGTTAATAATGCATCAAACCAAATAAACCAGGCAACTAAGCCAGCAACACCAACAACATTACAAATACCACCTTTCTCATCAATGAAGCATATCAACAGGCCTGAGCCCGTTCATATTATTCCTGTAACCACACAGGAAAATATTTCTGATGTCACCGCTTGCCTTGTTGCATCAAAGGATAACGGACAAGTTGCACAGCCCAGTGCAACAAAGGATCTCACATGGAGAAAAATTCTGGATACAGAAGGGGAACCTTTGCTCTCAGTTAAACCTGTGGTGCAAATGGATTTAGGAAAATCTTTGTCTGTACAAAACCTTATACAATCAAGAGAAGAACTGAATGTACAGATTGCTAGCAGTGACTCCGGTGGTTCCAGAGGTAGCCAAGATGTATACTCCAAATGGAGGGAGTCAAAATTATTTATAACTGATGAAGAGTTGGAGACAGAGGCAGGAACAGAGACTACTGAAGCCACCTCGTGCTCGTTAGTGGAAACAACTCTCTCTGCTGACTCTCTAAGGACTGGAATATCAAGATCATCTCAAAGCATTTGCAAGCCAGGGGACGGTACAGAAGCACTCAATCTGCTCCACGTCAAACTTAAATAACAGCTTGTGGGCTTTCTTCATTGGCTGGGTCATTCCTCTAGTCACACGTATCATAGCATGAACTGTTTTGAAAGCCTTTTTAACAAGATAAAATCACAGAAATCAGGATGAATCTGAGAAGCAGTTCAACGAGCCCATATCTCCTAGTTGCATGAAAATGCATGTTTAAGTGATGGCTAACATTCGAATTTACACCTACAGTACGGCAGCCTTTCATGTAGTACAGTAGGTTTAAATGACCAGTTGCCTACAAAGTTAATGCTGCAGGATGTATCAAAAAGCAAAAATCTGAGCATTTAGACCTAGTGCCGTTTCTACAGGGCAGAAGTAAAAATCTTATGGTTTAAAGCACTTTGCTTCTGAACTAATTAAATATATATATATAATGTCCTAATTTAGATTATAGTTTATGTTTACAACAAAATAATTATCTACAGCTGCTAGCAAGGTACCAAGGAAACCAGTAATATGGGGTTATAAATGGCTGCCAGTTGCAAGATACACACATTAGCTCATCAGTAATCAGTTATTTTTAACTCTGAAAAACAGTACATTTATTTCCATCCGATTTTTGGTGATTTAGTGCTGTGGCAAAAGTACCTGACACACCACTACCATGTTGTTCTTTACAACAAGAACATTATTTTGCTATGAAAAGTTTGTATTTTAAGGATTGGGGCTGGCCTCGGAAGTGGATAACCTAGGTGACGGCACTAAAAATTCAGGGGAATCTCTCCTTCTTCCAGTCTCATTGAGGAGCTATCTTGTGAATCTGAAACATTTTGGCAGCAGTAGGTGAGGGAAGGAAGCAGACACTGCCTTTATTGTAGAAGAAATATTTCCTTCTGTGGAAATTTTGGCAATTTTCCTCGCAGTCCCAACCTGATACCATGACAGCACTTAATAAGTCTGGGAAAGGAGGGAAAATGAGGAAACGAAATACAGAGTAAAACTAAAGAGGACAGAACAGGGAAGAGAGAAAGACAACACAAGCAATGAAGAAAAAAAACAGAATATGGATTTAGATGGGCAGGAAGGGAAATGATCCCAGAAAATAAAAGAAGGAAGGTGAAGAGGCAAAAAAAATTTTTTTAAATCCAGCCTGTCAGTCACAGATAGTGAGTGCCGATTCCAAAAAAAGCCATGTAGGCAATCAAAAATGGAAATAGAAGTAGGGAAGACCACCTCAACTGAAAAAAACTGAAGGCAAGGGGGGTTTTTTTGTTTGTTTTCTTTTTAAATAAAAGGGGAGGAGGAGAGAGGGGAAAGTGGTCGCACTTATAGCTCAACACTGTGTCCCAACTGCAGTCATTTCTTGTGAACTTTCCAAGAAAGGACCTTCAGACTCCTTCCTCCTAACACCTGAGTTTTCAAATTCAAAGCTTACATCAGACAAGCATTCCTGCTTGATACATCCTCTTTTTTTCTTATCCTAACCTATCCTTCACTTCTGCTGAGACGCAGGAGCAGCGTTAGTGCCTATCTGCACATCCCCAGCAAGGCTTTGCCACTGGAAGAACCCTTGCAGAGCCTAAACAGGCTTTCGCTCTTCCCAGCTGAAACAAGGTTTCTGCGTGTTGCCTCCCCCCAGATTTATACCCCACCTGCACCACAGGCTTGTAGACAACCTGAGTTGGGCTCAGCTTCCCTCTAGCAGCAGGAACACGAAATGTACGGAGGTGTCAGTGTCAGCTCACTCAGGGCAGTGCTTTCTCAAGGCCCAGACCTTCTGGGAACTTACTATGTATGTCAAAAATGTCACTCCAGTCTTAACCATGGCTAAATGCTGTAGATTGTATTGTGAAGGACTTAATCTGTTTACTATGAAACCATTGTAATTTCTGCTTCTGTATTTCCTTTACAGAAGCATTCCTGGATGTTACATGATAACCTGATTATGTGAAAGTACATGCAAACTGTAGAGTGTATATATTGCGTCGTTATACGGGGTCCACGGATGGTACACTGTGTTCCACGGCTTACGCTGGAGCAAACTTCAGCTGTTAAATCCTGAGAGACACCTTGAAGCACAATTTCCTCACCACTGATTTGCCATACAATTTACCACATTCAGTCTTTCCTGTTTTCTTTCATGTGCAGTCTGATCGTACTAAAGCCTGATTACAACAGTAATTTTGTGAGGAGAAATAGGGTTTTTCCACATCTCAGTTCATTTAACTACTAACTTATTTGAATGTCTGCAGTTTATCCAGATAGATCCATAAGTTTAAAGTCCTATCCAAAATTTAAAAACTTACAAGGTTTTTTTTAGACTTTTCTTTCTTTTTCCTAACCGTTTATGGTGCCTTTCTTGCCTCTCATACGAAGGCTTCTGCTGGCCTAAGCATAAACCTGCGCTTAGGTTCAGTTAAGGAGCAAGAGATTGGGCACATGGCAACTGTGTGTCAGTAATGAAACTCCCCTCCTTGACGAGATTAAAAAATCAAGGCACGTGAAAGGGACTCCACGCTTCCACCTTCATCTACACGAGCAGATGGTTGCACCCCCATTGAGCCCAGAAGGCGTCAATGGGAGAACTGAGCGTTGGCCCTGCCCGTACTGATTCCCTACAGAAACGGGGCCTCGGGCTTTGCTGATAATTTATCTCACGGAAACTTGGTATTTTTGCCTTAAATGACATGCTTGAGTCCTTCCGATTTTAAGTTAATTTATTTAATACAATTTTGTGCACAACAGAATGAGTTCTATAAATTATGTATGAAAATGTTAATGTCTCTACTAATAAATCCAGAAGATCGTATCTTTTCAAATTATGGTTTAAAATCCTAATTTCTTTCTTTTATGCTCACCATTATTATTTTTGTAGCTGCAAGTCTTATCATATAGGAATTTTTTAACATAATATTGATTGATAGAAAATAGAAAGAGTAGTGCATATATGAAATTCTGGAGAGGAAGAATTGTTTGTTTGGATTTTTATAAGCTTTGCTCATATTTTCTCATGAGGAGTTTCCTGTTTCTATGCTCTCTCTTTAAAAGACAGTGTCATGATTGACAGTCATTCATTGGTTTCACAAAAGAAGGACCTGTCTGGCTTTCCAAGTCTTGTCCTGAGCTGCTTATTAAAGTCCAGCTTGTGACAGCTAATAAGAATTGTTCATGAGCAGGGACAAAGGACAATTTTTTTTCTGATTTACAATCCACTTGAGGATTGTTGAAGAGAGAATTTGAACTTAAGTAAGAGCTTCAGGAATTAAGCCTTATCCAAATAACTGTTTTCTGATCAGCATGTTTCTTGTACCTGATTGAAGAGAGAACTGAAAAGAATAGTTTTTATGATTATTATTTGTTTTAAAATTTGTATTTGCTCCTGGCTTATATGATCTATACTTTTCATTTAAATATGAATATAGTGTTTTAGCCTAGGATTCAAGATTGCAAAGATCATACACTTTTATTCACAGTGCCCACGGTTGTTCCATATGTTTTTGAGATAATCCTACTTAGAGTGACTGCTCTCATTATAGTAGGGTGATGAGTAATTCACCTGCTCTTCTGTGACAAGTCAAATTGTACTGAATTGCTGATGTGTAGTAGAACATCTGATGTACAGTAGTATTTCTGGATTGGGACCTGCAATCCTTACTCAAGCAAAAATTCTGTTGAATTCATTCATTCTATGGAATTCAAGAATTTTTCTTGAATCAGGAGCTCAGATTCAAATCCTTACTTTGTTGGGCATCTGTTTAAAGTGAAAATGGTAATATTCCAGTTATTTCCTGAGGAAACTAATACTTAGCTGAATTTACCCATGTCACATTGACTATATAAAAAATAACGCACAAAGTATTGATATAAAAAGGGATGGAGAGAAGGGACATTTTTTAAAAGCACACAGAAAAGGAGAATAATGAGAAAAGAGGAGTAAGCAGGAAAAGAAAATACAACAGCAAAGGAACGGAAAAAAAGGTTTAAACACCTGAGGCTAAATTCATCCTTGGATGGCTTCACTGACTTCAATGAATTCACTGCCCAGCTGGGTGAAGTTCAGCCTCCATTGGGATAATCAGGCTCAGTTCCACTGACCTTAAAGGAACTGAACCCACCTATACCACGAATGAACTTGCCTCTCTGGGCCAACTTTTATCCTGACTAATATGTCATGCAATCCTTTTGGATTCATTAGGTTTGAATGAAATACAGGTCAGAAAAGAATTTGCCCCAGATATTTCTGCTTCACATTTTTTTTTCAAGTGTATTAATCGACTTAACTCAAATGGATTACATCACACAAAGTGCTGTCACTGACTAAAAAGGTTAATTGGTTTTTGAAATAAGAATTGTCCCCTGCAGCGTCAGTGGAAACACGTAATATTTGCCTGTTCATTCATCTGGATGCAAATGTGGCCACTCCTTCAGTTGTGGCCACACAGGACAATTCCAGACATACCCATTCTCATCTGCTATTGGAAGCATTTTTTACTTCCTTGAAAGATAAAAAGCCAGTTTTGTAACAGGCTTAGAAGGCACGAAGGCTGCTTCCACTGACACTGCAACGACATTAGCCAGTACATTACAATGTTAATTGTAACTTCTTGACAAAGTTGAATCCATATTGTTGTTAATAAAAATTATTTGAAAAGTACCATGCTTACTGTTTTTTTTCCGTACATAAACCATTGTGTAGTTTAAGCACATCAGGCAAAAAAAAATCTAAATCCTCATTTTTTTTCCCTTTGAAGTTTTGTAATTTTTTTTATTAAATGAACCAAAACACCACAAAGGAAGTTTACTAGAATAAAATGTGCACAAACTAGTCTGATATGTTCAGTTTCTGGTAACTGATTACAGCAGAGTTTACTTAAACTTCAGCTGTTTCAGCACCTCCATGAAAATTAGTTTGGAAGTTATTATTACCTTCCCTGTTAGATAAATGGAAATTGACTCAGGAGTGGCAATCAGGGGCCTGTGCGAGGAGCAGGATTCCTAAGGGAAGGACCATCCACTACCTCAGTTTCACTTGAGGCCTAGGTGAAACCCCTTCCTCTGTGCTGAATCATTAAAGTTGCTCTAGAACTCTACTGCACCAAACCCACGGCCTTCTTTCCTCACTTTGCTCTTCTTGCAGTCCTGCTGAAGACAAGCTTTAGTATTTGAGTGTAAAGCATCAAGTACAGAGAGCCTGTTCTTGTGGTGAAGTCACTGCCTCCTTGGAGGCTACAAAATCAGAGCAAAATATTTCCATGTATAGGTCTCTGATGAACGTCATCTTAGATACTGAAATTTAAAGATGCACTCTCCAGAAAGGCAGATTTTCCATGTCAGCCATTTGTACTCCCGGGCTACGTGAACACTGCCAAGCTCTGCCTAAGAATAAACACGGGACAGGAAAAAAGGCAAACACGTACACATGCTCTTCTTGTGTTAAACTGGGATGTCTTGCTTCACGTGTACATAGAGATAGTAGGGAAGGGTCAGGAGACAATGGTGCAAAGCTTTTCCTGTTGAGTTACCCTGCAGGTCACAATGGCCAGGCACAGGCGGCAATGTGCATCCATAAAGACACGTACATAAATGTTCACCGTTCAATAATAATCAATCACTGTACAATAAGAGTACAGGACTGTGCCTAAAAGGGACATTGAAACCCTCATTTAGCAGATTTTCAGTGTAATTGAAGGGGGGGAGAGGCCTCGGCTTTGTCTTTTTCTTTTTTTGCTATGATGGTGACTGAGCCCTGGCACAGGTTGCCCAGTGAGGCCATGGAGTCTGCCCCCTTGGTAGATACTCAGAAGCCGCCTGGACATGGTCCAGGGCCTCTGGCTCTGGTGTTCCTGCTCGAGCAGGGGGGCTGGACCAGATGACCTCCAGAGGCCTCTTCAGCCACAGCCATTCTGTGATTCTTTTTCCAATATTGTATCAGCTTTAGTACATTCAACCATACTAAAATCTTCATTAAGGCATGTTTAAAGCTTAATTTGAGATTAAATATTAAAAAAATTCACAACATATGAGCACGACACAGGCCCAGACACCCAGCAAAACTCCTCAGTGCCACCCCCGCTCCTCAGCCGCTCCCGAGGCTGCCTGCCTTCCCCCTCAACCCCAGGCTTCGGGGGCTTCCCACACGTTCAGGACCGAGTTCTTGCCCCTCCCGTCCTAAACCACCGCCTCCCCTTCCTCAGCGGAGCGCACCCGGGGCCGCCCCGAGGCCGGCAGAGGAAGGAGAAGGCAGACAGGCGCGGGCAGGACTTAGGGCCCAGCGGCTCCCAGCGGCCGCGCGCGCAGCCTCGGGCCCGGCAGGGGCGGCCGTAGGTTCTCCCACCCCGCGCGCGGCCTCGCCGAGCCAGCCAATCACTGCTTAGAGAGCGGCCCGCCCTGGCCAATCAGCGCGCCCCTAGCCTAAGGCGCGCTAAGGCAGCCGCATGGGCTGCGGAGGGGACGGCTGCCATGTCTGACTGGGAGAGCAGCAGCGACGAGGATGCCGGCGCGCCGGGTCGGCTGCCGCCTTTTGCCGCCGCCGGGCGTTTGTGGCAGCCGGCGAGCCCTTCGCAGAGCCGCGCCTCCTTAGAGGGCGCCGAGGGACGAAGGAGCGCTGAGTGGCGGCGGGAGGTGGTGGCCGGTCTCGGAGGGGAGGAGTGGAAGCCTCGAGGCGCTGAAGGCTCCCGCGGCCCGGGGCAGGCGGCGCGGCAGCGGCTGTCCCCAGCCGCCGCCCGCCGAGCTCGGGATGCCGCGGCGCCACTCTGCTTCCACCTCGATAGCGCCCTGGTCGGGGCTCTCATAGGTAATAGCGGCCCTACCCCCCCTCCCCCGGGGTGCTCGGCCCGCTGAGGTAAACGGGTGGGGAGGAGGAGAGGACCCGGCCGCGGAGAGATTCGTTCATGTGGGCCCCTGCCCGCCCTCTGTGCCCCGAGGAGGTGCTGTCTGTGGGAAGGCCCCAGCCCCTTGTGATCCCCCTGCACCTTTCTGGCCAGGGGATGGCAGGATGCTCCTGCAGAGTACGGGCTGAAGGGTGGGGCTCTCCCACTCCCAGGGTAGCTGAGCTTTTCCTTCCTGAAGTGGCTGGGTTGGTGTCTGTTTCTCATGGCCAGCAGTCTGTAAGTGAGCTGAAGCCCCTCTCTAGTCACATGGAGGAAGGGTGTCTCTCTGTTTTGCTGGTTTTGCTGCTCCATCTCAGCTGAGGTACCTTCCCCCTCCCACATGCACCTTGCATTTGGTTAATTGCCAAAAAAGTTACCGGCATTTTCCAACAGTTTGGTGTCACAAGTTCTTTTGTTCATGGATGCATGCGCTCATATGAAGGTCTTAGATTTTGGTCACAACTAAAATACTTGCAGTTGCCACGTGTAGTTTTTGACAGTTTGGCCTAAATCTCTGTAATACCAGCAGTGTGTCTTTATAACAGGTCGAGGCGGAACTAAAATAAGGGAACTTGAGGATTCTTCGGGTTCCAGGATAAAGGTACCATGTGCTGTGTGTCATCCAAGCCTGGACTCTGTTGGGAACATAGCTGGTTCTGCTTTCATGTAAACCACAGTTATTGCAGCAAGTTGAAGGGTGTTGCAATAACTGTAATAATTCTAGTCTTTTACAAGAATTGATAAAAAGGAGGTGGAATTGAGGGTGCAATTTGACTGGTATGTGAAAGTAAGAAGAGCTTACTTATTTTTTTTTTCTTTAAGTATGCATTTATTTCCCTTTCTTTTAAAAAGCAAATTGAAGGGCCTTTTCCTGGGAAGATAAGTTAAAATTCACCAGAAAAAAATCAAAGATTGTTTTCAGTATGTATTCTTATATGATGTTTGTCTTTGCAGTATTACAAAAACTCAGTAAGGTCTTATGAACATAGGTTATAAAGGGAGCCTATGAAGCTGAAGTAAAGATTTTTGGCAGCATTGCTGTGCAAAACAAAGCCAAAATGTTGATCGACAATGCTGTTACAAGATCTGGACAAAACTACATTAGAGGTGGGACTGAGAAAGGTAAGAAATGTGTTTTGGAAAAAAAAAAAAGACTATGGATTGCCTTTCCATATATGTGGTAGTTTGCTGGAATGGTTTTATATTAGTATATTTTACCAAAGTGAATTAACTTTCACCTTGTTCTTGGATGATGGCATACCTGCTTAAAACAGAAATATCTAGACATCTTCCTTTCTCAGCTATGAACAGATTCCCCCCCACAAGCTGCCAGACTTCTGTGAAAATCTGTTCCTGTGTGTTTTGAACAATTTTATTTAACGCAGAATGCTATACTACTTGGTTTCTTGCATTACCAGTCTGATTCCCCCAAAATACAAGTATTGGTTCTAGTTTAAGCTTTAATGTAGTATCTGTGCATTATTAAAATTCAATAAGCTTTTATAAATGTAGTCTATAAAGCAAACATGTACTGATTATAGCATGGGCGATGCTGACTTCTTACTACTTTCATGGGAAGTTAGCATTTAAGATTTGATGTTGCACATCATGCCTCACTTTTCTAGGCTTTATTGTGTTAACTTTGTCTGTTACATGGATATGTAAGTAATGATTGTATGTTGAGATGCTGCTTTTGTTATTGGTATTTGTCTTCTGTGTGCTCCGGACAACTTTTTGCACAGGCAAACAACATCCATAGTTGTTGATCTGAGGCACTGGTGAGGAAGAAGAGATCTGAAAGTTGTGTTCCAGTGTTAGAATAAGGAATGGAGTAGTTGTGAGTTTTGATTTTAGCAGTGCCCCAGAAGGTGCACGAGTATGTTTCAAGAGGCTAGAAATAGTTAACGCTTCCTTAGTATGTGTGACTGCTTTTGCCATGTTTCCTGCTTTGCCACTAATACATAATTGTGTTGCCATTTATATCTTCCATGTAAAACCTTTCTTTCTTGAGAAGTGTTAACCTCGTCAAAAAAGGGGCATAGAATGTAATGACACTGAGACTTTGGTGACGTTGGATGCTTGCTCATGTAGCTGTTAAAAATAAAGTTTTCTGTCTGCATATCATCTACTGAGTTCACAAGTTTTGTTGTGCAGCAGGCTTTTAAAAGCCTCGTTTATAGCTGGAGGAGCAGCGTTTCAGAACATGTCATTACTTTCTTTAAGTAGCTAAAGATGTTAAAATGCTTATTTTTTATCAGAACTAGATTGGTACAAGTTTTACCTATGTTTCACGCTAAGACCTAGGAAAGAATTTTCTATTTAAATGCTTCATGTCTGTTCAAAATCACATAAGAGGCCTTACAACAGGAAAAGAAAATAAGGTGTTTGTTTTGAAGGGGAGGGTTCTCTCCCCTACCCTCCCCCCGCCCCCCAAACAGATTCCATCAAACGGCAGCATTTTTGTGCTAACTCCACAGGAAGAACCTTGAACATTATCAAGCCTGAAAACAACCCAAAGAAATCAGTGATTAACTGGGCCTCTCTTCGAGAAAACAAAGCTAAATATGAAGCTATGAAGTGGGCAGGTTAGTTTTTAAATTTTGATTGGATGGTACTTGTCTTTGTATGATAAAACTGTTGAATGCTTAAATGTTTTTAATTTTTGTTTTGAGGTGTCTGAATCTTTCAGTGTCCAAATTAGTTAAGTATTTGTGGTGAAGTGACCATGTCAGCATTTCTCAGCATGGTCATGGAGGACACTGTAGTTGCTGTGTCTTAAACTTACTACTCAATTGGTATTTTGACTTCACCCTTTGAAAGTGCTGTTGTTTTGTATGTGGCCGCAGCAAAAATCTGAGAATTATTAGATATACACTATAGATGTTAGTAGAAATTACTTTAGAACTTGAAATGTGGGGAAGTGGTTCTTTTGCAGATTCTTAAGTGTTTGTCTCAGCCTTCATCTATTACATGAACAGTAGTCTTCTGCTGCTTTTGACTAGTCCCTTAGTATAAGGCACTGTCTGGGTTTTGGGATTTCCATCTTGAGCTTTAGCAGACTTACCCTGGATCTGTAGCACTTCCTACTGACTCAAGTTTGCTTTTTCTGGTTGTTTAAGACTTGCCTCCAATTGAGAAAAACTTCTATAAAGAATCATCAAGGACTGCATCTATGTCACAAGAAGAAGTGGAACTGTGGCGGTAAGATCATTTATATAGGGAATCATCTGCTTGGCAAATATAACTATTAAGGTATAAAGCCCAGAAAGTTGAAATTTCAACTTCTATTACTGTTCTCTTCCTATTTGTCGATCTTGTCTTTACAAGTACATCCTGGTGAGCACATGCTTCAATAAACTGTATCCGTTCGTTTTGATCCGCAATCTGCATCGTTACTTTGGAAGAAAAGCAAATCATCTGTTTCAAGTGATTCTGTTCAGGCCCTGGTAATAGTTTCAACCCTTTTCAGTAGTTCTAATGAAGTTGGTGAACATTCTTGAAGCGTTACCTTTTATGTTTCTTTTTGCATGGTGTCTGTTTTTGCTTTTGCATGCGCACCAGAGAAACCTTGCCACAGTGAGCGAAGCATGGAATTGACACCTGTTTGCTTAAAGTATATGTACATGTTATTGTTAGAGCTAGTCAAGAGCAACAGAATGTGTAAGTTCAGAACATGCATTGAGGAATAGCACTTTTGTGATAAATAAATGTTTTTCCTTTTTCATCTAATCCGTTTGCTTTAAGGAAAAAAAAGACAGTAATTGAAAAAAATTATTTTTATAAACATGAGGAGGTTGAATTACCTAGCCCATACCCTGCTTGAAGTAAGGCTATTTGCTGAATGGAATTTTCAGAAGAATACAGGACTTGAATGAAAATAAACTACTTATGTATATTAATACCTCTTAATTGGGTGGAGCACCAGAACCTCAGTTTTTATGTAGCTTTTTGTGTGCATTGCAATGTTTTGGGTTTAGTTTGTTTGGGTTTTGGTGGGGTGGGTAGTGGTTTTTGTGTGGTGTTTTTTTTTTTTTTTTTTTGGAGCTTGTCTTGCTGACCACATAATTTTTTTCTAAACTGTTCTGTGTGTATTTTCTAAAGCATCCAGCGACCTGCTCTGAAAATGTTTTGGAAAGGCTTTTGTCAGAATATAGGGTTCTGACAAAGAAGTCCAATCCATTCCTATGAGTTTTAGGTTGTCTTTTGGTTTAAAAACTTGTCACAATTATTTAATTTGTAATAGAGTATAACTGAGGTCTGATATGACAGAACTGCAGTTCATGTTAATATCCGTACATAACTTCCAATTAGTCATTCTTAAGAAAGAGTGGTAATTGATGCCTCCAGGAGAAGTGTTTCTGTAGTAAGGCTTTCTTAAAAGTTAGAAGAATAGTTAAGTCTAATTCAAGAGCCTGAACTTGTTTTTCATTGCTCCAGGAATTTTAAAAAAAAGAAATGTCAGAAAGGCAGTCTTGTGTGTTAGCTCTACTTTTTCAGATGATGAGTCTTAAAGCAATTGCACTTCTTTCATTCTGTCCAGGAAAGAAAATAATAATATAATTTGTGATGACTTAAAAGAAGGTGAAAAGCGCTGCATTCCCAATCCTGTTTGTAAATTTGAAGATGTATTTGAGCATTATCCTGATATTATGGCTAATATAAGAAAAGTTGGTTTTCAAAAACCCACACCAATTCAGGTACTACTTCAATTTTGATGACTCTTTCACTGAAGCTGAAGAGAAAAGTACATTTAAGTAGTTGTTGTTTTGTGTTAGTCCCAGGCATGGCCGATCATACTCCGAGGAATTGATCTTATTGGTATAGCACAGACTGGTACCGGGAAGACATTAGCGTACTTAATGCCTGGATTCATTCACTTGACGTCACAACCAATGTAAGAACTGCTCATATGTATGACTTGTTTAGCTGTGGATACTTCCCCCCACCCCCCATGTGATGGTTTTCTAGTAAAGAAGATAATAAATCATAAATCGAAAAAAAGTTATAAACCTGGTGGAATAAGTACCAAATTTGTCACCATAGAGTAGCAATGTACTGAGAAAGCCTAGAACAGTATAAAAATACTTGATGTCAGATGTGATGGACTTTGCCTAGTCTTATATACCCGTATTCTAAAGATGCTTTATTACAGATCCAAAGATCAGCGTGGGGGGCCAGGAATGTTAGTCCTTGCTCCCACTCGAGAACTGGCACTTCAAGTAGAGGCAGAGTGCTTGAAGTACGCATACCAAGGAATTAAAAGGTAATCTTACTTCTCACTTGCTTGTGAAGTAATTTTTTTTTCCTACCACTTGTGGCTTAATTCGCCTACCAAAATAATTGCATTTGCTAAGAGGGGAGGGAAAGGTAATAAATGTAGAGTTTGTATTTTTGCAGGTTTTAGAATACCTGTTCTGACTACTCTCATGGTGAAAATCTATTTCTTATATAGCTGGAGTTCTCTGTATTGTAGCTTTGTCTGTTGCTTCTTGTCCTTCTGTGTGGACTGCTGAGACGACTGTCTCTTCTTGGCACCTTGCTGTTATGTAGCTGTAGACAGCAATAAGGTCTCCCTGAGCCTTCTCCTCTTCAGGCTGAACAAGCCTGGTTACCAGCTTCTTAGGTCATACGCTCCATCCTCTTGACCATCTTGGCAGCTGCCTGCTGGACTTGCTCCAGTATGGATACGTCTGTCTTGTAGTAGAGGTGGGGAGTACAAAAACTGTATATTGTGCTTGAGGTGTGGTGTCACAAGTACTGAATAAAGGGGAGTAATGATTTCTATCAACCTGCTGGCTACCTTCTCCATAGTACATAGCTGGCTTTCTTTTCTGCAGGGTTACGCTGTTGTATAAAGTTCAGTTTCTTGCCCACCCAAGTCTTTTCTGCAAAGCCATCTTTTAGCATGTTGGCCCTCAGCCGTGGGGTATTTCCATCCTCATCTTTGCTTTTGTTAAACTTCACGGGATTCCTGTCAGCCTGTTTCTCTAGCCTGTTGTGGTCCTTCTGAGTAGCAGACTGGCCCTCTAGTGTATGGACTGCTCCCCTAGTTTGGTTTCATCCACAAACCTGCTGAGTGTAGGTCTTCATTTAAGCTATTAAACAGACATTACTGTACTCCGAAACTTACTTTTAGGGCGCTCTGGTAACTTTGTATAGCATTCAGAATTAGTCTGGTAGTTGTCTAATACCAAAATGTATGTTCTACTTCCTACCCAAAAATACTAAGGAGTTTTACAGAGCATGTTAAGTTTGTGTGTAAGCCTAATACCTTATCGAGTGCGTTGATTGTTTTAACAGCAAAACATCTGACTTTTGATGGTACTGTTTAGAAAATAATGCATCCTTTCATGTGTCCTTCTGTTTTTGGTGTGGATATTTTCAGAACAATCCAAAACATGCTCATAGCTTAATAGCTATCTTCCTTCCTTTCATTATTACTTCCACTGCAATTTCAGCAGAAAGCTATTGCTGAACTGTTGAAGGAGTATTATTTAGTGTTAAGTCCATTATTTACTGTGATACTGTCAGTCACGCTTACTGTATTCTTTCCTCTTGGTAATACCAGATAATACATTTTAAAATGAAGCAACGTGGTGGCATTTATTTGAAAAAGATTGGCTTTAGTTGAACCTTAATACACTGCTTCTGTAAAATGTTTTATTTTTCAGTATTTGCATATACGGTGGTGGGGACCGAAAAGGACAGATAGACATGGTTACCAAAGGTGTGGATATTGTTATTGCAACTCCTGGCAGACTGAATGATCTTCAAATGAACAACTTCATAAATCTGAAGAGCATAACATACTTGGCAAGTAGCTAATTTGTAATGAGTTATGCACCAGCTGGGAAATGGTTAACTTGGTGTGAACTTAAGCTTTAATGAAGTTTTCTTTAAACTTTTTAAGTTTTAATTACAATACAGCTTTACATTGAGATTGGTGTTGGAGGGACAGTTCATACCATAATTGCATTGCAGATATGGAATAGTCCATAGGAAAAAAATTAAATAGGCTTCTAGCACGGTAAGCATTTTAAAGATGCTAAATTGTCTAATATTAGTAATGTTTGCTGTTTTAAAGTTCATTTTGTCGAGATCGGTTATTAATGGACGAAAGGCCTTTCCCAAGTTGTCTTTTCCTTTTCTTTTAAAGGTTACCGGTGACTCAAGTTCTTATTAGAACTTGTGCAGTAAGCACCAGAGTTGCAAACATATTTATATGTTTGGGTGACTGACTTTCTTTTGATCTCAGTGGGAAAATAGCCATGTAAACATTGTTATGAATCCCTAAGTCTTAATTTTATTCTTGCCTTTTGCTGTCCTGGGCACTTAAAACCATTGCTATTTTGTAAAATACTTTCATATATTTAAATTATTTCTGAGTCATCTTTTTAACTGGTGATTTGTTGCCTAGTTTGACAGTTTGATCTGATTTCCCTCCCTTATCTCCACCTGCACTCCCCTCTTAAGGGTTAAATACTCATTATGCTGTAGGAAGTTAGCTCCAATTCTAGCTAATATTTGTGAGCTTACTGTCAAGGCCAGTGGTGGTATAGCATCGTCAGATATTTGGCTGTATGGAAAAAAAAAAATATTATTGGAAGATAGGAGAGTAGCTTCGTGTAGCAGAGTAACATGTAATTGCTAAGCAGGAGGAAAAAAGGCCTGAAAACCTGCTTTCTGAGAACCATAGTAACATTAGTAATCTTCTTTACCAAGGTGAAGTATGGTCATACAAGCACACACTGCTTTGTAAAGCAAAGAGTATGTATGTAACCAAAATCAGATGTTTCCGTATGTGTACGCTATACTATAGTATGACATTACTAAAAGGAATTAGCTGTCAAATTGAAAAATATGATGATGTAAAGCAGGAGAAAAACATTTGTTGTTGTACCGCTAGCAGTTAAATACTTTCAGAAGATTGAAACCAGAGCAAGGACTTGTTTTGCAAAGTGGGTAATGTCTCATGCCTCAGACTTCCTGGAAATACAGTGCTTCTTTAGGTCCCATATGAAAAGCTGGACATCCAAAATTCTGTTTTTAGTAATGTTACCATACATTTTTCCTTGTAGTTCCTTGTAGTTTTTAATATATAAGATGCTGTTTCCACAACTTCATTGTCAATTTTCAGGCAACAAATAATCTAATCTTTCAGCCTCATTTCAGAGAAGAGAGAGGGATATTAGATTTCAAATTTAACACCTTGGATGAAGAATGCTCTTCAATGAAGAGCTTCGTTTACAGTTTTCATTTAAAGATATTGATGAGTCTTGTGAATGCTCCCAAAGTGCGTTTGCTGGTAAGATATAATTGTTTCCCAAAGGGCTTCCAAGGTCAGAGACTGGGATACAGTTGTTTGTTTAAAAAAACCAAACAAGCCAAAAACCAAACTCTGTTAGAGTTAGTTATATTTGAATACACACTGTACACAAGGTGAATTGGAGGCAGGGAATTTGTCTTCTTGCCTGACAGAACCATCCAGTTAGTTGCAGTCCTTGATTCAGATTTTTGGTAACCCATTTATTCAAGATAGGCTGCTGTTTTTCATGATTTCAGAAGAAAGACTGGGAAATTCTGTCATACACAGCCTTTTGATTGTTTGCAATACATGTCATTTGAAGACTGCTTTCCATTTTGCTGTGTTCAGTGTAAATCTGTATTCATTCATCAGTAATCAGAATGCTTTTTTTCCTTTGACCTTACACTCATAAAGCAGAAGGAAATTGGAGTTGTGCATGAATAATTGAGAAGCATTTAGGGGAAAGAGTATACTAAAAAAAAATATATAAAGTGAAGTAGGATATAGAAGGTAGATTGGAGTAGTCCTTTTATTCTTCAAATACAAAAAAGTACTGTAAAATTTACCAATAACTAATTTAAAATGGAGGAAAGAAAATAATTTTCACAGGAAGAACTGGCTTATAAGAATTTCTTGCCAAGAAATAGAACTGAAATGAATAATATTAACAAACAAGTAAATGCGTATAGATAACAAGAAATCTAAGATTATGTCAACTGAGGGGAGATTTAGCTTATAAACCGCGATGTGGCTATGAAGCGTTAGGAAAAAATAGTGCTAATATCTCTCTCATATCTATTACAGCCTTTATTCTTCATTAAGCAACTATCATAAATAAGGAAAGTAAACTTCAACTACTCTGATCCATCTAATACGCATACTTACGTGCTCTCTTCTCCCTTCCAGCAAAGTACCAGTGTACTTAATAGCTTAGAAAGCTTCGGCCACTGAAAGGGGCGTAGTAGCCAACTCTATATATAAAATTAGTGATGTTTCAGCCGTGCTATTGTATGAGAATCCAAGTAGTTAATGAATTCACCATGAGTCCTTTGAAAATACAGAGAATTAAAACAAGAAATAGAATTCCCATCTCCTGTCTCTCAGCTGATGATTTATTATTATTTCAGAGATTTACATAGATAATGTACTAAAAACTTATAATAGAATAAAACATCTGAAAAGACTGGAACAGCAAAATCAGGACAGCAGAAAGGGATTATCATCAAAGTCTTATGTTTCCACATAAATGACTAGAAAATGTCAATAATTAAAAGCATGTTCCAAATAACTGATTTATATAAACTCTATTTGAAAATTAAAGGAGAAAAATCAGTCTTGGATGGCAGCCTTCTTCCTTAGTATGTGAATGTTTTCAGAGTCTCAAGTGTTCTTGTGTATTAGAAAAAAAGGTCAGTTCCAAATAGTTGTACTCAGACCGTCAGCTCACTTGTTATCTTTTGTTTTTTTTTACCAGATGAAACAAGTTTGAGCTTTGGGAGTTCTGCAGTGTCCTAGTGTGAGCCAGAATGTACAATCTGGCTTTTTTCCTAACTTCTAATGAGGAACTAAATTGATAACTGATATTTGGTCTGGTGTGAGATGTCTAACAAGCTACAAATGAGTTTTCCGCTTTAAATTAATAAACTTTTCTTACTGAAAGTGTGTTGTGTGGGGGCCCCCCCCAAGGTTTGGTTGGTCTTGGTTTTGTTTGGTTTTGGGAATTTTTTTTTTTCTAATTCTGTGCTTAATTTTAGGTACCAACCCAATTATTGTTAAAAGAAACAGTTGTTGTTTCTTCTTCGTTGACTTTAAGTGCTCTTAAAGGTGCTGTGGATTTTCTTGTTCTGCCTGCAGATGTATTAACAAAATGAAAAAGCTTCAAGGAAATTGAAGAGGTGAAAAAAAAGTTGAACAGGTTTTGCAATACATTACGGAGTGAATTCTGCAATTACAGTTGTTACCATTAAAACAGTCTGCTATGTAATGTCTTGCTGAAACCCTTATCTAAGGAACTAGACGCAATAAATAACCTTGTTCTGAGCAGGTTTTAGATGAGGCTGACAGAATGTTGGATATGGGATTTGAACCTCAGATAATGAAGATACTAATAGATGTGCGGCCTGACAGACAAACTGTTATGACAAGGTATGTAAAGATAATAGTGCTCAGTACTTGAACACTGCAAGTGTAAGGTTATTGAACAAGTTAACTTCAAAACAAATGAGTCAGCTTCATTAAAACTTCTCACCTAAATGGGAATGGCATCTGTTTTCTTTCTAATTCTGTCTAGTCAGTCCTAATGAGTCATTTGAAAATTTTATTTTCATTTCTTACCCCTTTTGTGATGTTTTGTGTCAACTATAAAAACAACTGAGTTCTTCCCAAAAAGGAAGGTATCCTGGGAGTGCTAGAATTTGCTGTATCAATTTGAAATGCCAACTCCCACTTCTTCCTCAGGGACCAAACGTGTATCCTAACCTTCTGATCAGTATCTGTGCTAGTCTCTACGTGGCTTAATTTTGAAATTATGCAGCTTTTGGAGGTTTAACAGTAGAATATCTCGCCAATAATTTTTATCGTATTTTCAATTGGAGCTATTGTTGTAAAAGAGAAAAACAAACTAGAAGCTTGCTTTTTAGGTATCATTGAACTACTGAACTCACTTTTGGCTTCATTAGAAAGGCTCCATAACTGTTGCCTGTTCTTTTAACCTAGAAAGTTATCTTTAAAGCTTGAGTGCTGTTTACTAGTAACCTCTTAAGATTAGTTCTAAGTGTTATATAAGCTCACTACTGCATACTCAAGTGTTTCACTGTTGTATAAGAAAGAAAGAAGAATGGGATTAAATTAATGAACTGGAGAAGATTTTGCACTCTATTCTCATGTGTTTGTTTTCCTTTTCACTTCTTGTTTAGTGCTACTTGGCCTGATGGTGTTCGTCGCCTAGCAAAATCCTATTTGAAAAATCCTATGATTGTGTATGTTGGCACTCTTGACTTAGCAGTAAGTTGTTCTGTTCTTTTTTTTTTTCTTTTCTTTGGGAGAAGAACCTACAGTTAAACCAGGAAATATTTTGCTTGTAACTGTATGTAAGTAAATGAATGTAACTTTAAAAACAATCTGAACTTTCAAAAAACAGCTCCATATTATTCTTCTAAAACTTCATTAAAAGTTTAGAAAGAACTAAAAAAAAATGTAGAAAAGAACTTTGTTCTTATGTTTCTGTAACAAGATCTTGAAATCCTAGATATTTAGTAGTAGACATCACAAGGGACATGTGTCAATCAGATTTAAGTTTGAATATTGGAACTTTGCAGTGCCATGTGTTCTTGCCTGAACCCTTGTTTTTGCAGCCTTCACTTCTGTTCAGCAAGTTCTTCTTTTCCTTCTGAAGGTCTTCCTTCTAATGCGTACAGCTCCTTATCTTGTTCTGTGTTTCTTAACTGCTGCTTTCTCGAAGAGAGTGGAAGCTCTCTACTAAACTCCTGGAGGGCACTCGTCTAGAGCAGGAACATATATGTTAGAGTAAGAACTGTCTTTAAAGTCCAAAACTTTTAATATGTAGATGTAGTTGCATACTTGTCGTGCTTGTGCAACTATATGTACTTGGCTTCAGTACCAGCAGAATTAACAGAAATAGTAGTTCTTCCACAGAATCACAGAATCATTTTGGTTGGAAAGGACCTTTAAGATCATCGAGTCCAACCATTAACCTAACACTACCAAGTCAACCACTAAAAAATATCCCTAAGCACCACATCTACTCGTCTTTTAAATACCTCCAGGGATGGTGACTCCACCACTTCCCTGGGCAGCCTGTTCCACTGCTTGATAACCCTTTCTGTGAAGAAATTTTTCCTAATATCCAATCTAAACCTTCCCTGGCACAACTGGAGGCCGTTTCCTCTCGTCCTGTCGCTTGTTACCTGTGAGAAGATACTAGCACCCGCCTTGCTACAACCTCCTTTCAGGTACTTGTAGACAGCTATAACATCTCCCCTGAGCCGCCTTTTCTCCAGGCTAAACAACCCCAGTTCTCTCAGCTGCTCCTCATGAGACTTGTTCTCCAGACCCTTCACCAGCTTCGTTGCCCTTCTCTGGACTCACTCCAGCACCTTCTTGTAGTGAGGGGCCCAAAACTGAACACAGTATTCAAGGTGTGGCCTCACCAGTGCCGAGGACAGAGGGACGATCACTTCCTTTGCCCTGCTGGCCACACTACTTCTGATGCAAGCCAGGATGCTCTTCGCCTTCTTGGCCACCTGGGCACACTGCTGGCTCATATTCAGCCAGCCATTGATCAAGACCCCCAGGTCCTTTTCCACCAGGCAGCTTTCCAGCCATTCTTCCCCAAGCCTGTAGCGGTGCTTGAGGTTGTTGTGCCCCAAGTGGAGGACCTAACACTTGGCCTTGTTGAACCTCATACAGTTGGCCTCGGCCCATCAATCCGGCCTGTCCAGATCCCTCTGCAGAGCCTTCCTACCATCCAGGAGGTCAACACTCCCGCCCAACTCGGTGTCATCTGCGAACTTACTGAGGGTGCACTTGATCCCCTCGTCCATATCATTGATAAAGATATTGAACAGAACTGGCCCCAATACTGAGCCCTGGGGAACACCACTTGTGACTGGCCGCTGACTGGATTTAACTCCGTTCACCACAACTCTTTGGGCCCAGCCATCCAGCCAGTTTTTTACCCAGCAAAGTGTATGCCCCTCCAAGCCATGAGCAGCCAGTTTCTCCAGGAGAATGCTGTGGGAGACTGTGTTAGAGGCTTTACTAAAGTCCAGGTAGGCAATATCTACAGCCTTTCCCTCATCCAGTAAGCGGATCATCTTGTCATAGAAGGAGATCAGGTTAGTCAAGCAGGACCTGCCTTTCATAAACTCATGCTGACTGGGCTTGATCGCCTGGTGGTCCTGTGCGTGCCCCGTGATAGCACTCGATCTGCTCCATAATCTTCCCTGGCACTGAGGTCAGACTGACAGGCCTATAGTTCCCCGGATCCTCCTGGCCATTCTTGTAGATGGGCGTCACATTTGCTAATTTCCAGTCACCTGGGACCTCCCCGGTTAGCCAGGACTGCTGATAAATGATGGTAAGTGGCTTGGTGAGCACTTCAGCCACCTGTCTCAGTACCCTTGGGTGGATCCCATCTGGCCCCATAGACTTGCATGTGTCTAAGTGGCGTAGCAGGTCACTAACCATTTCCCCTTGGATTATGGGGGTTTCACTCTGCTCCCCGTCCCTGTCCTCCAGCTCAGGGGGCTGGGTACTCAGGGGAAACTCATCTTACTACTAAAGACTGAGGCAAAGGCGGCATTAAGCACCTCAGCCTTTTCCTCTTCCTTTGTCACTATGTTTCCTCCCGCATCCAGTAAAGGATGGAGATTCTCCTTCGCCCTCCTCTTGGCTAACGTATTTGTAGAAACATTTTTATTGCCTTTTATGGCAGATTAAGTTCTAGCTGGGCTTTGGCTCTTCTAATTTTTTCCCTGCATAGCCTCACAAAATCCTTGTAGTCCTCCTGAGTGGCCTGCCCCTTCTTCCAAAGCTCGTAAACTCTCCTTTTTTTCCTCAGTTCCAGACAAAGCTCTCTGTTCAGCCAGGCTGGTCTTCTTCCCTGCCCGCTCGTCTTCCGACACATGGGGACAGCCTGCTCCTGCGCCTTTAAGATTTCTTTCTTGAAGAGTGTCCAGCCTTCCTGGACCCCCTTGCCCTTCAGGACTGCCTCCCAAGGGACTCTGTCAACCAGGCTCCTAAACAGGCCAAAGTCTGCCCTCCAGAAATCCAAGGTAGCAGTTCTGCTGATCCACTTCCTTCTCCAAGAATTGAAAACTCTACCATTTCATGACCACTATGCCCAAGACTGCATCCAACCATCACATCACCCACAAGTCCTTCCCTGTTTGCAAACAACTTGGAAACCCTCTTTCTAAGATCTCTGCATCTTGGTCCAGAGATTGCTTTGAGTTTGGTTCTTAAATTATGAAATTTTCCTTTTCAGTTCCACTTTTTTAGTGATAGGGAATGAGGAAACTTAGTATCCAATACACTTTTAGGTAGAAATAGGGGAATATGCACTTTTCATCTGTTCTGTTCAGAACTATGCTTTTGTCAAAGGGCATTGCCTGTCAAAGAGGATTGGAATTGGAAAGATATCAACTGCTGTTGTAGCTCTCTTGTCTAATGCATTCATCTCTATTATAGGAGCTCCTCTTAATTGAAGAGGTGACCTCTGGGAGGGGAGGGGTTCCCATGTGGAGAGAGAATCTTTCTGTGTACTTGGTTGGTTCTTCAGTCCTTGCCACAAGATTATGATGCAGTGCCATGAGAATGTCTAGACCTTTATACTACACAAGTAGTATACCTTAGACATTCTATGGCAACCTTCAAATATAATGGAGTAAAGTTTTTATTAGCAAACTGTTGTTGGAGTAATTGGACAGAACTGATAATTTCAAATAGTTTCCAGAATCTGCTCTAAAAGCTTGTCCTTTCAAGTAAGACTGATGTTGTTCCAACTTGCTCTGGATTAACATAAAATATACTCAAAGTACTTCAATCTGATTTTTCACTAATGTTAGAAATATTTATTTCACCTCACAAGTCTGCTATTCTGTGCCCTCTAAATCTCTGCAAATACACGATTTGGCAAACTGCTTAAAGATAAATTTTTACTATTCTCCTAAAGCAACTGGGAAACAACAAATACATCTGTATTGTTTGAACTCCAAACTGATATATATATATTTTAGTTTTAAAATAGTTTTTCATGGTATCATATTACTAGTTTTATAATATTGTAATATGGGACTTAACAGAAAAAATATTATTCTAATCTGTTTCTACTTAACATCCCTTTTTGCTGTTTAACAGGCAGTAAATACAGTAGAACAGAGAGTTATTGTTATCGCCGAGGAGGAAAAGAGAGCTTTCATGCAATACTTCATTCACTCTATGAAGCCAAAAGATAAGGTCATCATTTATGTGGGAAAAAAACTTACGTATGTAATCACAGTATTAAATCTGTTCATCTTTTTTAACAGAAATACTGGATAGTTTCTTAGTTCACATAATAATTAATTACCAAGTGTAACAGCTCTTCTCAACTATGTGCTCGTGGTAGTAGTGTTTTCGTTTATTTGTTTGTTTATTCATTCCTCCAGACTGACTGGTAGTTTATATCCTTTTTAATATCATTAATGGTGGTGCTAAATCTCAGTTTCAGATAGATAAAGTAGATATTAAGATTCTTGGGGACACGTTAATGTGATGGGCTGTTTACTTGCGTACACAGCTGGTGCATACAAGACACAATTGGCGGGGAGCAGGGGGGTGGTCATTGTACCATATCTGACCTTTTTGAGTGAACAACACAAAAATCATGTATTATTTCTCTTATATATAAATAAAAGCAAGCATTTATGTGAGGAATAGTCTTGCTTTCATACTGTTTTATAATAAATATCAGCTGACCTAGGTAGGGTTTTGCCGTTAGGCACACATTTAGCTTTTGTTGTCACAGTATTATCTTTTGGATCTAAATCTAGATGCTGCCCTTTTTTTTTATTAGTATTATTATTTTTTTTTTCTTTTTAAGCACATTTTTTTTATTTCATCCTAGAGCTGATGACTTGGCAAGCGACCTTGGTCTGCAAGGAATTCCAGTACAGTCACTTCATGGTAACAGGGAACAGTGTGATCGAGAACAGGCTTTAGATGACTTCAAGACAGGTATGTTTGTACTGAAGTACTGGTTTGTTTAGCCCGGGTTTTTAAAGCTTGTCATGTGCAGAACTTTGTCTATTTGTAAGCGCAATGTATCTTCAATACCACAGAAATGAAAATGCTATGTTTGCTTTGTTAACTTGACAAACAAACAAAAAATAAAACCCCAGCAAACAGAGATTGCTCTTCAATAAAATTTGGAATGCCTAGGAGTTAAGTAATTTAAAGTAAGACTGATTTTATTTTTGAAATCTGTGGAAAAGTCAATGTTTTAACTGTTCTACAGAACGGTAAATCTAAGTGTCAAATGATGGTGCTTTCAGTGGAACACTTCTACTCTTGATTATGCCAGTAGGGTTATACTTTGGGGTTATGTGATCACACGCTAATAAAACAAAGAGTAGTCCTATGGTAAGGATGCTAGCTGAGAATATAGTTGTTGAAGTTTCTGTTCTTTTCACAGACTCTTTATATCAGCTAGGCATGTTTCTTGCTGCTCCTGCACCCTGCTATTCTACTTGTGAAATAGAAAGAATAGTAAAATTACATTTTCAGTGCATACTTCCCGCTTTGTATTTGAAGCTAACTCAATGTGACATGCAACAAGCATATTTGTCCTTTACGTATTAAGAATTAGTGCATTATACACTAGAAAGCCAATAGACTGGAGTATATTTTCTGTTTATTCCATAAACTTCCATTCTCTCTCTGTTGTTCTTATTTGAGGCAAAGTCAGAATACTGGTAGCTACTGACTTAGCATCCCGTGGCCTTGATGTGCATGATATTACTCATGTTTTTAACTTTGACTTCCCTCGCAACATTGAAGAATATGTTCATAGAGTAGGTCGTACTGGAAGAGCAGGGTAAGTGTTTACAAGAAAATAGTAATATATTGACAATGTTTTATGCACTGCATAGGTGTTTGTCTTGTTAAATGCTAGAGCTACAGGTGATGTGGAGTGGGAGAGTGAAGACTCCAGAGTCTATCACAATGTGTTTTAGATAATAACACACTGCTTTATGTTTTGAAATTAGTTCACTGTTAAATTTAAGGCAAACAAGTTTTCCATGTTTCTGTTATTTCAGATGGGAATGAGGGATGTTTGAAAGCTGGTTTAAATGTGGGGAAGAATTACAGTTCAAAAGAACTTCTGTGTAGATATTCTGAAATGTCACTTCCTTGTTTGTCTCTTCACGAGCCACTGAGTTGTTTAGTTTCCTAGACAGCCCATTGGGAAAGAACATACATAAATTCAAAGTTTTCAGCCTATCATGGTGGTGTAGTTTGATGTTAGGACTTTTGAATGCTGCTTTCCCAGGTGGGCACAAGTGTGTTTTTTCTTGTGCATCTGTTTATTTTAATCATGATGTGAATGTATTTCTCTTCATACTTAAATGTTATCTTTATGATAGGTTTATTGTCTAAAAGTCTAAATTAGTTGTGGCTTTGCACCATTTTAGGTGAATTGCCATATTCTGATATTTCATTTTCTGTCACGTGCATAGTAAATACTCAAGCCCGTTTTATCTACCAGCTCAATAATATTGCCTGTAGTACAGTTTATTGCTGTATAGGTCAGTAGGAAGAGCCTAGCAGCAGCTGTTTTGAAGATCAACAGTTATTTCATTCCTTGTTTAGACGTACTGGGGAGGCAGTAACGCTTGTCACTAAGAATGATTGGAGGGTTGCATCTGAGCTGATTGAAATTCTGGAAAGAGCAAACCAAGTAAGAATACATCTTACTGGGTAAGATTTATATTGGTTCTGGGTTACCACTTGAAACAGTTCATGAAGGTCTGAGCCTACTTATACCTTTCTTGGTAAGTGTTTGTAGTGTCTCAGGCAAAAAATGGGTTCTTAAGTCTCTCCTGTCCTGGATATCCTTAGCTGTATTTTACCTTACAGATGAGGCCCAGAAAAGAACTGGGAACTTTAATCAAAGCCTTCCACATCCAAAGAAAAAGTAACTAACATAGGCACACATAGAGATCTGCAGAGGAATAATAGGATCTATTTTATTTCATAGTATTTTATTCCATTTGTATTTCACTTCTGGATGCATGTACCAATGTTCTTGTTTAACAGTGTAAATATTAACAATATTTATATCAGAAGAAGCTCAACTGTCTAGCAGTTTATTATATCTGACAGTTGTGTTACCTGCATGTACTTTTCCAAGCTGTCTTTCTTACAGATGTTTGTAAATAGTATGGGAAGTAGGACTGGAAAGTGATTTCTTTCTTTGCTTTAAAGAAACATTTTTTTTTTTTTCTTGCTACCATATCTGAGAAGCCAAAGACAATTATGTTGCTGTTTCTTGCTGTAACAAGAAACAGTATTTTGCCTGATTTACGGTAAAATATCAGTTCATGCCCTGACTTGAGTTGAAACTTTTTAATTTTTTTTTTTATTTGAGGGGATGGGAGCTTAATGAGTAGAAACTAAATTGCTTTTACGTAGGACCTGTGGTTGTTATTGTGGGCACTTTCTCAAACTTTAAACCCTGACTTAGAACTTCATCTAAATCTTGTTTTACAACTCTTCTTTGAAAGATGTTATGGCACTTACTGCAAGCCTGATAAGAAGCCTTTGAGGGAGGAAAAGGAGGAAAAAAAAAAAAAAGCCAAAGTTGTCCCCTAACAATTTCTTAAAGTTGCAAGTTTGGGGTTTTTGTTTCGGGTGGGGTTTTTATTTGGTTTTGGTTTTTTTTCTTAAGAAAATGTAACAGATGGAACCAGTAATGATACTTCGAAGCCACTTAAATAGAACTTGGAGGTGCCTTGTTCTGTTTTCCGAGTCAGCCATTACCATCCATGCCTTGTCTCCTGCTACATACTGTGAAGTTCCCAAACTTTTAACATGTGATAGTTCAACTGGGAACAGGTCTCTGAGTTCAGAGGAGAAAAGGGCATCTCTGAATCCTTACTTTCAACGGTAGTGTGTTAGTCACAATATTATTCTTGAACTTTTAGCTATAGCTGATAGAAGGGCAGTATCCATACAGGCAGGGTTTTTTTTTCCTCATGACAATGAAAATATCGTTACTTCAGTTTTAAAGCATCATGAAAAACGGAAGGAGAGCAACTCAAAACATGGTCTGAATGTTCAGAATACTTCAATTTCAAAACAAGTAAGGTTCATTTGTTAGCCAGATGTTTTCCATTATTTTGAATATGTAGATATTTTCCCTAAAGAAAAACAGGTACAACAGAAAGATTTCTGTATCATGCTGCAGGGATCTTATATATAAGCTTAGTAAGAAGTATGGACAGATTTATTAGGGAATCAGGTGGAAAAACAATGATCTCTGTAATATCAAGAGTAGTGTTACGTGTAAATTATGGTATCTTTATCCTTTTCTGTTTTCTCATTTGGACTACCATACCTAGCTTATACGTTTAGCAGATACAAAGATTTTTCCATGTAAAAACTTCAACAAACCACTAGATGCTGGATATTACCTCACTTAGATTTTTGTATTCCATATCCTGGCTTCTTCCCACTCTTTCCTTGTGCCTGCTCAAAAGCCACTCTTGTAAGAAATTGTTGCCGTTTTAGTTGGAATAAATTCTGTTTCGTGCTGTAGGAGAGGACCTGACCTGATACTGAGGAAGAAAATCATCTAGTTTTTCACAACTGAAAACTAGCTTTGCGTCATTACTTCTGTCTTTATTGATACAAGTCTCTAGTGACTTTCAGCTAGAGAGATGCATCATTTTTCACTCTATTTTAAACAGCATCTAAAACTTAGACAGAAAAGCCTGTTCATGGGCATCCTGTTCTGGGGACTCTTGACAGCCAGGGCAGTTGTTTACCAGTAAGAGCAATTCAGCACATAAAATATATACTAGCAAGCTGATGCTCATGCCAGCTTAAGAAAAGTTGCTGATAGTAAATGGCAAGCATTGCTGAATTATAAAGCCTGACAAAAGAAGTTGGAACTGGAGGAATATACCTTCCTGTTCCACCAGACCCTTTGTCCTGGCTGCATTCTTCACCTGTTCAAGCATTGCCAGGTCTAGGTGTTTCTAAGGAGACTTAACAGTACTTAAATTTGTTTGTCCTGTACTGTTTGCGCTGTATTTGTGCCTTTTGCGGAAGGACAAACCACAGAGACTGAGCAATCACATTAATACCATGCTCACACGCACTGCAGAAACTTGCTCTTCACCCTCTGATCAGGAAACTGATTCTGGACTGGATATCTTCTATCTGCTGCATGGCTACATGCTGTAGCAGGCTGGTTTTGACAGATCAGTGATCTAAAACCCCTTCTGGCAGTACAGTCACCCGTACTGCTTTTTGCAGTCAACATCACATTGATGTCTGCATTATGCCTGATCTGGTTTAAGATGACTTGTTGGACACTCTCTTTCTTCCATGATCTATATGAATGGTGTATGTGGGTTTTTTTTTTTCTTTCATTCAGTGGTCAGTGTCACTCAACCTAATAAAGTCTGTCTGTAATTCTTTCCATCTGGCCTCAGTCCTTATGAACATGAGTGACTCTGAGGTGACAAAGTGTGCCGATGATACTGTTCACTTCCTTTTCCACATAATTACAAACATGCCAAAAAGCACTGTGGATGTTGGTAAGATGCTCTTGTGACCTCCCAGTGGTGAGAGAACTGACCACTTTCTCCTGCCCTTCTTTTCTTGTCTTTTAGCTTTGTTTTATGCATGTGAGAACCCTTCATACGGCAACGCTTTCTTTAAGTACCAAAGTTTCTCTTCAGAGGCTTTTAGAACTTCCAAAAAGAATTTCATATAAATCATAATAGTGTAACATTCAAATATATAGTTTATATATTTTATATATGTTTATATAATTTTATTTATATATTTTTAATATATATTTTATTTTTTTGATATAATACCACCTTTTAGTGGCATTGGACACTTTTTCCAGCTGTTCATTATCACTGGAAGACACATTTCTATTTGAAATACAAATACTTTAATTACCTGATTATATGTTGTCATCAGATATGGTAATACTAGCATACATATGTAATTGAAAAATCCAGGGTCACTGTGCTGATTATTTTTCAGTATATTTCAGTATGATTTTATGTAAAAAGATTTCTCTATGCACCTCTACAGAAAAGACAATGTGCAAAGTGATAGGAGACAGATAAAAAACAAAATCAATATGGGAACAGACAAATCAATAGCATTTTTGTAAATCAGAGTGTAAAAGTTTAGATTTGTTTAAAACTAACCTTGTTCTTGTGCTGCTTTTTTATCAGGTAGTTCCTAACGAGCTTATTGCAATGGCAGAAAGATACAAACAATTTCAAATGAGAAAAGAACTGGAAAAGGATATGCTAAGACCTCAGAGAAAGCCCTCAAAATAACTGATCCCTTGAAGTTACTGCAACAAAGTAGGTTAGTGTTAGCGTCTATAGGCTTGAATTTAGAAGTTTCTTTTCTTGATTGATTTTTTTCTGTACTTTTCCCATTTAAGTAAAATGTGTTTTTATAAGTGGCTTAGAAAAGAAAACTGAATTTATATATAAATCTAGTTTTGCACTTGGACACTATTTTCACTTAAGAAAAATTAATTTTATTATTTTGTCTTGTGTGATGCGCATAACTTCTAAAGCCATTATCTACTGGTTAAAAACATATTGTGGGTTTGTTTGGTGGGGTGTTTTTTGTTAAATGCAGTATTAATATATAAGAATGTAAAAGATAATTTTTCCTTTTATTTTCAGAGAAATGGATTAGTGAATGTAGGCAATGTTGGTCAGTGTGGCTTCAAAATACCGTACTTTTGCATTGATATGCCACATCTGCCAGTGGCATGCAGAAGCACTTCCAAGGATAACTTAGTTGTTTGAAAACTGCTCTGTTTCCAGTAACTGATGTTTGCTGAAGCAAGTATTATGTTTTGGTTTACTATTTTAGTAATTTTTCTTAAGACTTGTGTCTCAAGCTTTTTTTTTTTGAGAGAAGCCTGCATTTCCTCCTAATGGAGGAGAGCATAACAAGAAGTACATGTTTGTGGCTAAGTAGAAAAAAAAACAGCTTCTACTTTTGTTCTCATGGATGTAATTTTCTAGCTTAAGGAAGAAAAGTGGAGTTTACTAGAACAATGTTAACAAAGTCATGAAGAAAAAATAAATTTGAAGGTCAGCTTTTATTTCTTTCAGATAAAGTTGATTCAAATTTTACATTTGGATGTCAGGTTCTGTCATACAGACTGCTAATGATAATAGGGTATGTTTTCACTCTTTGGAGTTACATGGGAAGGAGTTATTCCTTCATTTGATGCTTGGTCTGAACTTGTGTTTACTTATGTGTCATATGAGTAAATGAAAAACTAATAAACTGAATCTAGTGAGATGAGAATATTTTAGTAAAATTACTCTCTAAATATCATTCTGGTCATCCTTTTTTTTTATTTGCTCATAATTGAGATGAAATTTGGGCATTATTTAAGCTAGTAGATTATTTTGCCTTCAAAAAGTAGGCTAAAAATATGGACTTCCCGTGGCTTTTTTTTAAGAAAAAGCAAAATATGTATTTACTTACAGCACAGCAGTTCCCAAATGCTGTGTATTTATCACCTGCACAATTTTAGTAATAGGGAATACTATAATTATTCTTTTTTCCTAACACACATACTCTTCAACATAAGAAAAATTGAGCTGAATTCTGATTCTGAGAATGTCAGATTCATGCTGCATTTTGGTTTTGATGACCCTTCACATGGACACTCTTCCTCCTTGATACGAGCTGAAGATACATTTCTTTCTACAAGATTTGTCACACAAAAGCTCATTGACACAGTAACTTCTACTCTTTGAAAAAAGTCTTCATCCACCCAGTTGATCTGGAGAAGTTGTTCTGGTTTATGTCAAAGTAACTCCAGTGACCTTTTTTTTTTTTTTTTTCTTTTGAAAGCAAGAGTGTATTTTGGATATTCTGCAGTGGATCTTCTTTTTAAATAAAATTGTCATTTTTCACTTTACCCAGTCATAGATGCTTTTATATTTGGAATTGTAGAAGTTACATGTGGGAGATTAACTATTGCAAATTCCTCTATACATTCTTAGTATACCTTGAAGATATTCTGCAGGTGACCTACGTTTGGATAGGGAAAGATAAATATTACTTTGGTAATGGTTTTTGTTGTATCACACACTTCTGGTTTTAAATATGCAAATGACATGGTTAGATAGTTTTTGTAAACAATGTTTTTAAAACCTCTCCTGAAATATTGGGAATCCGTTGTTCAACTGATAGTTTATTTGTCTTGAAAGGAAATCGCTGCTCGCTTTATCTTCCAGGCTGAGCAAGTTGTATTGGGGAATAAAAAAGTGTGGCAGCTGACGCGTTTGCAGGCAATCCAGAAAATATCCCAGACATTTCTGAAAGCAGTGGTCCAGGTCTCCCAAATGCCAGTCTGTGTCATTTGGCCACGTGACACATGAGCAGAAAAAAACAGTTTTGACATGATATGAACAGATTTTGTCCACCTCTTTTGGATGTTTCATTTTAAGTTGCTCTAGAAGATACTTCAGAAGCTTAAGACAACCTTTCCTGTTAATTAAATAAGAATTCATTAGGTACTTTCTACATAGTCTGTTCTAAATATGTATTTTAGATATTTAAATACACATTCATGAAAGCAATAAAAATGTTCTTACTCTAATAGAATAACATTTTCAATAATGTTTTGAATAAAATCTGAAAACAAGTGCAGCAATCGGCTGGATAATCCTTGAACCTACTGCTTATGAAGTCAGATTCTAGCAATGAAGGATTTCTACTTTAAACAATAATTTTTGTGCATGCACCACTTTCACTGGTAGCCACAGGAACACAGAAATACAAAGTGTTGGCCAGCAGCGTGCTTACACAGTACAGTCTCCCAGCTGCAGATGCTACCAGTGTAACAGGAACTTGGAGCACGGCTTAGGATTCAAGCTGCTCTTTTGGCTTGGATTTACACTGAAGGAAAAGGCACTACCTTCCTGTGGCACACCACGAGGGCAAGAGGTATATATAGTTTAATATACTGCTAGGTAGGGGCATAGCATGTCTAGTAAGATTCCTAAAGCAAAGACAAAGAATTATGCATTAGTTCTCTTGTGACTTTCTTGATTCAGTACAAGGTGTAATTGAGTAAACTAAGAAGCTGGTTTGCCATTAAGGAGGTTCTGTACCTCGTGGGTTTTGTTCTTTCTCTTTGAAGAAATCTTGAAACCAGTTTTTATTGGAGTGAAAACACATTTATTCATCCTGATCCCATTCAGCAGTTCTTGTCTCACCATTGTTTTAGAAATTGCCTTGGTCTGAAGTGTAATTTTGCTCCCAAAGCTCCGAAAGCTGAGTCACCAGACTTTTAAGCTGGTTCTAGTCGCCATTACTGAAACTTGGTGGGATGAGTCCCATGACTGGAGTGTAGCTATCAATGGCTACAGGCTGTTCAAGAAGGGACAGGCAAGGAAGAAGGGGTGGAGGGGTTGCCCTCTACATCAAGAAATGGATAGAGTATGAAGAGCTGTCTCTGAAGAATAGCCACAAGCAGGTTTAAAGCTTAAGGGTAAGAATTGGAGACCAAGGCAACAAATGGAACCTTGTGGCTGGTGTTTACTACAGGCCACCTGATCAAGGGGAGCCTATTGACAAAGCCTTCTTACTCCAGCTACAGGAGGCATCGTGCTTGCAGGCTCTTGTCCTGCTGGGGGACTTCAACCACCCTGACATCTGCTGGAAAATTAGCACGGCGAGGTGCGGGCAATCGGGGAGACTCCTGGAGTGCACGGAGGATGACTTCTTAAGCCAGGTAATAGACAGCCCTACCAGAGGCGATGCAATACTGGACCTGATGGTCATGAACACAAGTGAGCTAACTGGCGACATCAAGACTGGAGGCAGCCTGGGCTGCAGTTATGGACTGGTGGAGTTCGCAGTCCTGAGGGATACGGGTCAGGCAAAGAGAAAAGTCAGACACTCTGAATTTTAGGAAAGCAAACTTCCATCTGTTCAAGAAATCAGTCAATAGGACCCCCTGGGAAACTGCCTTCAGCAACAGGGGAGCAGAACAGAGCTGGCAGATCTTCAAGGACACTTTCCATGGAGCGCAAGAGCTCTCAATCCCCGGGTATAAGAAATCAGGCAAGGAAGGCAAGAGACCAGCATGGCTGAGTGGAGATCTGCTGGTAAAACTAAAGGGCAAGAAGGAAGTGCACAGGCACTGGCAGCAGGGACAGGTGTCCTGGGAAGAGCATAGGGATGCTGCCTGGTTGTGTAGAGATGGGGTCAGGAAGGGCAAGGATTGAGCTGAACTTGGCAAGGGGGACGCAGAGAATTAATAAGAAGGGCTTCTACAGGTATGTCAGCCAGAAAAGGAAAGTCAAAGAAAGCGTACCCCCCCTGATGAGCAAGACTGGCAAACTGGTGCCCACAGATGAGGAGAAGGCTGAGGTAGTCAAGAACTTTTTTGCCTCAGTCTTCACTGGCAACCTCTCTTCCCATGCCTCTTGAATGGATGGACCTCAAGGTAGGGACTGGAGGAGCACAGTCCCTCCCCCTATAAGAGAAGATCAGGTTCGTGACCACCCGAGGAATGGGACCTGACAAGATTCATCCTAGAGTCCTGAGGGAATTGCCTGTTGTAGTTACCAAGCCACTCTCCATGACATTTGAAAAGCCAGGGCAGTCAGGTGAAGACCCTCGTGACTGGAAAAAGGGAAACATTGCACCTGTTTTTAAAAAGGGTAGCAAGGAGGATCCTGGGAACTGCTGACCTGTCAGCCTCCCCTCTGTGCCTGGGAAGATCATGGAATAGATCCTCCTAGAAGCTATGCTAAGGCACATGAAGGACAGGGAGGTATCCGAGACAGCCAGCATGACTTCACCAAGGGCAAGTCCTGCCTGACCAACCTAGTGGCCTCCTGTGATGGAGTGACTACATCAGTGGGCAAGGGAAGAGCTACAGATGTCATCTGTCTGGACTTCTGTAAGGCCTTTGATACAGTCCCCCACAACATCCTTCTCTCTAAATTGGAGAGATATGGATTTGATGGGTGGACTGTTTGGTGGATGAGGAATTGTTTGGATGGTCGCATCCAGAGGGTAGTGGGCAACAGCTCAATGTCCAGCTGGAGACTGGTGACAAGTGGTGTCCCTCAGGGGTCTGTACTGAGACCACTACTGTTTTAATATCTTCATCAATGACACAAACAGTGGTATCATCGAGTGCACCCTCAGCAAGTTTGCAGATTACACCGAGCTGAGTGGTGTGGTTGACACACCCAAGGGACAGGATACCAGCCAGAGGGACCTGGATGAGCTCAAGAAGTGGGCCCATGTGAACCTCATGAGGTTCAACAAGGCCAAGTGCAAGGTCCTGCACCTGGGTCAGGGCAACCCCCAGCACCAATACAGGCTGGGGGATGAAGGGATGGAGAGCAGCCCTGAGGAGAAGGACTTGGGGGTACTGGTGGATGAAAAGCTGGAAATGAGCCAGCAATGTGCGCTTGCAGCACAGAAAGCTGACCATATCCTGGGCTGCATTGAGAGAAGAATGGCCAGCAGGTTGAGGGAGGTGATTCTGCCCCTCTACTCCACTCTGGTGAGACCCCAGCTGGAGTACTGCGTCCAGCTCTGGGGTCCTCAGCACAGGAGAAACATGGAGCTGTTGGAACAAGTCCAGAGGAGGGCCACGAAGATGATCAGAGGGCTGGAACACCTCTCCTACGAGGAAAGGTTCACTGCAGGGGGGTGGGACTAAATGACCTTTAAAGGTCCCTTCCAACCCAAACCATTCTATGATTCCATGGTTCTTCTGAACAGGACTGAGTTTGGGAAAGATTATTTAACAAGTATTTAGCTTCCTAAGGCAAGTCTGGAGTGTAAAACTGTGATGTAATTTGTTTCTACCTCTTGCTGAGTAACCCAAGTCAGATATTGAGCAAGTACATGCAGTGTTGTACTGCTATAGAACAATGACACCTAAAAGCCTTATTCTTGCTCCCTATTATGAGTAATTAGTCTTAGATCAAATTCTTAAACTGAAACAGTGCTAGTATGGCTCATGCAGGCTTAAAGTATTCATATGAAATACCAACCTACAGCACTTTGGTCCATCAGATTCACAACATGTCTTTGCGTTGCCGTGGTTGTTCAGCAGGGCCTTCTCAATATGCGAGAAAGAGAGTCGCCAGGTGTTTCCTAAAGTTGAGTACAAGATTGTTAAATTATTACACAGCAGTAAATACCAGTGTCTGTAACCAAAAGAAAAAAAGTCACTTTATAATTGACTTAATTTTAAATATCAGCAATTTCTTTGAGCTTTAAAAAAAAAAAATCATAATTCAGTGACTACAATTACTTAATTCCTCCTTAATTCCCCTGCTGCTCCAAAGACAATTAGAATGTTATTAATATAGGACATAATTGTTCAGATGCTTTAACTATATTCTTAAGGATGTTTGGATTTACTTTAAAATTAAGCCTAATTCTGAACCTCTCCTACATTTGTTGAACGTGATTTGGGGAACTACACTACTCAAAGAAATCTACTACCTTTGAATTTCTGTTCTATTAGCCTTACTGCGTAACCATTCTGGTTTTGAATTAAAAAAAATCTGCATCATTGTTTTCAATTTCTTTGTGCAAGTAATAGGCTTGAGAGTTTGTCTCAGGTAAGGTGACTGTTCTAAAGCATTTGTTTTTGTTCTTCTGGTAATGTTTCTGAAAAGAACGATTAATATAGCTCAGCCTCCTGTTTTTAAAGCACCAGCAATCATTTTTCTCTTCATTAACGGAAGTTAGACTGTTTCCCTTGCCTCTTTCGTTCAGTTACTCTTTGCACTTAATTTTCACAGAATAAGATAGCTCAGTAGAGCAGTAATGATTTATTTGGCATTGTTAAGATGGGCATGCTAATTAAAAACAAAACAACAAAAAAACCCAACCAAAAACACACACACACACAAAAAAAAAAACCCAAACAAAAAAACAACAGATTGCCTGAACTCTTTTTGCTGAAATTGTCTGTTCTCATAATGCAATGACAAGTTGGGATGTTTCCTCAAGCTAATGTAGGCTTGCTGTGAGAGGGGTCTGAAGAAAAAAAAATATGTTGTAACCATTCCAGAGTTCAATGAGAAATAATGTATCTTCCTAGAAAACTACACAGTTTACTTCCTGCAGAAGGAGGTAACTTGTATAGGCAGTCCCACTTACAGGGATGTTCCTTGCCTTTTTAGAAATTTTTAATTTTTTTTTTCTTACAAAGCAAAGGAGTGGATGTTGCTGTTAAGTACAGCACTAGCACAGAAGAGGTTCATGTTCATGTGTCTGACTTAGATTTAATATAATGCTCTTAGGAATGGTTAGTGTACAGCCTGGCAGAGCTGTTCTGCCTTTAGGTTTCAGTACAGGATAAGCAGTGTCACAAGTCTGATGTTTTAAAGAGGGATTTCAATTGATCTGGATATATCCAGGATAAGATAAAGATCTGTACCTCAAAGGCAGAATTCTGAACAGAATCTGGATACCCTTTTTATAGCACTTGTAAGTTGCAGAGAAGGTATTTTGTAACTTATTGTCTGTATTTGAGGTACCTCTTAGAACCTTTTCTCTTTTGTTTTGTTTGGCTACTAAATAAAGTGGTTTATTTCTCATGTCTCCCCTGACTTTTCTTCCCAGCCACTGTTCAATTTTGAGGCCATCCTGTGTGCTGGGCGGCCAGCTCTGCTGAACTTCCAGTGTCAAGATGATGTCCACTGATATTTCTGCTGGAGGTTTTTTGATCTGAAGAGTTATTGCAGGGCTTCCAGCCTTTTTCCTTTTCACAGTTACTTCCACATCTAGTAACAAAGAATAAATTAATTTTTATATATATTCTTTTATATATTAGAAACTTTTATAAATTAGAAATTTTTTTTAAAATGCTAAGGTTTTTACTTAAAAGGAATTTATAATCAATCAAAAGAAATATCTGGGTTCAGTCACTGGCTCTTTATCCTACAGGATATGGATTTTAAAGAAAACATTAAAAAGGCCTGTTGAGTTCTATGAAATAAGGAACGCTCTTGTTGAACTACTGTGTTTGTTTGATTTACTATGTCTACAGAATCAGAAATACGGTTATGTTTTCCAATGAACTGCTTCACTGTTGAAAACACTGAGAGTGAAAGAGATTTGGCCACAATGTTTCTGAAGGCTTTGGAGAAAGAGAGCACCCTAAAAGGGGATATATTTTCTTTATAGATCGATGTAAAATATGAGATAATGTATAAAAGAAAGCTTTTCCTTTGGCTACCAGTTCCGCAAATGGCTCTCTGAATACAGAAGATAGATTCAAAATATATAGGTCATGCAGGAAGTACCGAGCACACAACAGAACCCTTAATATTCATTATTTTCATACAGAAAGAGGATTGTATAGCAGAGCAACGGGTTAATCACATAACTTGATTTACTCTGATGTACCTGTCGTGATTCTTAGCACAAGAACAAACTTGAGATACCTGGGACAGGAGGGGTTACAGTTATAGCTACATTGCCACAAAGAGACTTTTGACGGGGGGGAAAAAAAAAAACATATTTTATTAATGACAGGGCAATGCATATGCACAATGTAACTGGATTTTTAGCACTCCTAGGTGAAGCTTAGGTGTTCTCCTAAGTGTTCTCCCAGTACTTACTTTTAATGTTTTTTACTTCTCGTTTAATAATTTCTCTTAGTGCTTCAAGCATTTTAAAGGCTGACAATTTTCCATCTTCATCTAAAAACTTCTGCAAATACTTTTCTTTTGGATTTCTTTTGAATGTTAGATAATAATATGCTCCGGTGTCATCACATTCATCCAGCTGCAGTCTTGCAACAGGCATTACAAGCATGATGTCAAACTCATTTGGTTCAGATATCTGCAAAGTACGAGAATACAGCAGTCAATGTGCAACTTAGGTTTTATTCCCTTTAGGCTTTTATACCGGTTGTGGTTTTATCTACAACTGCATCGGTGTACTTATGTCTGCTGTGAAATATGAGCTTATTTCTGTGGATTTGTGTTACAAGATTGTTGTGCATTCAAGTGGAGAAGAGCAATTTTCTGATAGCAGTTCATTTTTGAGCTTTCCAAGTTATTAATTTTTAAGAGAGTTTTAAGATTCTTAAGCTGTTCAGAGTAATGCAGAAATGCTGATCTTAGTCATCCTTTTGCACATAGGAATCAGCTGTGAGGGAAAAAAAAAAAAAAAAGCACTGCCGTGCCTGAGGCTAGTTTGGGAAAAAAAAGTGTCCCCATGTTTGACTTTGTTTCTGATTGAGCTGGAACCAGAAAAAAAAGGTATTGCTATTTCTCTTGCTTTTTGAAAAAACTATAAACTAAAACTTGGCACAGAGCCTTTCATGCAGTGCTAGACCCGAGTCGTCCAGTTACACTGGGCTTACCTGCGTGCTGTGCAAGGGCAGGGGCTTGCTGCGGCTTTAAAGCGAGTCCCGTTCCGGCAGCGTCTTTTACTAAATGCACGTACATTCCTCTTTCGGTAAGTTAGCTATTTTATAATTAATTATTGTTAATTAACGTAGTATCCTTAATCCTTAAAGTCTTTTCTTGTCGGGATGGGCCAACTTACAGCTGTTCTGAAGCGCCAGGAGCAGCGCGAAGCAGGTTTGTGGGAGCCCCCCGCCGCCCCCTGCGCTTGCCGGCCGCCGGGGATTCGCCTGCCGCCGCGCACACCGCCCCTCCACCCGGCTACGCTGCGGCACCAGCCCGAAGCCCAGCCCGGCCCGGCACCTCGGCTGCGTGCCCCCCAGCCCCGTCGGACCCACCTTGACGTGCTCGTAGTAGCTGCCGGCGCCCAGCCGCTCGATGGAGCTGAAGCTGCCGTCCGTGCTGCGGATGGTCTGGATCAGGTGCGAGACGACCTGGTTCACCAGCCCCGACGCCTCGGACACGTCCTGGCGGCCCAGGCTGAGCCGCGACAGCACCTCCCGGAGGCGCAGGCCGCCCGCTGCCGACGGGGGGCTGCAGGCGGCCACGGGGGGGGGCGACCGCCCCGTCGGGCACCGCTGCTCGCCTCCGCGCCGCGGGGGCTCGGGCAGCCGGTGCCGCGCTCCGAGGAGCGGAGGGCGCCTCTCCCCCGTCTGCTGCCGGGCCTGCCGGCAGGCTCCTGCCGACGGAGGCTCGCCGCGCCGGGCGGCCGCGTCGGGTGGTGTCTCCGTCCCGCCGCGGCGCCCGGAGGGTGGCGGCGCGACCCCTGCTACCGCCAGCGCCGCCCGGGCTGCCGCCAGCGCCGCGGCCCCGCGAGGAGCTGCGGGCTGCGCCCCTCGCCGCGCCCCGGCCCCGCGGGGCTGCGGGCCGCGCTCCCCGCCGGCCCCGCTCCCCTTTGCCGCCGCCGCCGTCCATGGCCTCCACTCCCTCTCCGCACCCGCAGGACGGCGAGCGCGCGCTCGCGGGAGGTGGTTTCCCGCCTCTCGCCTCAGGCAAGTTCCTGTTCCAGGCAGCGCGCCCCCGCCGAGGAAACGAAACCCCCGCCGGGCGGGGGGCCAGGCCACCCGCGCACAGCTGCGCTGCCCGGCCCTGCCTGGATCTGCCCGACAGCCCGGGCGCGGGAAACCTCCGGCAGCCGGGCCGGGCCATCCCGGGGGCGCGGCTGCCCGCCTCCTTCCGACCCACTGGGAGCATTTTCCCGCTCTCAGGCGGCCCCACCCGCCCGCGGGGCGAGGGCACGCGGGCACCGGCACCGCGCGGCCTCACCAGCCGCTCGCTACCGCCAGAGTAGCAGTAAGCGCCGCCCGCCGGGGCTGCTCCTCACGGAGCGGGGAAACAGGCGACCGCACAGGGACGCCCTGCCTGGCACCGCCGCTACCACCTGGAGCGCACGGCTCTACCGCTCCCGCCCCCAGCAGACGAGACGCGGCGGCGTGCCCGCCCCTCGCTTCCGGTTCCGCCGCTGCCGGGCGGGCTCTCACTGCCGCTGCCGGTAGGCGCCATGTTGTTGCGTAGGAGCTGGCGTCGCCTGGCGCTACCCCCGGCTCCGCGCCCCGGGCACCGCCGGGCGGGCAGCGGGGCCGGGTCAGCGGCGGCACCGCGTTTCGAGGTGGTGGTGATCGGTGGGGGCCATGCGGGGACGGAGGCGGCGGCGGCGGCCGCTCGCGGCGGGGCCCGCACTCTGCTGCTCACACACAAGATCAGCACCATCGGTACCGCCGGGGCTGCCCGGGTCGGGTCGGGGCCGGGCTCGGTCGCGGGCGGAGGGGGGATGGTACCGCGCGGAGCCGGCGCGGCCTGCCGCTGCCGTCCGGGCCGGGACCGTTTCCTGCGGGCTCCTCGGGGCTCCCTGGTGCGGGGAGCGGCGCTGAGCCTGGGAGGTTGCGGGAGCTTCGGGCGGCGGTGGTGAGGGGTGTCCGTGTGTCCCCTCCCTAGGAGAGATGTCCTGCAACCCCTCCTTCGGTGGCATCGGGAAGGGGCATCTTATGAGAGAGGTGGACGCCCTGGACGGACTCTGCGGCCGGGTCTGCGACGGCTCCGGGGTCCATTACAAGGTGCTGAACCGCTGCAAGGGCCCGGCCGTGTGGGGCCTCCGCGCCCAGATCGACCGCGGCCGCTACAAGGAGAACATGCAGGTGAGAGCGGGCGGGGGCCGGCGCCGGGGCGGGCTGCGAGCGGAGCCGGAGCGCCTCGCTGCCCTCCCGCGGGGACGCTGGCGGGTTGCGCTTGGCTTTGTGCAGAGATCGGCCGGTGTCTCTGAGAACTCGGCCCGAGGCGTCCGTGTGCAGCGGCGGGGGCGGCTGCTGTGCGGTGCGGTTGGACGGGCGGAGCAGCCTTGCCCGAGCCCGCGGCTCCGCTGCCCCGCAGCGCCCCGAGGCAGCCGCACCTGCGTGCCCCAGCCGAGGCGGAGGGGTTGGAGAGCATCGGCTTGGGAACGGGAGTGCTGGTGTGGGTGGTAGCCCCGAGGTCACCCTGTGTAAGGGTGCATAAACCGCGTGTGGGGATATCTGTACAGAGAGCCTGGTAAAAATGGCAGCCGCTGTTATATGGGAGTGGTGGTATTTTAAGAGAAAGTCGAGACCAATGACTAGTTTAAAAACGCATTTTTATTTCCAGCGATTTTTTTGTGTATTTGTTAGAGTATTAGAAGGAATTACTCAAATCTGAAGTACTAGGATAAACTACAGACAATGATGGAGGACAGATTGGGGTTTTTTTTTAAATATTTTCCTATCAAACCTAGATACCTTTCTGTTTGGTACTTCAATGCAGTGTAAGTTGTTGGAGCTCGGCATAGTTTAAAAAATTATCTAGCACTTTATATACAGGTCAGGCTTCATGACCAAATAGTTTCTTTTGAGCTTAAATTCTTATCCATGAATGAAAAGTTCTGCTTCTGTCACAGTTTAAAGCTGGGCTGGCTATTACACCGGTGGCACATGCTCTCTATTTAACCCTTCCCCCCCCAGAAGGGGAAGGAAAAGAGAAAAGAGAGAGACTTGCAGGTTGGAAAGTTAAAACAGTTTTAATGAATTATAATAATGAAAAAGAGTATAGTAATAATAATGGAAATAAATAAATGTATACAAATGTATACAAAACCAAGATCGAGCTCCCCTGATGGCAGTCATGTCACCACTGGGTGTCTGCCAAGTGACCTGGTGAGAATGGAAGAGGGTGATAGATGTTTTGGAAATCAGCAGGGTTTGGGACTGCCCATATGTCTCATAACTTCCTAAATTTTTGCAGTAACTCCTTTCATGACAGAAAGAAATCCTTAACACACCACTGTTGACAGTTCATGAGGCGTCTGTGGAGGATCTTCTCTTGGCAGAGCCAGAACCAGACCATCCTGGGAAATGCCAAGTCACAGGAGTCGTTCTGGGTATGTGCTAGTAACTCAGTAAGCACCTTCAGTTACTCTATACTAAGAGCAGCCTTTGGGATGAACATTTCTGATTCAGTAGTGAGAAGGTTGATTTGGCTGACAGAGGTGATTTAGACCAAGTGTGACCTAAACTAGGTTAATACATGTAATGCGATGAAAAACATACTTGGATTGATAGGATATTGGCAGGTTACACGTTTAATTTTGTTTGGGCTAGTGATACAGAATTCTATGCTGCGTTTTGAGATTTTATTTGGTAAATGGTGTGTGCTGCCGAGAGCGTTAGGGCAGTGGTGTCCTGTTACTAGCAGACTCATGCTTTATTACCCTTTGCTGTTCTAGTAAATGACCTTTCCAAAATAAAGGCCTGGATGGGAATTTTTCCCAGGGATGTGTTTTCTGGGGCTTTGTTGATACTGAAATATGTGCATCTCTGAAAACGCTGTTTCAGGGGATGGGAGCACAGTACATGCTGGGAGTGTTATCCTGACCACCGGTACTTTTCTGAGAGGTATGGTCCTCATCGGACTGGAGATGCACCCAGCCGGGCGGCTAGGAGACCAGCCAGCCATCGGGCTGGCTCAGACTCTGGAGAAACTGGGATTTGCTGTGGGCAGGCTGAAGACTGGTACACCGCCCCGACTTGCCAAAGACACAATTGACTTCAGTGGTCTGGAGGAACGTGCAGCTGACAATCCTCCGGTGCCGTTCAGCTTCCTCAGCGAGGCTGTGTGGATCAAGGTGGGGTAGCACACATCAGATGCACGTAGAGGGAGGTGGGGAGCGGTTCTGGGAATGTCATGCTCAGAATCAGCCAGGGAGTTGATGGCTGGGAAAGGGAGCTGGGCTGTATTCATACTGGAGGCGTTATGTTTGTGAGGATTCTCTGTGCAAAGGGAGAAATTGCTTGTTTTCTTTTGAAAGCAAGTACTGTTTTCTTCTCACTTCCCAACTTGAGAACCAAACTTTCTTTACTTTTAGATTCAGAATTGCGTGAAATACGATATTGTTAGTAGTAGTATTCATGTGCTGGTTACATGGGTGGTTTACAAAATGCTTCCAGTATTAGACCTGTATTGTGGAGATGTATGATGTCTTGCTTGTTACCCCAGCTCTAGAATAAGATTAAAATGTTGAAATTAGAGGTCATTAGTAGTGTTGACTAGGAAAGAGAAAGGGTGGAGTTGTCCACAGAGCTCAGAGGTTGCATGTTAACAGTAACTGAAAAGCAGAAGAAACTCAATTTTCCAAAGAAAGTTTTGGAAAATGGATGGCGTTCCTACACGATGTAGTTAAACAGCACAGAATTAAGTATCAGGAGTTAATTTGTCCCAGAGCATATAGGAATTGTGATAACCTATTATAATCGGGGTGGGGTGAAAGTAATATCACTTTAAATCCTCAGTATGTGTAGGAAAGGTTTTAAGGAGTTGAGGTGCAACATTATTGCTAATTTGAATGTGAGTACATTGACTCGCTTTCAGAAAAATCAGTGAAATACTTTACATGGTGTTTTTTTCCAAACCTTGAATTTTTCATGTTAATTGCAGGGGTTTGAGAGATTTCTTTTTTTTTCTTCAGCAAACTCTTTAATTGGCTGTTAGCTGTAGGGTCATCACTTACTCCTCTTCAAAGCTTTGAATTCCTGTGCTTAATTTGAATGCTGTGATACAACGTGTTGCTTTAATAGGAATATCCATCCTGTAATTAGGAGTACAGGGTATAGAATAGAACTTGAATTCTGGAATCCCAAGTTCTGTTCGGTTCTTGGTCTGCTTTTGGGCATGTTGCTCAAGCTCTCTGATTGCTCGTGTTCTGTCTGTACAGTGGGTATGACAGCACTACCCACCTCTCCAGGAAGTGAGAGCCAACTGTCATGGAAAAGCCCTTGGAGAGCCTCAAACAGAGTTGTTCAGTAAGAGTACGGTGTTGTGACTGGATTAACTTAAAGTGAGCTTTGGCCTCTTTCAGCCAGAAGATCAGCTGTCATGTTACCTGACTCACACTACCCTGAAAGCCCAGCAAATTATCTGTGATAACCTCCACCTGAACAACCATGTAAGGGAGACAACGAGGGGCCCACGGTAAGTAAGTGGCATCACGCAAGGCTATCGATGGCACGAGCTGACAGTCTGAAGCTGTGGGTCTCCCCTGCTTTACTTCTGGAAAGTTACTTTTTCTCCATGTCAGGTGGTGCTCATGGCTATTTACTGTTGCAGGTACTGCCCCTCTCTTGAATCAAAGGTTCTGCGCTTCCCAAACCGAGAACATCAGGTGTGGCTGGAGCCTGAAGGCTTGGAGTCCAATGTCATTTACCCCCAAGGCATGTCGATGACGCTGCCACCTGAGCTCCAGGAGCAGGTGATCAAATCCATCCCAGGCTTGGAAAAAGCCAAGATGTTACAGCCAGGTGAGAGGGGTGAATAGTTTTAAATCTATTTGTTGTATTGATTGCCAGTTAATAAAAAACAGATTTTGTTTAGAGCAGAGCATAGCAAAGCAAAGGAAATATGAAATGAAGTTAATTCTTGGATGCAGGGATTTTTCCTTGATTGTTTTTAAATCGTAAATAAAAGCTGATAACCTAAGCCATTCTGCCCCACTGATTGCCTCTACTGATAAACAGGGACCTTCAAAATCCCTCCCATAAGATCTGTCTTGTTGTTTGTCATAGGCTACGGGGTGCAATATGATTTTTTAGATCCCCGTCAACTGACTGCTTCTCTCGAGTCTCATCTTGTTCAGCGCCTCTTCTTTGCAGGCCAGATAAATGGCACTACAGGCTATGAAGAAGCTGCAGCTCAGGTGGGTGAATCTGATCATGTATACTCAGCGCTCGGAAAGGGATATTGCCTTGGCATTTGTCTTTGATGCGCAGTCTTGCTAAGCCCATCTTTTGCTAATGAAATGTTCTTTTCTTGCTTACCCCTATTCCAGACTTGCCCAGATATGTTTACTTATTATCTACAATTGCTGTTACAGATTGCAGTAACAAATGTAATTGGAAGCACTATCAAGTGTTTTGGCATGGAGACTGTGCAATGGGTATAATTGAAAACATGGGAATTGTCTATGATCCTGTCAGCAGGGGCCAAGAAGCCCTTCAGACACTCGTCGTATCGCAAGAAAGAAACTGCCTAGATTACTAGCAGACACTATTGCATTTTCCAGGGTACAGTTTGATACATGAGTCTTTGGAGGCAGATGTGCTGGTATTTTAGCCACAAAGAGACCAATAAATGTTTTTTTGTTTTGTTTTCTGTCTGCTTAGGGTGTGATTGCTGGGATCAATGCTTGCCTGCGGGTTCACGGCAAGCCCCCTTTCATTGTCAGTCGCACCGAAGGCTACGTTGGTGTCCTGATCGATGACCTTACCACTCTGGGCACCAGCGAGCCATACCGGATGTTCACCAGCCGCGTGGAGTTCCGCATGTCCCTCCGGCCTGACAATGCCGATGCCAGGCTCACCCACAGAGGTATTTTATTAGGGTGGCTCCTGCAGTGAGCAGCCCTGCCTGATTGTTGACCTTTGTCTCATATGCCATCTGTCTTTGCAGGTTTTGAAGAAGCTGGGTGTGTGTCACAGCAGCGGTATGAACAAGCAGTGAAGATGAGAGCTGCTTTAGAGGATGGAATTGCAACACTAAAATCCCTTCAGCTCAGCAAATCCAAATGGTCCCAGTTAATACCAGAAGTTCCCATCAGTAGCAGTCGAAGGTCGCCTGTCAGGTAAAGGTTACAGCTGAAGCTTTCTGGTCTGACCTGCGCTTGCTTTCGCACATCTGGCTAGTGGTTTCACAGCATTTGCCCATCCTTCCTGAAGCTGTCAGTACTCCAAGATTCCAGCTTTATCACCTTTAGGGGACAGACACCTGATATTTGCCCTTGCTTCCCTTATCCATCCTTTATCTCACCTTATCTTTTCTGTTTTTTTAAATCAGTGACTAAGACCTGGCTGACTCAATCTGTGTGAAAGGTTCCCCTTGATGCCCTTACCTTATCCCCTTTATCTGGCTGTTCATTTCTCATAAAGAGCCCCTCTTCAAGAGTTTAACAGCTCTCTGTGTACTGAGAGGAGACAGTAGGGAGGTGAGCTTGGCTCTGCCGTTGTTCTGGCGTATGCTGAGATCTCTACATGTTTGAGCTGGGAACAGCTGTAAATCTGCCTTACGCAAATGACTGCTTCCTAGCATAAAAACGTACTCTTGTTCTCCACAGTGCCTTTGACATCCTTCAATATCCAGAAGCCAACATGGAGGTTCTGGCAAGGGCTGTCCCAGAGGCCCTGGGAAAGCTTGCTCAATGGAGAGAACTGGCAGAGAGACTGAAAATAGAAGGTAGAGTACAAGAGTTACGATCTGTTAGTGGGATCTGCGTACATTTTGTTCAGTAAGGGGAGAGCCAGCCCATTCATCCCAGTGTGAACACTGTTATCAGAGCATGCACCTTTTACCATAGGCCACAGCCCTATGCAAGCACCTGTGTTTCACTTTGTGGGGTGAGATTAGTTATTCATGTTCACTCCTGCGTTTTCCCTCCTTACTGCTCTGTCAAATAGACCGTCCTTTCTTGGGAGGAGAGGAAAAGCCAACATGTGTATTTTAATTCCTGTAACAAATTAAGGAATATGACTTCTTCCAAAGTAGTGATGTGAATTACAAAGGGCAATGGGCACAAACTGAAACATGGGAAGTTCCATCTAAATATGAGGAAAAACTTCTTTACTTTGAGGGTGACAGAGCACTGGAACAGGCTGCCCAGGGAGGTTGTGCAGTCTCCTTCTCTGGAGATATTCAAAACCCGCCTGGACGCGATCCTGTGCAACGTGCTCTAGGTGAACCTGCTTTGGCAGGGGGTTGGACTAGTTGATCTATAGAGGTCCCTTCCAACCCCAACCATTCTGTGAATTAGGCTTTTTAGTCTGTGAGGCTGGAAACTTGCTTAGGAGCTTTTGACTGTCTCAGTGGAATCGCTCATTCTGCTTTGAAGAATTCCTGCAAGTGATCTGTTGCACGTGAACATCTATATCTGGTGGTCTTGTTTCCCTGATCTTCCATCACAGCTGCTTACGAGTGGTGTGTAGTCAATCAACAGCAGGAAATAGAAGAAGTGCGTCGTGATGAAGCCCTCCGACTGCCAGAGGACTTAGATTACTTTGCTATTGATGCATCGCTCTCAGCAGAGGTGCGGGAGAAACTGGACTTCTAACCGTCCACAGACGGTAAGATACTGGGCCACAGCAAGATTGAACAGCAGTGAAATCCCTTTCTGTGTCTTCCCAAGGGACCTGGGGGGTGAGGAGAATCAGGGAAAGGAATAGCCCACAGATTTTGATCTCATTTCCCACTAGTTTCAGTCTTGGTTAACTTGCTCCTGTTTCTACACGCAGATTGGTGCAGTCAAGCCGCATCCCTGGAATTACACCAGCTGCTTATTGTTAACCTGCTAAGATTTGTGAAAACCAATCACCAGAAGACAGAGAAGCTAAAGCTGTACCTCCGACTGGCAAGTATTTACCAGGAAAAATGTGCTCAGAGAAAGCAACTTCCCAAAGACAGATTTCAGCAGAGTTTTCTAAAGAGGCACAAGAGTACCTTTGTTAAAACACCTTTGTAGAGAAGTGTACACCTCCTGCCGGAGTAGGTGGGAAGATCATCTGTACTCACAAGCCTCTTCACAAATAAAACAGATGCCGGCTGGATCCAAAGCAGTTCTAGTTGTGTCCTGTGGCAGTGTCATTGAGTAGAACAAAGATGACAAATGTGCAAACCTTAAGTAAATGCTCAGGAACCTAAATAAAGCCTGTGATTTTGCCAATCCAAATGAAAAGACAGGGGAATTGCTTTTAAAATTCCACTGAATTGGAAGATGTCAGTCAAAATCTGTTTTAAAGCATGGTGGAAAGGACAGTGTTTTGCTCTTCTGAAATGAGTAAGAAATGTTACCATGCTGAACCCACGGCAGCACAAGAGGATTTGAGCTGGAAAGTGTACTCTGTTGACTTTAGTACTTGTGTTCACAACTGTGCAGTGACTATGCACAGTCTGATGTTTTAGTGTGATGTCAGCCAACAGGAACACTTGCTATGAAAATGTGTGCCACATGAATGTTTAAACTTATGTAGGAGACCGATTGAATGTAAACACTGTATCCTGTTTGGTTTTGTTTTTCTCTAAAATAAACAACGCTTATCTTGAAACTTGCTGAAGAACTTGGTGGTCATTTAGCTTTCAGTAGAGCCTTGGCCGTTCACTGGGTCACAATTCACGCAGGTAAGGTGGGGCAAGTTTCATTACAGAGCTGGTGAGGGCAGCTGGAGCGAGACTCACTGCCTGGGCCAGCATGCTGAGGAAGGTGGGGGCCATGTCAGAACTTGCCCCAGGAACGTCAGCTCTGGGCAGTGTGGTGGCTGACATGCTGAGGGTAGGGGGTGGGTGGCTTCGCAGGCCAGGGGAGTAGGACCAGGGGTTTCTCATCAGCACTGGTCCTGCAACTGGCAGTAATATAACTTGCATCTGAACAAGATACATGTTGGGCAGTCAGTTTGTCATGTACTATCAAGAAACGCTAAATTCAAGCTGTTGCTGCACACCTACTGAATCCGTACCTGACTTACACAGCAGTCTCCAATGCTAGTCTCATTTCTGAACATCTTCTCAATTGACTGGGCAAACAGGCTTGGGAAGAAGTTTTGTTGCAGTTAAATCGTAGAATTGTCTAGGTTGGAAAAGACGCTAAAGATCATTGAGTCCAAGTGTAAACCACATATATATGCCTGTCATTATGAAATTATGATCCTGAACTTTTCTCTGTCTTATTTGCTCTGGGTGAGTGGTTCCTTTTCTGTCCAGAGAAAGGAGTTGGAGCAACTCCTTTTTGTTGGCAGAGACCCTGTCAGGCAGCAGGAGGATGGGCAGAGCTTACAGCTTGCTTTGGGGCATCATCTGCCCACCTGAAAGCATCTCTGTCACCAGCTATTGGCTTGCATGGAACAGCTTTAGACACATGATCTGTAGGTCAGTTCATGTCAGAATGGCTCAGAAAAGGTAACATGTATCCGCCTCTTTATGTCTGTATTTTCCTTTCAGCTTTGTTGGCTCAAATAACTACTTCAACCTTAAAAGCCTTAAGTTTAGCATAAGGAAAGCAGCTACGCTTTCTGCGGTGTAACTCAGGCTCCAGATACAGTGCTCTTGAAATTCCAGCTGTGTGACTCCAAAGCAGCCCTGAATCCTGTGCCTCTCTGCCTATTCAAAGCAGCGGAGCTTCTAATCGAGAAAGTTTTGTGCTTTCTTCACTGCATTATCTTTGTATCATGTTTCTTTTTGATGTACCTATGTCTGTAAACACTTAGATCTAGTTTTTACAGACTAGGAAGGAAGCCCTATTGACACCTTCATCCTCTCACTTCTAAGCAGATTGTGCAATCTCAAAACTGCATTTCCTTCTCAGCAGTCATTTGACAGGAAGACCTCGCTTCCAATAATGTGTGTCTTGAAAGGCAAGCCCCTCGCACACAGCTACAGAAGCAAGCACTTTTTCCTCAGCTTTCTGTGCTGAATTTATTTCTATGCTACAAAGGCCTTGGTCCTGGTCTCACACACGCCAGCATAAATCAAAGGGTGATTCCACTGAGCTGGGCTGCACCCGCATCAAAGGCAGAGCAGAAGGAGCGGGCTTTTGTTTTTCTCACTTTTAGCAACTTAACAATGCACAGACATGGTCTAAGAGTGAGAAAGGAGGAGAGAGTTAAGTCTGGGGGAAACTGAAGTCAGAAGTGCATGGATGCATTGGTTTCCAGCAGATCTTTTGTAACAACTGCTGTCTGTATTCCAGTGTGAAGTGTGTCTTTGGCCACTGGTGAGCTCCTTGTTGAGACAGGGTGTCCTCTGTTCACATATGTGGGTTAATGATGTCCGTATTTGCTGAAATGGAAAACCTGGCATGTGCACAAGTCCGACACAAGTTTGAGGACTGGCTGTTCCTCAGGTATTACTTTCATGCATATAAGGGCTTGCCACAACATCTTGTGCTTGTTGAACTGTTCTTGTTGAGAAGACTTTTAACATGACAAGAAATCATAGCTACAAGTAGTTCTATTTGTTTTGTGAAGAAAACCAACACAGAAAGGCTAAATAATTTGCTGTAAATAGCATGGGCAGATAGGATGCAGACATCGTGCCATCTGCTTTCTAACTCCACTGGGGATTTGTTACAAGGCTCAAGGTTTGCTTTTTACATGAAGACAAAGTGAGCTTAGACCCTCACAGGTCCTGCGGTCTCGCTAAGGCCGACAGGATGGGAAGGGCAGAAGCGGAGGAGCCTGCCTTAAACATGGCTGTCCACTTGCCTTTCCTTGGCTGTGCAGCCACAAATCGCACTTTGTCCTCCTGTAATCCCTGCTGTGACCAGGCAAGCAGGGAGGGTAGGATGTGTGGTGAGGTTGGCCTAACTTGGTTGCACATACCAAGGGCCTTTGTGTTCCCTGTTTCAATGTGAGTTTCTCTTTTTTTTCCCTTCTGCAGAACACATGCCTGGTGATGAGCAATTTTCCCTAAGCCAAATTTCCTCAGATGTCTACCATTCTATCTTGTACCAGATTTTCAAGACAACTGTTGTCTTCCTTTCCTATTCTAGTTTCCATTTTTTATGGTACTTGGACAGCCCAGGTTCCTCATCTTTTCTTTATTTCTGCCTGGAAGATGAGAGCAAAAGAAAAATGGGAAGACATTTTATGCTAGGAGACATTAAAAGCTGTCACCGCCCGACCTTTGATGGTCTCAGCGCTGCTGGAATGTTTGCAATGGTGCAGCAGTGGCTGTGCTAAATGGCTTGCCTTAGTCCCCCACTTTGGTGGCCCTTGCAAGCACAGATGTGCCTCCTAGTTGAGCATTGCCCTTGCACTTTGGTAAGGATGATCTTCGCTTGCAATTATTTTAGATGCTCAGGGGTTTATCAGTTCTGATGCCTCCACCTCCCAGGTTGTGCTTCTCCACCCAGTGACAAGTATATCAAGACCCCATTTAGTGGGTGCAGGAGGAATCTGCTGTCCCTTAGGAGCTGCCGTTTCCAGTGGGGAGGTGCTCACTGTGCTTCCCCCCAAACCATGGCCTGTGCCGCTCAGTCCTTCCAGGTGTTTGTTTCCCTCTCTTGCCATGGCTTTGCGGGGCTGGTGAGTAATAAAATGTGTCCTTTCCCCTCTTGTGCTGAAAGTTAGTGGTGGCTGGGACATTCAGCTGGAGCATGGGACACTTGCTCTGCAATTGCTATTACAAAAAGGGCAGAGAAAAAGGGATTGGTTCTTGATCTGCTGTTTCAACCACAGGGATCCTTTAGGGAAACAAAATTATGCTTTTGTCTCTTTCCTTTCTAAACTGCTGTGTAGGCTTTAACCCTGCATGTGTCACTCTGAGGGATCAGACACACGTGGATTCCCATCAGAGGCTTTCTGACTCCATAGTCACCATTGTGGAGTCACCTTACGTGGTGCCTGGCCTTGACCTCTGTGCCAAGGTGTCCAGTAGTGGCAAATCTAACCTGTAAGCAGGAGGCTACAACCTCTTCACCTCTTTGCAGACTTAAGTCTAGATATTTTGACAGCCTGTGTTGTCTCCTTGGGGTGCTCAGCTGAGAACCACAAGTTCAAACATGCCCTTGTCCCCAGCTTCCCCATCTGTGTCCCTACAGAGTCAGTGCCTCCCCGCTGTGGGAACGGGTCTGCAGAGCGGGCTGCAAAGGGCTCCCCAGGAGGAGCAGGGTTCGGCAAAGGTGGAGATGGGAGGCAGATGAAGTGAAGGGGGAAGGCGTTCATGTCTAGCATCAGCTGCAGCTCCCAGCACCAGCCCCAGGAGGCATGTTTTCGGGCACCGCTGGGGACCAATAAGCACACGCTGTTCTTGTTCCAAGTGACTTAGCGCTTGATGTGGTTGACTGAAGAGCAGGCACTGAGCCAGCGGGAAAATGAGCTCACTCTGTGCCTTACAGGGCAGCAAGAAGAGGGGGGAGCTGTCAACAGGCTCGTGACTAGTCTCCTTGGTTGCAATTTCATGTGGCTTAACTTGAAAATTGCCGCATATGACCAGATGGTGGCTTATATCACAAGCGTACAGGATTGTTAGAGACACGAGGAAAAGCTGCTGTGGCTGGTACTGCCGAGCTGGCTGCTTCAGTGAGGTTTTGTCCTTGTCCCACCGAACCTCACGGGACTTTGGCCACGCGGCCACGGGCTGACTCGATGTCACTGCCCCAGAGTGGCGCTGACCCATGGTGGTGGGCGTCAGGCACGAGCTGGAAGGGGCTGTACCAGATGCAGAGCGGTCACGTCCCACACCGTGATCTCAGGTCTCCTCAGCTGTGCCATGAGTGTAGAAATCTTGGGGGCGTCGTGCCCAGAAATGAGTTGCAGGAATTACCCTCACAAGGAAGCAGCTGTGGCAGAGCAGAGCTCTTGTTTGGGGTTGCTCTTTCCTTTCCCTGGTCCATGTGCACATGTGTACATCCCCTCCTTCTCCAAAGAATTAGGGTACTGCCAGCAATAAAAGCACTTCAGCAGCAGACTACATAATATTGGCTATTATTACTAGAAATAACAGTCAAGCAGGAGCAAACCTATAATTACACTTAAATTCATCTGCTTTCCCCCCCCCCCCCCCCGGCAAAGGCTATTTAAGGGCTTGTTTTACACAGAGGCAACTCTTAACACCAAACAAGCCTACATCTCTTTCTCCAAAATACCCATGTCCTGTTAGCAGAACCACAGCCCAGCTTATAAAACTAAATATTTATGAATAATAACTAAATATATAAATATTATTATATATAAATAATAATAAAAAACCCTAAATATGTAGTCATTTAGGGTGGTTCACTCTATTTAAGGAATAAGCTTAGAATCCAGCTTCAAAACAGGAACTGCATATTTTTAACTGCAATAATTAAAAAAAAAAAGAGAAAGTAGGCACGTTATTAATTTTTATATGTGTATATTTATGTTATATGTATAATATATACAAGTACGTGTGCGTGTGTGTGCATATATATATATATATATATACACACCCCCCACTCTCAAAGAAAAAAAAAAAAAATGGGAATTTTGCTTATGATGTGCCCAGGTGTCTGCAGATAGGCAGAATCTGAAACTTTCTTTTAAATTTCAGCCCTGCCTTCAGTGAAACCCCTCTGGGAGGGGAAGGTAGCCCTGCCTTTCCATCACTGCACGCGTTCAGACTCAGCTGCCTCATCAGCCAGCTGTGCTGATCCCTGCAGAACAGGGACCTGGGGTGGGGAAATGGGCTTCGCTGTGGCTCTTTGCCTTTGTGTTGAATAATCGAGATTTTACTGGGCTGAAAGGGAAATAAGTGACTGCGTCTGCTGCTGGCAGGGCAGGCAGGGCCCTGAGTTGGGGTGAGCTGGCTCTGGTTATTTCCAGTGACTGTGTAATATGAAAGAATAGCATATTAACCCATGGACTTGTGTTTGTGCTGGGCCTGAGCTAGCAGATGCCCTTGTAGAAGGACAACCATGAGCCAGCAATGTGCCCTTGTGGCCAGGAAGGCCAATGGTATCCTGGGGTGCATTAGGAAGAGTGTGGCCAACAGGTCAAGGGAGGTTATCCTGCCCCTCTACATGGCCCTGGCGAGGCCACATCTGGAGTACTGTGTCCAGTTTTGGGCCCCCCAGTTCAAGAAAGATAAGGAATTACTGGAGAGAGTACAGCGAAGGACTACAAAGATGATCAGAGGACTGGAGCATCTCTCTTATGAGGAGAGGCTGAGAGAGCTGGGTCTGTTCAGCTCAGAGAAGAGAAGACTAAGAGGGGATCTTATCAACACTTACTTACAAATATCTTAGGGGTGGATGTCAAGAGGATGGGGCCAGGCTCTTCTCAGTAGTGCCCAGTGACAGGACAAGGGGCAATGGGCACAAGCTGAAACATGGAAAGTTCCATCTGAATATGAGGAAAATCTTCTTTGAGGGTGCCAGAGTACTGGAACAGGCTGCCCAGGGAGGTTGTGGAGTCTCCTTCTCTGGAGATATTCAAAATGCGCCTGGATGTGACCCTGTGCAACCTGCTCTAGGTGAACCTCCTTTGGCAGGGGGTTGGACTAGATGATCTCCAGAGGTCCCTTCCAACCCTTAACCATTCTGTGATTCTGTGATTCCTCAGTACTTCACCCAGAAGCTTTTGAGGAAAATACGTGTTTGCCTGTCACCTTATCAGTGCAGGGAAGATAGCAGATTTGAATTGTGCTGTGTAAATATTTGAAACATAAAGGATTAAAGAATTATTGATAGGCAGCCAGAGAAAAGTAACCTCATTTTAAAAAAAAAAAAAGCAGGCAATAAGGTAATTGATTTATAATGCAGAAATAATCTGAAGGGACTAAAGAGGATTCAGAAAAGCCTAAAAACACCACAGATTCTGTGTTTTGGAAACCAATATGTTTTTGCCATCTACCAGGTTTTCCTTCAGCTCTTTTGCACCCTGAGTGCTCTCTTCTGCCTCTTGAAGTGAAGCGGTTCCAGCCTTCCCCTTGGTAAGCAGTAGGAGCATTGCAGGAGAAATGATAATTTGGCCCAGTGTTGTTTTCCGTGGCCACAGTTTCTTCCTCTTTAGTTTAGGGTTTGGCTATTATTTAAGATTTGCAATTCCAGAAGGCTAAATTCCTAGACAGAAAGTACTATTTGGTGCAAACAACATGAAGAATTTGAGGACTTGAAAATAATCATCATAAACTCAAAGGTGTTAAAACTGTCAGAATTTGCAATTTGCACTGCAAAGCGAGAGAGAGGGAAGAAATTCTTGTAGAAAGGGGCTTTGGATGGAGCAGCCACTTTGAGCAGGACCTCAGAGAAGCACAAACCACAGAGGGACTGGGAAAAAGATGACTGGCTGATCAGCAAAGGAAGATACATTTTAGATCCAGGAGTAAACAGATAAACTGAGGCTTGTGAGAAGTCAAGACGAGTTAGACCTTGCAAAGGATGTTAAACAGCTAGTAAGAAGTTCTGCAGCCACCTGCATGCAGGTAGGCAAGGGAAAGGAACCGCATTGTTTTGAAGGAAGCACAGAACAAAACTCATCCTGGGTTGCCCAAAACGCAGGCAAAATTAGTTACCTCAACCTGCGCACACGTCTTGCCAGCAGCGGCTCCTCAGGGCACGTGTCTCCACAAAACCCCCGGCTCTCTCAAGCAGGGTCCTTTCCCTGTGCCCCCCCACCCCCACGCTCCACGGCCAGCCATGGCACAGCCGTCCTGCAGCAGCGTGGGTCAGGGAAAAAGAACTCGCTTGGCTGGCACTGAAGCAAAGAGACTTTAAAAATAAATAAGGAAAGTTCAGTCTCCATCCTTCACAGCAAGTAAGGCCCCTACGGACAATCACTTTGGGGACCGGCAAAAATGAATATTGCACGTCTGGACTTGTGCTTTGCAGAGCCCAGAACACGGCAGGAGGGTGCTGCTGGGGAGGCAGGGAGCTCATCGGCCACCCCATATCCTCCTCTGCCCCTCCAGCCCCCTCTAGGCACTACATAAACATTTAACTAATATAAATTAAAACCAGTTGAGTTGTGTTTGTGATCTAGATTGAATTTATGCTGTTCTTAAACAGATATTGAATCATTTAGCACCTATGAGGAAAAGGATATTTCCATACAGTACAAAGTTTAATTTGTTTCTACATGGTTTTACCTTGACCAAGTCTAAAATTTAAAATATGCGTTTAGAGAAATAATCAGTAATTTGTCAGGTTTGTCAATACCTTTCAAAATGTATTGAGCCAGATACAATCAGAATGTGAATTAGTCTTTCTCCCCCTCTACCCTGCCCTAGTAAAGCCACACCTGGAGTACTGTGTGCAGTTCTGGGCCCCCGTTTGACAAAGACAAGAAACTACTGCAGAGAGTCCAGCAGAGGGCCACGAAGATGATTAAAGGACTGGAGCATCTCTCTTAGGAGGAGAGGGTGCAAGAGCTGGGTCTGTTTAGCCTGGAGAAGAGAAGACTAAGAAGGGATCTTATCAATACTTACAAATATCTTAGGGGTGGGTGTCAAGAGGAGGGGGCCAGACTCTTCTCAGTGGTGCCACCTGCAATTTCAGTAAAATTAACTATTCCAGCTACTAGCCTTGCACAAGCTGGTCTGAGATACAATTAAAATACCTTGGGGCAGTAGCCTGAGCAGAGCCCCTTTTATTCCAGCCTAAAATATTCACCTGGCAAAACAAAACTGAGCAAGAAGTTACTTGGCTACAGCTGCTACAACTGTGCTGCTCCATCTCCCTACACAGACCAGGCTTTGCTGTATCTGTACCTCGCCACGTACATTTTTGGAATATTTCTGTGTACTGAAATCCCTCTGGACTCCCAAAGCATGCATCATCAACTAAAAAGGAAATTATGTTTCAATCTTCCAGCTCCCCACTGCCACCTTCAGCAATAAAACTCAAAATAGATTAAATAAACTTAATATTCTAGCCAGTTTTCTGCCCTCAGCTAGCTGTATCACCACAGCAGTATGCTTTCACGCTTCTGTATAAACATCACCAGCACTGCAGGACAGTATGGAAAGAGTTAAGGACAGCTGTAAAAGTTGCTTAAAGAAATAAGCAGTCACAAGACAAATACAGTTCTCAACTATTAACATTTATTAAAAGTTTGACCAAAGTAGTTTTATTCGCAAGTTTTGTTTACAAAAGTCTAACAATTTCCCCAGGTAGTTGATTAATAAAAACTGAGATGGCATTGCGTTAGTGCATAGAAAGCAAAACTAGTCTACAGCAGTAAAAACAAAAAAAAACACGAAAAAACAAGAAAAAAATCAGAATGTGTAACATTGAGGTTTTGAATACTTCAAAGCAGTTGCTAGTCTCGCAGGCAGAGCATTCACAATTGCCTTTGTTTTTACTGCGTACATGTAAGGTTGTTAGCCCTAATACTGTTTGTTCCCTATGCTTTTTTTTTTTCCTCCTGCAGAGGCAGAACCACCCCCTCTGCCCCAGCTGAGGAAGCTGGCTCCTGCGCCTGATCAGCTGGGCCATTTTAATGTGAAACATCCTCCCAGCAGCTCTTGCAGTTGCCACGCTTGGCAGTTTTTCTGATCTACACACAGCTGATCAGAAGAAAATGGCCTCTTGAAATAGCTTCGCTGCTGGCCTTAAGTTGCTGCCCCTCCTTCAGCTTCCGCTGCTTGGGGTCAGCGACCCTTTGAATGCCTAATGCTATTTCAAACCTTATTTTGCCTTAAGGCTTCAGTTTGAATCAGTTGCTTACTACAAACAGTAGCAGAGCAAGTACACCCAGCTGGAGACAACACTGTGCAAAGAGGGCAGAGGAACTGCAAACGGACTGGATACTGCACACCCAGGCCACGGCCAGCCAAACCAAACATCCTGCACCTACACAGGAACATGTAGGAAATCTAAAAGCATGGCTGAACTGAAGACAGGTTTGGCAGTTAATGCCAAAGCCCTTTTTCATCCAAATTGTAACTTTGCACTTTGCTGAACCAGTCTGACCAGTGTCTCTTGGTAAAAAGCCAGCAGTTTAACTGAAAAGCATGCAAAGATTTGGCAAGATACCTCAGCTTTATTATGGCAATGGTACATCTGCCTCCATTTTAAAGTTACATACTTCCTGTTGCCTTGAGGATATTAACAAACCTTTAGAAGCAGACTTTAAGAATCATGAGATTCCTTTACTGAATTTCATTGTCTTCTACAAGGACTGAAGCTCTCTAGCCCTCGCTTCCACTGCACTCAGTAGATCTATACCTTTAAAAACAGTGCGTAATGCTCCAAGGTTTTACTGTAGTTAAGACACAGAAGGTGAGCAGAAAAGGAGAAAAGATCCAACCAAAGTGAACGAAGAGCATGAAAGTAACAGCAGTTCAGGATTATCCAAGCATATCCAAGCAGTACAGATGAGTTCCTACAGAGCAAGCACATCTCTGAAGGAAAGGAAACAAATGAGAAAATATAGCCATTACAGACTGAACAGACTGGTGTCATGGAACAATAATCCTGCAAAGATACTGAATTCTTTTTGAACTTATGTGGGGAAATTGTGTCAAAGGTTAGTAAAACAGCTGCGTCATTATGCAAGCCAGGTCTGATTACCCATTAACTGCTTGTCTCTACTTACCAATTCAAAGCAAGACTTCCAATTATACTGGAATCCTCATTTATTACAGCTGGTATTTCTTACAGACCAAAATGTTTTACTTACTTATCTAGTAATGAATAGTAATTTTCTGGACTAGTTACCCAAGTCCACTTCAGTTGATTGATCCAAATCTTCAACCCCATTGTTAAAAAGAGAGCAAGTATACCGTCCTGCCACATCATATGGTGCTGACAAGAGCAATGTGCATTTATCACAACACTCTGGGACACGCACCAGTACGTTCTCCAAGCAGGCATCCTAGAAACATCCTTGACCTCAAGATCAAAAATTCCAAATCCCCAGGCAGGACAGGTACGAACACCATCCTGTTGGAAGGCAGTGGAAATACTTGCCAGTTTCTCTCTCAGCTTTGCTCTTGAAATAAAAACTGATCAAAACACTGTAACAGTTGGTTGTTCAGAGATTGCCTGACAAGCAACAAAGTTTCCTTCTAAACAAAATTTGGCTTTGAAATTTAGCTATTGAATGTGTTACTATAGATTAGAAAACATTTAGATAAATGTTTAATCTTAAAAGATATACACTGCAGTTAATCAGAAAAAAAATCTGGTTCTGCTAGCAATTAGAAAAGTCTGTGTACAAGACTTACAGGAAACCCAATGCTTGATTCTTTGTTTTTTTCCAAGGTTAAATGTGTTTTTGTTCACACTATTGCTTCTTCCCAATATAAAGTTTTCTTGGTTTACTCAACACATCACAGAATGCACCAAAATACCCTGTTACCTGGTATTTGTGCTATCCAATCTACAAATCATATTTAAAGAAGAAAGCACCACAGAAGTAGATTTTTTTAAGGCTTCTATCAGTTAAAACTAAAGCTGCAGCTTCATTTTGCTTTACTCTTCAGAAACAACAAATTTGAGTATTTGCTTTGCAACTTCTGAACAGACTCAAGTAACATCCATCCTTTCTTTCTGGTCCCACCAGGACTGTATATAGGTTTTTCTACAAACTTAACATTAACCCAAAAAACACAGAGACATAGCATTGAACTTGTGTTTTAATGGTCTCAAATTCTGTGACAGATTTTTGGTCATGTTTCCATTTTAAAAAATTTATCGATTTTAAAGACTAATAACTTAAACTGCCACGAAACAAATGGTCCACAAACATTCCTTTCCTTCTGAAGCTTTTACGATGCATTGTAATCATTAACCAGTCTTTTACTATTAAACTTAAATGGCCAATTGAGACAAACAGTTCTGAGACTGTTCTTCCACCACTGATTACAACTGAGGTGGCAGCTGATGTACAGAATTTTCATTTAGCCTTCTGGGCCTTCTGGGCAGACTTTGTGACCTTGCCAGCTCCACCAGCCTTCTTGTCAACTGCCTTGATGACACCAACAGCAACTGTCTGTCTCATGTCACGCACAGCAAAACGACCTGAAAACAAAAACAGATTTTAGGACTAGGGCTACGTACCCACAGCGTTACCTGCACAGCAGCTACATACAACCTGAGGGGCAAACACCACTCCAGGACAGTGAAAACCGTGATACTGGGACAGAGATACATAATTACCTAGAGCATACCCCTGTACCACTGAAGTTTTGGTTCCACTTCAAAGTTTCTACTGAAGTCATGGCTTTTAATGGCGTTTTGCTAACACACTATATCCTGATTCTTTCAAGGAGCGTCTTTTCCAGGGATCAGTATTAACACATTTTAGGAGATGCCTTACCGAGAGGAGGATAATCAGAGAAGCTCTCAACACACATGGGTTTGCCAGGGATCATATCAACGATGGCAGCATCTCCAGATTTCAGGAACTTGGGGCCATCCTCCAGCTTCTTGCCGGAACGACGATCAATCTTCTCTTTGAGCTCAGCGAATTTGCATGCAATGTGAGCAGTATGGCAATCCAGCACAGGGGCATAGCCAGCGCTGATTTGGCCAGGATGGTTCAGGATAATAACCTAGAAAACCAAAGAAGTTAAATTAACACCAGGATAATTTTGAATACTAATGCATCTTACAAAGCCAGGGCTTTCACATGATTTACTTCAAGCAAATACATCTCAGAACACAAGTCTACGTCACTTTATAGCTTAGCCTACTAGTAAGAAAGGACTCCAGTAATTCACAATCCAGAGCTACGTTTCAAATGTCTTCAAACAGATGCAAAAACTACCTGTGCAGTGAAGCCAGCAGCTTCCATTGGAGGATCGTTTTTGCTGTCACCAGCAACATTGCCACGGCGAACATCTTTCACAGACACATTCTTAACATTGAAGCCAACGTTATCACCAGGCAGAGCTTCGCTCAGGGCTTCGTGGTGCATCTCAACAGATTTTACTTCAGTTGTAACGTTGACAGGGGCAAATGTAACCACCATGCCAGGCTTCAGAACACCAGTTTCCACACGGCCAACTGGCACAGTACCAATGCCTGCAAAAAAAAGAAACAACATTAGTAATTCAGCTCAACAAATATATGCCCTCACAGGAAAAAGCACTTGTGAAAAGTATTCTATATTTTCCACCTGAAAGAACAGCTCAGGCAAACAACTGCATTTCTGTCCCATATGTCAGCTGTTGCTGGCAAATGAGAAGCATTATAGAGAACACATACCGCCAATTTTGTAGACATCCTGAAGAGGCAGACGCAGAGGTTTGTCAGTTGGACGAGTTGGTGGCAGGATACAGTCCAAAGCTTCAAGGAGGGTGGTTCCACTAGCATTGCCATCCTTTCGGGTAACCTTCCATCCCTTGAACCAGGGCATCTGTAACAAAAACAAGCCCAGGCATAAACCACCTGCCAATTTTAATTGCCCAAGGCTAGAAAAGACCAAGTGGCTCATCTTAGCATTATGTTGATACACTATTGGAAAGAAAGAATTTGTGAAGTGCTAGCATTTGATTTTTGACCTCGGCAAACATAACTGAAAAACACGTGCATTTTACTATTGCATAATTTATCTCAATAATCCTCCTAGTTTTATTTCTTGATATAAGCAAATGTCAAACTTACGTTAGAGCTCGGCTCCAACATGTTGTCTCCATTCCAACCAGAAATTGGCACAAAAGCTACAGTGTCTGGGTTGTAGCCAATTTTCTTGATGTAAGTGCTGACTTCTTTGACAATCTCTTCATATCTCTTCTGGCTGTAAGGTGGCTCGGTGGAATCCATCTTGTTGACACCAACAATCAGCTGTTTTACACCCAGGGTGTAAGCCAGAAGGGCGTGCTCACGGGTCTGCCCATTCTTAGAAATACCAGCCTCAAACTCACCAACACCAGCAGCGACAATCAGGACAGCACAATCAGCCTTTGAAAAGAAAGAAAAAAAAAACCCCTTTATAATGTTTGCACACGTGTCAAGGTATTAGGGGAACCCCCCCAACCAAGGAACAACCTGCCTGAACTCCTGAAATCCTTAGTTCTATTTACATTACCTGAGAAGTTCCAGTAATCATGTTCTTAATGAAGTCCCTGTGTCCAGGTGCATCAATGATGGTGACGTAGTATTTGCTTGTTTCAAATTTCCACAGGGAAATATCAATAGTAATACCACGCTCACGTTCAGC